>NW_013952407.1:5313469-5333378 GCF_001266775.1 Austrofundulus limnaeus | reverse complement strand
GTGTGAGATAAGTTATTTGAATAAATAACTCATCCCTTACAATGATATGGGGCTGCATGTCAGGCAAAGGCACTGGGGAGATGACTGTGGTTAATTCCTCTATCAATGCACAAATTTACATTGATGTTTTGGACAGTTTTCTCATCCCTTCAATCGAACAGGTGTTTGAAGGTGATGAAATAATTTTCCAAGATGACAATGCATCGTGCCATAGGGCAAAAACAGTGAAGGCATTCCTTGGAGAAAGACACATTCAGTCGATGTCATGGCCTGCAAATAGTCCAGATCTCAACCCAATTGAAAACCTGTGGTGGAAATTGAAACAATGGTCCACAAGAAGGCTCCGACCTCCACAGTTGATCTGGCAACTGCTATCAAAGAAAAATGGCACCAAACTGATGAAGAATACTGTTTGTCACTCATCAAATCCATGCCTCAGAGACTGSAAGCTGTTATAAAAGCCAAAGGTGGTGCAACTAAATACTAGTGATGTATTTTGAATGGCCTTTTGTTTATCTGTTTTTCATAATTCCATACCGTTTTCCTCAGAATTGAGTGATTCCATATTTTTTTCCCTGTAAGTAACATTCACTGACTTCCACAATGTTTTCTCTTCATTTCTTTTGAGTGTTCCTGAAAGCCAACAAGTTGCACTTTGGAATGACCTTATTATTGTATCATGTTTTTGATCTGAGTTTGTTTCACAGAATGAAATGTTTGAATGAGTGCTCATCCAAGACTGGTGATTCAATACTTTTTGCCAGGGGTTGTAAATCTGATGATCTTTGCTCAACCCCCTCCTTCATGACCGTAAATACTGTCTACAACCAGGCAGAGAAGAACACATGTAGAGGAGGAAACAGTGACACAGACAGAGGCAACGTAAAAGAAAAAAAGTCAAGAAATAGTTTCTGTGATGCAGAAAGACAGTAAATTCAGCTGACTGCAGTTTGCTGATCAATAAGCAGCGTTTGTACTTTTAACAGCTGAGCTGTGATGAAAAGAAAAATACAGTGATACCGGTATAAGTGTTGAAAATACTGTGATATAAAATTTGGGTCATACCGCCCAGCACTAATTTCAACACACAGGATACAATGCCTTATGTCTGACCTAACCCATACCCTTTCTATAAATTTGACCAACGAAAACACTTCCTTTTCAAAAAGTCCACTCAAAATATCACCCTTCAACCACCAAAATAAATCAGGATTTTTATACTGGATCTTTTCAAACATAGACATTCTCAAATCGTTATACACAGGACAATAAAGCAACAAAATGAAATTCATCTTCAATTACACCTAAATCACACAATTCACACAAAAGTTCTTCTTCTAAAAACCCCTTTGCATCGACTCACCTCCACATCAGGAGGCAGAACGCCTGCTCTCAACTGAGCACGAGGCCCCAATCCTTTGGTCCAACTTTCGCTCCAATGGAACAAAATCTTCGAGATAGGTGCTCCGTCGTCCGTTGGGAGCTTGGAGTAGAGCTGCAGCTCCTCCACATTGGAACGAGTCAGCTGAGGTGGTTTGAGCACTGGATTAGGATGCCTCTTTGATGCCTCCCTTTAGAGGTTTTTTGGGTATCATAATGGAAAGAAGCCCTGGGGCAGACCCATGGCTCTAAAGGGGCTATGTATCTTCTCTGTCCTGAGAATGCCTCGGGGCCCCCCAGGATGAGCTGGAAAGTATAGTTGGGRGAAGGATTTACTCAGCTACATAAGCTGAGACAACACTGACATTATTGTAAAACTGGACTTCCAACCAAAATCAAAGCAAAGACAAYACAGGGAAGTCTCAGTTTGTAGCACTAAAGGAGCTGCAGGAAGTTCTGGTGTTCTTCGTATGTCTGTTCTGTGACATAAAAACAACCAAACCCCTTTCAGAAACATGGAGTCTTCTAGCAGCAAATGAAGCTAAAGCCGAACCTTTTGGCCACAATTTAAAAAGTCATATGTGTTGCAGGAACAAACACCATCTACACAGTTAAACACGGTGGTGGCAGCGCCACACTGTGTGGGTCGCTTTTCAAATATTTTCTTCCTGAACAGATTTGTTTTTCAGTTGAACTCAACACACACAGACACAATAGATGTKACATTAAAGATGGGAAAAGTTTTGATTGGCCTCATTTCGGCCCTGTCATTTAACCGTTGAGGTGTAGACTTTGTGTATCTACTGAATGCTTTYATATCTGCTCCGAAAAGTATTAAAAAACGCGTCCAAATGGTAAAATTGCATGATTTTTCATCCTGCGTATCTTAAAAATGACGAGTTGGGCGGTGCAGTGCACTTTGGACTGACTGAGAGGGATGTGGTCTCGTGTCAGGATGGTGGTGGGCAGTCTGTCCAGTGTGTCCACGTGGAGTCCTCTGCAGCCCATGGTTAACCAGAGCAGCTCAGACATCCTGATTCCTGTGAATCCTGCAGATCCTCAGACAGGTACTACACCCTCAGCGACAAAAAKCACTTATCCATCTCTTGAGCATGCATTCATTTCAAGAATGTTACGTGTTTATGACTCTCTGCTTCCTGCCAAAGGCTGCTTCCAACTTCAGCGAAGGAGTTTGCTGCCTGTCAGATGAAATGTAGGTACTTTCTGTGTCGGCCCGCACATTCAGCTTCACTTTCCTTTTCCCCCCAGCGAGCTCCGTGGAGGACGCGGCTGTGTTTCCTGTTCAGTGTGACTCGACAGAATCGGTGGAAAWTTGTGAGAGCAGCAGATCGCAGCTCGCTTTCAAGTAAGCTAAAAATCTGTGAGGGTTGTTGGGAGCACGGAAGATTCCTATCCTATGGGACTGAGCAGGCTAACCTCTCTGGAGCCATGTAGCATYTGCAAAATAAATAAAAGGATTACTCAGAGAGTTATCTGTTTCTRTCCTGGTTTGTCTCAGTATGGAGTCCAGTCCACCAGTGCTCTCTACTCCACTCTCCACTATGTTGCCAACATCCAGTTTACCAGAGTCCARGACAGTGGGTAAGTGTATCCTTGTCTCTATTTTTTCTGTTTGTTTGTCTTGGACCAGTTGTCACTCTTCTAGTTTCCAAACCTGTTCTGTGAGATGAATCATCAGGGTTGGTTATGCTACACGTGAGCCAGCATCAGAGGACCAGAGCACCATGGTTTTTCACACACACAAAGTCAGTCACTGCATTTGGATCGCTCTGTAAGAAACCATATGCTATGGTATGATACATGCATCATTTCATTAAAAAAAAAATCTCTCCTGCAGACATTCAAAATCAAAAATTTAAATGTTTTTTCTGAAGCTAGAGATGCAAAAACATTACAAGTTTTATGGGAAGTTTTAAGGTACAGAACCCCTTCCATGTCCTGACAGGTACTTCTTTAAAAATGAGCTTGTAGAAAAAAAAATCAATGGAACTTGCTCTGTGGTTTCCTGTTCATTTCCTTTGRAGATGCAGTGATTTGTTTGGTTGAAGTTGAGAGATCTGGCATTGATTTCTTCATATTGTTGTGTTATCACACAATCCAGCAGGGGGCAGTGTTGATCCAGATTGGTGACATTATTACTGAATCTACTGTATGTGCTCATGTAGATCTCCTTTGCTCTTCTTGGAAGATTTTTTTCTTGTCAAAAAATAAAAAAGTAAAAATTTGATCATATGAATGTCCTCATTCTACATCACATTTGTGACGTGGATTTAAAAAAAAAAGAAAATAAAAAGGAAGGATGAACTTTCCGTCTGTGCGACTCGCTGCTGCCTGCTGTGTGGTTGGTGTCTGTGCCTTGGAGCTAATCAGAGCTTAAACCTTCAGATGGATGCTGTGTGATTCTTTTATTTATTTATTTTTAAAATTTCCCGTTTATGAACGAAAGAGCTAAYGGAGAAATGGTGCGCTGAGCTGCTCAGAGGTGCCAGGATTGAGCCCCGGTTCAGTTTATTAGTTCTCAGTGAGTTCACAGGGTCAGAGAGAGGACAAAAAGAAAGCAGGAGATCTGAAATATGGAGAGGCAAAAATGGAAAACTCAGTCTGAGCAAACCAGAAGGTTTTTTATTTAAAACAAACACCATAACATCACATTTAGGCCTTTCTGAGTTGAGGAGCAGGGAACAGCTTTCACACTCACTCACATGACTCAGGGTGAAATCCATCCTGACAGAGACACTGTTATCTACGCCTGCTTGTCTCAGAAGTCTAGTGTGGAGGAACCTAAACRAGATTTAAAGAATAATTTCTCACCTCTTTCCTCTCCTGTCGCCGGCTCGGTAGCTTTGACTCCTTCCGTTCGCTCATCTGTTCCAAAAGGAGGACTCTCCAGGGGTTTGTGCAACATTGCTTTTGGAAATGTAGAAAACCCAAGAGAAGGTAAAAGGACAAAAAAAATTAAAAAGATACCTTACTCGAGGAAAATCGACACGCCAAAAATGATAATGTGATGATTTTCCAAGAACATTTCACTGTACATTTTCCCTGCAAAGCAAGACAAACATCATTTGCATCGTGTTCACCTGCAGCACCAATTCATCCCACTCTTATCTGCATAAAGGTAAAGATTAAAGGAATGCTTCACCAATTTATTATACTGAGTTCAGAGTAGCTCTCAGGGCTGATGCACCTGAGAAAATGGTTACCTCAAATAATTCATGCATTATGCAACCCCGAAGCAGAAGTTCAGTTGACAGAATGAGACAAAATGCTGTAATACTTAAATGTATTTTTACTTTTAATTTATTATCAATTGAATTAATGTCGACATCCATTTCCTTTATGGTACGCTTAATTTGTTTGCATGCACTGAGTCCTGCTTTTCAGCTTTGCAACTCATTAAAAATAAATTGGAAAAAGCAAAAAGGCTTTAGGTAAAAGTTTGGGATGCACAGTTTCATTATTTTGAACAATTTAATGACTTGTTTACGCCGCCTGTTTGAATACCACGCAGTTCAATAAACGGAGCATGCCACACTGTGTGAAGAGTGTTTCTGCGATGCAGTCAGGTCACCGCTAAGGARGAGACAGTGATTCCAAACATGACTGATGCCAAAATTATAGTCATGTGTAATGTCCCAAACTCATTTTTTGTGGATGGGCAGAAAGCTGCTAAAGACTAGCATCACAAAGCTGCCGAACTTTAGTTACCTCAATATACATATTACCTCATCAACCATAAAACTACACATATTACACACAGACACACTCGTGCAGAAAAACTTGAAGATACTGAAACACAACTATTATGAGGTAAGAACCCATATTTACTGATWATCAGACTGTTATTGTGACCAAAATGCTAAAGTAAACTCGGCTCAGAAAGTACCGTTTTTAAAATCACACAGTGTGAGCCGGCCTTAAGCTTGATATTCAAAGATAGAACTGTTAATTACTTATTCTACCTGATGTCACTGAAGTGACTTTGCTGTAAATCTTTTCATCCATCARAATGAGGACACCGTGTATGAAACGTTTTTTTAATAGATCTGCTTACCTTGGCTCCGCCAAGACTTCATCTTTAAGTTCATCTTGAGCGTTTTCTTATGCTGACCTGTGGTCGTGGAGGTGGCAGGTCTAAGAAGGAAACTTACACATGGCTCTACTCSGTGACACTCACCAGCTCATTCTAAGGAACCCTAAAGCATTCTTAGGCTAAAGAGAGAGGTACGCTGATCTATCTGAACCATTTCAGATCATTCCTTTCAATTTAGAGGAGCAGCGGCTCTAATCCGAGCTCCCCCTGGAGATGATGGAAAGCCTTAACTCTGAACCCGGCTACCTGACGGAGGAAGCTCATTTCAGTCGCTTGAGCTGGGATTTCGTTCTTTCAGTCATGATCCAAACCTCATGACCGAAGGGGAGGGTTGGAAGGTAGATAGACCAGTTAATCATGAGCTTGGACTGTCTTCACCTTGGCAGACCAAATCAGCAACCTCAATACTGCAGACGGAGCCCCGAGTCATTGATCTGTCTTCCACTCAAACATCACTCATGAACAAGTTGAGAACCATGGCTTTGGATCCAGTGGTGCTGGTTGCACCCCTCCCAAAGAATCGGTTTCTGTCAGGAGTTTAAAGACCAGTTGATTTGCTCACACAGTGATTCAAAGAAGTTCATAAAAAGAAAATTAACAATGTGACGTGTGGATGCTTGGCGTGAAGGAAGAAGGGTTTTCCCCTTTTAGGAATCTGCAAACACAGACACATTCTCCCAAACATCCTTTATTGGACAGCGCATTGATTTCCATTTCACACACGCAGATTTATTAAGAACCTGTTCAGCTATTAAAACTGCAAAAAAAAAAAAAATGCCTGTGCTGAAATGGCTTTCAGCACAGGTAATGTGAGCTCTCCGTAGTGATTTTTCTAGATGGATTTAATAGGATGTGAGTTCACTGATTGTCAAAACTATGGAGTCTGTGATTCACAAGGCACCATGATTACWTGACTTTATTATTTCACCTATTCCTGGAACACATAAGTGACTACATTCTGGTAAAGGTACAACATGCACATGGACATGTTTTTTTCCCTTTAAAAGGCGGCTCTTAAATATATGGACACATGTATGCATGTTCCCACATGTCCATCGTGCTTTTGTAATTTGCTTGTGAGGGGTGTAAGTATATCTAAGTGCAGTCCCTAATGGTTCATCGGTGGCACCCGCTGTGAATGTGTGGTTGGACTAAAGGTCACTTTTATTTCTGGCCTGCTGTTGAGGAGAATGAAGAAGCTGAGATAAGAGATTTCCTCTTTTTTCCTCTTCTCAAGTCTGTGCTTTTTAACCTGCCCCAGCTTAAAAAAAAGATTAAAAAAAAACAGCTCCTAGCTTCCGGCTGGAATAAACCAAGTAGTATTTGGGGCAGCATTAGCAACATGTAGTAGTGAAAATGAAATTGTGGTTCCTGTGCATCTGTAGAAATGCAGGGTGCAGGGTAGATAAACTCCCTGTCTCACGGTTGTTATTTTGGGAAGTCCCAGTAAAGGCCAAGTTAGCGGGCTTCAAAATCTTTTTTGTGAAACCTCCGGGCACACTGTAACTGTGACGATGAGTCACTGCGCCGGCGCACAGCTCGGCCTGAATCTGTCCCTAATATCAAGATGGAGATTAACACCATCAGGCAGCTTGCACACTGATACTTCAAGCCTGGAATGATGCAGAGAATTGCAAGGACATGTAACACAAATACATCCTAGCACTTCACTAAACTGTTGAATTCATTTCGAATTCATTTGTCACGTATTGTTTCTGTTGCTGACACATTTTTATAGAATAAATCTGGTGTTTCACCAGGTGAAATGTAAAAAACCTGAAAAAATTGGGTCTACTTCTTTTCATTATTTTAAGATGAAGTATTTTGATCATTTATTCTTTGATTTCTGTAATATTAATTATGCATTAGTCATATATAGTGCTTTTCGAGACCCTCAAAAATGCTTCACAATTTCATGTATCATTCATTCACACACATTCACACACTGATGATGGTAAACTACGGTGTTGCAACAGGTGCCCTGGAGCAGACTGACAAAGGTGGTGCTGCCATACTGCGCCACCGGCCCCTCTGACCACCAGAGGTGCTCAGCTCCTTTTCAGAAACACTGAAATTATCTCATAGCAGTTTGTCTGC
This sequence comes from Austrofundulus limnaeus, assembly GCF_001266775.1. Taxonomy (NCBI): domain Eukaryota; kingdom Metazoa; phylum Chordata; class Actinopteri; order Cyprinodontiformes; family Rivulidae; genus Austrofundulus; species Austrofundulus limnaeus. The sequence goes on along the minus strand of NW_013952407.1, from coordinate 5,325,787 downwards.
AACAATTAAGTTTAATCTCAGATCAAACTGATATTTCTTTTTAAATTCTAAAATACTACATAGTGAAAACAAAGAACCTAAAATCAGAAGTAGTGGAAAATGYCCTTCCATTCATTCATTTCCTTTACCTGCTTTTCCTTTCCTGTTTGTGATGGAGCTGGTGCCTCTTTCAGAAGACAGTGGTGGGCAGCTAGCGCCAATTCAAAAGTTAGTTGTGCAAATTCTGAAGAGCTAGTAAAATTATTCAGGTCCACAAGTTCTAAAGCACATATGCCCAAGGAAACTTAGAGGAAGCTAAATCTAAAGCGCAAATCTGTCTCAGAGTTCAGCAGAATATATTCTAGTGATTATGTGAAGAAAATGATGAAACATTAACAAGACATGGTTACACAACATAGTGAGTTTAGACAGCTTTCTTTCTCCGCTATAGACAGTATTGATGATAAAAACTCAATGAAAAGTTTAGATTAGCGCTACTCAATTTTTAAATTTAGAAATTTAGTAAAGTGCCAAGTTTAGGTCCACAATTAGCACTTTTGCCCTTTAGGGGACTAGTGCCCACCACTGACAGTCCCGCTAAACAGCCAAACAGCCCCTCTGGCAGTTCAGAAGTCACAGACAAAGAAACTCAGCTCCTCTGACGTGTTGCTGTCACTCAAGCTGCTTATGAGTCGCAGAAAGTTCCTTGCCTCTTATATCCATTGCAGAGATCCAAATACGGTCAAGCACGTCTTTTTAAAGTTTTATAATAACCATAATAAGCTGTTATCATGGTTGAATCCACGCTGCTGCATATTTTTAGCCATTCTTTGTGCCGATAAAGAATTGTAGCCTTTTTACTTCCTCACTCAGAGGAACAAAGGCGGGGTGTTTCAGTCCCCTCTGTCCACCTCTGTGTGTCTTCTGAATGGATGGAGGTAGTCAGAACACGCATCAGTAACGGTATGGGGGCATCTTCTGAAAGAGCCTAGTAGGTGGAGGATACCCAGGACCGGTCGCAAATCTGTTAAGACCACATAGAGGCAAACGAGACACGTAAACATTCGCACTCTCAGTCAGATCAAGGGATAAAATAGTTACAAGTTAACCTGCATGCATGTTTCTGTGAGAGGAATCCAGAGTACTGGGAGAAAACCCACCATCGTATGGGGAGAACATTCCAATTAACAAAGAAAGACAAACCTGCAACCTTCTCGCTGTGCTGGCCCAATTAAAAAATATATACACTTAGAGTTTTTTTTTGTGTTTGTATGTATATTCAGTAGCAATGGTTTGTATTTGTTTTTTACGCATTGTTCTTTTCTTAGAGCATGAATTCAGGCTGGTGGGTTTATTATTCTGTTTGGATTATGTCTCTCAGCCAGTGGCTAAGTGTTGTATAATGCAGCTGCTTTGTTTGGTGTGTAATGCTGTTGTGCACGGTCCCAAAAAATAACTAGAAACTTGAATACCCAAAACTATTCATACTTCACAGAGGGTCATGAATCTTGTAACCAAAACAAGATTTCAGCTGTGCAACAGTTGTGYTGGTTTTYTTTTTGATTTTCCTTTTTATGACGCGTCACAAATGTTCAGTAGAGGCAGATTTGGACTGCAGACAGTTTYGGCAATAGAAAATACTCCATAGCTATGAAGCCACACATTAGCTGTRTTAATTGTGTAGTGAAAGTCTCTGAGGTAGCAGAGATGATGTTTTCCTCTGGTTTCTGTCTTCTTCAGTGGAGCTGCGTCAGGCCATTGTTGCCATGATGAACAGGAAGGACGAGCTGGAGGAACAAAACACGTATGTTATCTCCCACACTAAAATGTTGCAAAAACGGCAAGCCAAATTTAATATTGTCTCATTAAAAAGACCCCTCCCCCCTAAATAAAAGAATTATGTTAACYCACCTACCCTGTTAATCATACTAATGTCAACCTGCCAAGCAGTATTTAGATTTTCATGATAAACTATGATTTCCACTTAGGGCATTAAAAACGATGCGGTCACAGATTTGCGGTGATGAAGTGTTTTACGTTGGTGCTAATTGTGATTCATCTTCTCATTTAGCYCTGCAATTAAAGTGGCATTTATCTAATCTATTGTTTATGAAACTAACATCACCAGAAGGCCTGTGTTTATTCGGGGGATTATGTCTCGGAAGGATTAGAGCCTTCACCTGAATGTGATGTGACACAAACCTACATTATGTGGCGCGCTAACAGGGATGTGATGTTTTTAAAGGTCTCTTCGCAGTCTGTTGGATGGAGAGATGGAGCACTCGGCAGGCCTGAGGCAGGAAACCGATTTATTGAAGAAGAAGCTGGCAGAGCTGGAAGAACGACACACAGGCAAAGTGCAAGCGCTGGCTAGGTACGATACCAATATTTTCTGCATCGAAAATGTAATTTTTATTCATAAAACCTAATATTAAAGCTCCATGGGGTACAATTTGTTTATAAAATCCAAACTGTTTTTTTTTATGTGGCAAAACACCGGCTGATCTCAGGGGAACTTATCCAGAACATTCCACTAACTTGTGAAAATGTTAAGGTTTTATTATTTTAATATTTGGAAGGATGCTTTAAAGCAGAGTTCCCAACTTGAGGTGTGTGCGTCAGTGCTTGATGCTGTCAATATGGTTTGCACATGTACAAAATAAAAAATACACTAAAACACTTATTAAAAGTCTGGTCAAACATGTACATGCACCAGACACTGTTCTTACACACAGGGCTGTGTTTGACAAAGAATTTGGTGTTTTTGGAGAAAGAAAAGATGATCTGGAATTTATTATTATTAAAGGAAAAATCTAAATTATACCAAACTTAGATGCATTTGCAATGAAAACAGTATTCTTTGTGGACAAAACCCTTTAAAACATTACCTCTAAAGCAGAGGTTCTCAAACTGGGGTCCGCAAGAGGTATCTTGGGGGTCCTCAAAAAATTTCACTAAATTGTTAATTTTGTTTTTATTTTTAAGAATGCATGGAGAACAATGAACTAATAAAACAAATATAATAAACTTAATAAAAATATATATTCCCATGGCATTTAGGGGTTGAAATGACAATAAATTATCTTTTAAAACAGTATGGGGTTCATGAGGGGGTCCCTGGAACTTTTTCACCCTTGTAAGGGGTCCCCAGACCCAAATGGCTGGAGAACCCCAGCTCTACATAGATGCTGCACTCTTACAAAATATTAAAGAAAAAAAAATCATCAAACAGGAACAGAAATGGTTCATTGGATTTATAAATGTGTTTTATCAGATCTATCGAGAAGAAGTTAATTTTGTTTCCGACATTTACACGTTATAATAAAAAAAAAAAATCATGACTGATGGTTCGTATTTCTCTCGGCAGGTGTGAGGGCCTCATCTCTGTTTAGATTGATTTTAAATGGACAAAAAACCAAAACAAAGGCTAGCCACATAGTTTAGGTCTCATATTTGCAAAAATCTGTACCTCTTTGTCACAATTAAAAAACAAAACAAAACAAAAAACAAACAAACAAACAAAGAAAAGCAGTTGCTTCAAACATCTTGATAACTCAGGGTGGCTGTTTATTTTTCTTTCCATATAAAAATTATCTGGAATTTATTATTAATAAATGAATGATAAAATACCAAAAAAGGTAAGGAACCACTACTTAAAAGTATGTTTATGTTTATATATACTGCATTTATTCAAGTGTAGTATGAAAAATGAAATCGATAAAATCATCCATAAAGTTGGGGGGTAGAACTATACTCAGATCAATATTTTTGCTTCTCTATTTTAACTGAAATATTGGCCTCATTCACAAAATGCCTGAGTCCGGAAATGAGACCACGTCGTAAAAAGCGGTTGAAACGAGCTTACCTGACACTCCTTTGTGCCTCAGAGCGAGATAGTAACAGATCCATGCTGGTGACATGATGTGAAAKAAAAGGGACAAAAAGTCAGTCCTGCAGCTCAGTAATGATAACGAACTAATGGCACTAATGTTTGACCGAGCCGCTCCTGGAACAACAATAAACACACTGTGATGGCTACCAGMGTTCTGAAAAAGTTGGTCTGCCTGAAAAAAGTTTCCCCACCAGGGAGGGCTCTCGAGACACAGAGGGTGAGATTGTTGTTGAGTGGGATACTGATGCCTTTGTTACAGAGGAGGAATACCAGAAACATTTAATGATACAGATGATGATGAGCCTGATTTTGAAGGCTTTTGATTCAGCTTCATCCACACTTGTTAGAACCACACAGCTCTATCTGCTTGTTATATCACACCAGTTAACAAACGAGCATTGCTGAATTTCACTTTGATAGTTTTTGTTGTAGTTATATGTTTGTTGTTGTGTACATTTTAGTACATGTGTTGTTAAAATAAAATAAACAAAAACTGACACAACAGTCAATTGGTAAGGAAAAAAATTGTATAGGTCCTCTGGAGGGGTTCTTCTTTAATGAAATGTTTCGTCTCTCTTCCAAGAGACTATATATATAAGACTATATATATAAGAGGACCTATGCAATTTTTTTTTTCCTTTTGATTTTTTACCTGGATTACTGAGATGCATCAGGACAGTCAATTGGTAACTTTACTGATATGTATAAAGTAGGGGTGTACCAAAAATCATTTTACATCAGAATCGTGATTCTTATTTACAAAGATTCAGAATCGATTTAAAATGTCCCAAAATTGATTTTTATAAATAAAAAAATAAAGCAGATCCAATGGCTGTCAGCCTCCATTTTGTAACTACATGGGACWTCCTGATGTCATCACGCAGCTGCTTCTGGAACATATGAATGTACAGAAAAAACCAAAACAAAGAGGAAACTACAAAACAGGAGGAAAGAGAGATTCAACTGGCCCCACCGTCATTGAATGCAAAGATTTGGGCTCATTTTGTTTTTTACTGAATGAGTCTGAGTTTGACATGAGCAAGGTTTGCAAAATGAAGATGAAGCACTTCGGGAACACAACAAACGGGCTCACATTATCAGTTTTGAATGAAAAATCGATTTTGAATTGAATCGTGAGATAGTAAAAGATTCCCACCTCTAGTATAAAGATTACAAAGGCTGAAAAATCCTGAAGTCCGTYTGAAATTAGAGGTAGTATGAGAATTWAATTTTTTATGCTTTTTGAGCTTAAAAAGGGGGGTGTAATATTATACATGAGATCGTATTATACACAAATAAATACATTTGGACATGCGTTCCCACTAATAACTATCAAACGCCCTGCTGTTAGCGTTTGCCTATATTTAGAATAGAATAGTCTTTGTCATTGCACAAACCTGTACAAGGAAATTRAACTTAGAAAGACATGTATAACAACAGCAATATATACAGAGACAAGACTAATAATGAAGTACTTATTGTTCTTTAGATGTTTGGCTGGRGTTCAGAGTCCAGATGGGCTCATGAGAAGAAACTGTTTTTGGGTCTGTTGGTGCGGCTCTTAATGCTCCTGTACCTTCTACTGGAGGGCAGCAGGTTATTTAGTTAATATTGGTTTAGTTTCTTTATTCTTTATTCAAAATCTAGTAGATCACTGTTTGTGACTAATATCTGTTACAATTATTCACCGAAATCTAGCATAAAAATCAAATTAGCAAAAGTATTTAAGTATTTGCCAACAAATTGACTGAATTCTAAAGATCAGTGTCAGCAACTGTAAAACCTACACTGCTGGACCCCTGCAGCACGGCTCTGGTAAACATTGGGTAAAAGCTGCCACAGGCCACTTCTCTGTGATTAAAGCTCCGTCTTRGCTGCTGATTGTGCTGGGCTGAGGCTCGTACCTACAGCAGCTGCATCACTGTTTTGCACATAATCACAGTAATTACCACTGCGCCATCCAATGGCAGGAGCTATATTTGTGCAAATATCAGTGTTAAGTCCACACATCCAGTTTAATCCGCTCATTATGTCGAGGATTGGAGGATGCGTGTCAAGAGCATCGGAAAGTTTCTCTCTCCTCATTCTCATTGAGGTTCATTTCCTTCCCTAAGCCATAAATACTTGCAGTTTTATCCCCATGATTGACCACCTGCAGGATCTCTGAAAGTGGACTGCGTCATGGCAGCTTCAACAGTATGTTGGCTGTTCGCCCGGAGTCTTCAGTCAATCTCGGAGCTCTTTAGATGGCCGATTAGTCATCCATCAGCAGCCTAAACAGAAGGCCCCAGCAGCTCCGTGTTCACACAGGCGCCGCCTACAGGAAGTCAAGCCACCAGCTCGGATTGATCGGGTGACTAAATGCGTGCAGGGGCCGCTAAAGCCGATAGATTTATTTGGAGAGGACAGTGCAACAGCTGTCGGGGCCTTTTTAATATGCAATGATGTTTGTGTTTACAGTTTAATGGAGTGCGAACGGTGAGAGGCAAAGCAGTGACACGTTCAGGCCGAGAGCCGGTGACAGCCACACAGCTAGTGACCGTGACGTACGACGTTCATTTACACACAACCAAACACACAGACGCACATGTAGGKTGCTGCTAAGACTGAAGTGCTGCTTTTCCTCCTTAGCTAAATCTGCCTCAATCAATAGCAGCTATAAATACCTCAGAAGGAGCAGCTAGCCAGTGAATAAGAGCTGGAAACTGTCAGTGAAAGCCYTTTTAGAGAATCCCACTATTCTTTCCGGGTTTTTTTTCTTGTTCAGGTCCAGTTGGAGTTTAACATCTAAGCACATAAATGGACTATTGAATTGCTCATTGTCTTCTATCTAGTTAAACTGCTGTGTACCTAATTAAGACCCATTGTTTAACGCACTGTGACTTTTACAGGAATCCCAGCCAGCTGCACTGTTAAGGTTGAATGTTTTTTTCCTGCACCAGATGGTCCTATTATTTAAGGAGGATGTCACCAGTTGTCCAATTTTAGGTGCTTTTCCTTCTGGAAGGACTTGTGTACAGTAAAGCAGTTCCTAAACTCATGGAAGTGGTGCGCTCACACACACCGAAGACAAGCGTGTGTTGAGGCTGACTGTGTGGACGGGGGTGGCAGAGGATGAGCGAGCCGCCAGGGATAGATTGTGGCTGACGCAGACACCAACAGAGGGGAGCGGGCTAAAAATGAGCCGCTGCTGCTCTCTGCCTGACTTACTCACGCACAAAAACTCTGATTTACAACAAGACCCCCCTCAGCTCACCCACCCATCCAAATATAACATAAAAATGTGAGGCCCTTTCTCACACGCTGACGTGTATCGGCTCACGGTAGAACCCATATGGAACAATCATAGCATTTGTAAATAATGCCAAGACATTTAGCTTGTTGTCAACAAGCTTTTGCCTTTTGATGAACATTCATCTGCAGAGACTGCATGGAAGAAATGACAGAAGAAATGTAAGGAATGTTTATTTATTTTTTTATTTTAATTTAGTAAGTAAATAAGTAAAGTTTTATTTATATAGCACCTTTCACAGAAATAAATTCACAAGGTGCTGTACATTCAGGAAAGGGGGAGGGGGCAGTTAAGAAACACCCATTCAAGAAGACATACTGTACAAGGCAAACATGGGGGAACAGGTGAAACAGGTCATGCAGCAAACACAGTTGCGCTACCTTTAACAACAGAAAAACTAAAAACCATATTGATGTTAACTGTTCYTTCTGTGCGGCCTTCAGCTTGCTCCAGGAACCAGATCACAGACGGGTGTGGCCTTTTATTTAACCAGGCAAATCCCACTGAGATCCCAGATCTCATTTTCAAAGGAGGTCCTCGCCTGAAGGTGACCTATTGTACATGTTTTTGGGGTGTGGGGGAAACCGGAGTACCCGGAGAAAACCCACGCAAGCATGAGGACAACATGCAAACTCTGCACAGAAAGACCCCAGGTTCGAAATTTCTCTGAATTTCACATTTTATTTTATTGTTTTGTAGAGTAATTTCGAGCACAACTAGCAGCAGCAACAGCTAGCTGTAACACTTCCATTGAGCCCTGGAATCAGTTCCAGCAGGAAATTCATGATATTTTTTTCCATAATAATCATATGTAAGTATTTATATAACAGTGTTTACATGAACAACTATGAGATTTGGCAATCCACGTTGGCAGCATTTGGAATAGCCATTAGCCCGTTAATCTGGTCATACCTAATATTTATTTTTCATTTCATACAATAGTCATGCAAAGAGCTATCTCCAACTGGTAATATATTTAGTGTTTATTATCTTATTATCTAGCTGAAATATATCCAACTTATATTAAGTACGCAATATTGTGTTTAAGTATGAAAACTTGAAGGCAGAAAGAAGAGAACTGTCTCTTAACCTTTTACTTTGACCAGCAGAGTGCAGTAAAAAAAAGATGGGAAATCAAGTCTGTTTTTGTTGTGATCACAATATGCCTTTAAAACTGTCATGCAATTCCATAGAAACTCAAATCTGAAGGCTGAGCTCCTTGGTGGGCAGACCATCTGTTGCACAACTACATCCTCTACTCTTGTTGCTGAGGACTGCTCCTTGTGGCGACGACTAATCAGAGGAAAGAATTTTGGACCAATCAGAACATTTCCTAAAGGCATTCTCTGAGCAACAGGAAATCTCATTTTAATCCTCGCCACATTTTGTCACAAACTCAAGCTGGGTGTCATGCCTAGAGAGAGTTACCAAATTCAAATTAAACTAAACTAAACTAAACACGCAAACAGGCAATTTGAATGCTGTGTGTAGAAAAGAAAATTATCGCTACTTGCTTTTATTATTAAAACATCACAACTCCTTACATGCATAATGACTATAAATTACTGCATATTTAATGTCAATGTTTTTAAAATTGTCCATATTCACAAATGTAGGAAGTAGTGGGCAAATAAAAGAGCAAGACAGAGACAGAGTATCCAGTATCTTCCTAATTCTGCTCATGTTGTACCAATTTGTTATAAACAGTGAACAAAACTTCTGTTTAAATCTATTAAATGAATTGTTTCACGTATTGAAATATTTGTGTTAAAAATACATAACAGGAGTTTTCTGAATTATTCCAGGCAGTTCTTTTCCCACAACCCCTACAGCAACATGTTTGCGAAATCTTCTCACTTTAGACTTACATGATTGAAAGACTTTTAGACTAGTTTTTGTATTTGTTGATCTTTCTGTTTCAGGGAGACATCTAAAAATCACTGCTTTAAATGTTGACCAACACCTCAAGAGCTTCTCTGAGCTTGATGAGATATTTTCAAAATATAATATTGACTTAGTTTTATATTTTTTAGTATTGTCTCTGGAAGCCATTGATTCTTTGCCATTTATTTGCAAATAATAAATCAGATAACCTGCATGTTTAGACGTTTCCCTGGTTTTACACACCTGGTTTGAATGAATGAGTGATTAACAATCTTCTGAAGACCTGCTGAAAAGCAGGGTAACAAGTAAAACATGCTGGATAGGGGTACTTGAGGACCAGGGTTGGGAACCACTGTCAAATAATATACATGATGTCAAGAGCGCTCAGATGGGAACACAAGGATTTTGCATTCTGTGTAAAAAAAACAATCACTGCCAGTAGCATTATGTACAACATTCAATCGAGCAAAATTTTCATACTAGAACATTGTTTTACACCTAATTTATGCAAAAAGCCACATATGCAGACATTAAAAGTTGGTATGAAAAATTCAGTTTTTATTATTTTAAGTGTAAACCTCAGCTTTACGAATAATTAAAGTGTTCAGCACCATGGACAGCACTTTGAACACATCAAATTACAGGTCAAGTTCCTAGTTGTTGCAATTTTCTTTTGATAACATTCCGTCCACAAGAGATATTGCAAATACTGGTCTTATTTGATATGATGCATGACCACCTTCCCATTGGAAAAACCTGCTCTTGATCCAATGTGATGGATTTCAAGATGGCGGTCATGTTCTAGGCATAACCTAAAAGATAGGTCTTCTCACCCATCACTTGCTGGGGTATTCAGATATTTCATTTTGACTTTAGTTTCTGAAATAAAAGGGTGTCCTCATTCACTGACTCACTCTGTATAATCCCTCCAGCAAGTTCTGGGTCTAACTCAGTGTTTCCTTCCAGTTGGATGTGCCTGAAAACCCCTCACTGGGAGGTGCCCAGGAGGCATCCTAATTAAATGTCTGAACTCTAGTTTCTAGTTTCAGTGTCTYAGCTCTGGTCTGACCTCCTCCTGGGTGATGGAGCTCCTCAACGTATCTCTAAAGGCTGAGCCTGGCCCACCCTGCTGATTAAGTTGATTTCAGCTGTTGTATTCGTGAACTTGTTAATTGGGTCATGATTTATACCRCTCGACCATAGGCAAGGGTTGGAACGTTGATGGACCAGTAAATTGAGAGCTTTGCCTTTCTGCTCAGCTTCTTCACCCTGACAAACCAGACTYGAGCAGCACTCTTACTAGTGAGAATAAGGCCTCGTTTCATTTGTCTGTTTCCTGCTCCATCTTGCCATCACTTGTGACGCACTTGAACTTCTATCCTTGAGGAAAAGACTAATCCGTAAGCCAGAGGTAACAATACATCCTACACAAGTAGTTCACTATGGAAACTTGGCATCAGTTGAACAAGCATGTTAATGTTGTTCAACCTAAGAGCTCTATTAGATAATTTCCTCAATCAAAACATTTTTTTCTTCTGAATTTACACCTCTATCTTCAGAATTGTCATCTTTTCAGTGCATGATGTACCGATTTRATTGTTAGAGGGATTTACCTGAGCTGAAGCAACTAATAAGAGCAAGAAAAATACAGTTTTCTTGATAAATTYGATAACAACTCAAGCTGTAAACAAGGAAAGCTAATGTTAGTAGTTATCAGTTCAGTAAAAACAATGCYGTTTTAAAAATAAATGCCCAGATCCAAAAAGGACTTCCTCAGTATCACTAACCCTAAAATTTGTTCCTTTGAGGGTAGTAAATAAGACACACCAAGTCTCTCTTTCCCCTCAACTCCCTCTTGTTCCTCTTTTTAGACCTCAGTTGGCGGAGCAGACAGCAGGCCTCTCGCAGTGGGAAGGCCAGTCGTGTGGTCTCGGGCCAGAAATTGGTTTCTTGTCATGGGGAGTGGGGGCGTTCGGAAGGGCGGCCACATACAGGCTCACACATACTCGTGCGCACACACACACACACACACAAAGGAAAATGGGAGCAGATGCCTTTTTCTTAGCTGGCAGTGCCGCTTTTCTCCAGGCAGTGTGGTACGGCTGCTCTAAAATGTGGCAGAGAAAGCGGCTGTGAAGTTTGCCTACTTTATTTGCTGTGAGTCTTTCTTTCTTTGAGAAGTCTTGTGTCACTTTTTTCTTGGGGAGGATTTCTTGCTTAAGTTATAAAAAAAAAGCCAGGCCTTAACCTAATAATCACTGTGTATGTGTGAGTTTGCTTCAAGCAAAAGACGTTGAGCAGTAAATTGCACTCATGAGCATTTCTCAGTCACTGAGCTGTCTCTCTCTAAAGGGATCTTTGTAAGTCTCATTTACTTCCTCCAAACTAAGCAGACCTTACCTGAAGAACATCCAATTTAGCTGTGTTTATTGCACATTAAGACAACTGCAGAGCACAGGAATAGTAAAGGGAAGTGMTGGAGGGAATACAATAAAGATAGGGGGATGTTCAGACACTTTAACTTCAGTAATTACTGCATATTTTTTTAGCCTAAACTTTTCTCTTGAGATATCATTCGTTCTTCCATTTTTCTTTCCTACCTAATAGTCTCCTGCAGTATTTGCTTTATACAAAAACACCTTCTCAAACTTTATATTCTTCACTTGCTCTTTTTTCAGACATTAACAGTTTATCTTTCAAATGCACACTGTTTCCTGCTTTTTCYCCATCCCCTTCATTTGCACACAAAACAGTTTTCTTCCTAAAGRACACAGCTTTTTCTTTGTCTCACTCTGTCGTGTACACACAAACCAAATTACAAAGTCTTTTATGAATCTTGTGATCAAACACCACACATCCCTCCTACCTGTCCACGTCATAGATGAGATGGCTTCAACAGTTAACAGGATTATCCCCTGAGCTCATTTCCCTTAATGACAAAAAAGTTTGGGGCTGGTTCCAGACAGTTTTCGCTCGATGGAGGCAGTCGTGCAGATGACTCTAAAAGTGGAGAAGACATATACAGATTTAAAAACGGTCTGAGCACGTTTTTGTACTGCTACAAATTCAATCATTTATGGATCAAAAAATGTAAAGCCACAGTGTGATAGATTTAGAATATAGCACTGGAGAGTATTTCCTTACATATAATTACAGTTTTTATGATAAAAATAATGTATTTTACATTTCTCCTGTTCAAATGCATGTTATCTGTTAAAGCTGCTATAAACTTTGATCTGAAATATTCTCTGATTGTAGGTGGTGTGTGTGT
>NW_013952407.1:5308559-5312725 GCF_001266775.1 Austrofundulus limnaeus | reverse complement strand
TGCCCTGCCTTACCTTTCCCTGCTTTGCTGCTTGGAGCCTTCTCTACATTTTTCATCCGAAACCAGAAATTATGGGAATTTTTATTTTTATGGACTTGGTTAGCTGGTCTCTCAATAAAATTTTTGGAACAAAGTTTATTTTTCTGCTTCCATGGGAGGACACGTCAAAGGTGGGACCTCTGTTCTGCTCTGTTATGGATATACAGTATATWTGGACTCCGATCACTGGATTCTGCAGATTGGCTGGGTGGTCTCCTGGTGTTCTACAAAACAGCGTTGGTGGCTTTGCACTTTCTGGCTGACTGACCAATTGGATGGACGGRCGTATCCTATCAGCACTCGGACATTGGGACTTGATCGAGCTGGGCTCGATCTGCAAGCGGTTCTATTGAGGGTCGCGGGCCGGCTCTGGTCCCTGGACTTTGCTGGCCAGATGGAATTCATCTTGGAGAAAGCTGATGAATCGGCTCGGCGGTATGTGTCCACACCATTTTGCATGATTGGATTCGCCACCTTGAGAGTACCAGCAGACACTAAGGCAGAGGGAAAATTGTTGTCTGCCTGTCCCTTTTGTTCCCAAAACAACTAATTAGYGAATCTGMATCTCCCCTGGCAACGGCCTTGGATCTGTTGGTTAAATCCTTCCTGGTTGGAACATGTTGACACGGCTCTCCCCCCTCCCTCCCCTCCTCCCTCACCCATTTGATCTGACCCCTGAGGAAGCTGAGGCCGCACAGAATGAACAATTGACCATCAATATTCTGAACTATGGCTGCGCCTGGTTTTGGGGACTGGATTCTTCGGGCCCCTTTAAAACTCAATTACTCCTCTGGCTAATAATCTTGCTCTTTGCAGAGGGTTTTTCATAAACACCYWAGTGTGTCACAGTGTTGATACAATATGATGTTTTTGCTTTTTTCCTCATTTTCCCGTGTGTYTGTGTGTTTTTTTATTTTAGCTTTTCTGTTTGTCTAAAGATAACGCAACTGTGTTTGCTGCATGACCAGTCTTAACTGCCCCCCCCGGAATGTACAGCACCTTGTGAATTTATTTCTGTGAAAGGCGCTGTATAAATAAAACTTTACTTACTTACTTACTTACCTACCATGTTCTTTATGTTCCCATTACAATGCTGCCACAGACGTCTGATTGTGTTGCCCTCATGATTCTCTTAAAATATTTAAGGATGCAGATATGCTCTACAAGATCATGCCACATTAGAACAACAATATCGCTCCATTACATCTGTACTAGGTTGCTTGCAAAAATTGGTTTTCTGTGGAGAATCATGTCCTCATCTTCCTCTCTTGTTCAGCAGGCCTGATTATGATGAAAGCTAGGGCTTTTTGCTTTGTGTCGAAAAAAGTAGAATGAAGGACATCTGCGCATGACATGTGAAGAGTGTCAGTTGTAGTATCCACGTTGTGATAAGATGTCAAAGGTTTTTTTCCTTCTCTGCTCAAGAAATGGAGGCCTTCCTTCATCTTCGCTGCCAAACACACATCTTGGCTGTTCACATTGCTTTGAAAAGAAGTCCAAAACTGTGAAAAATGCATTTCATGTGCAATCAATACCCACTGTAGACCACATTATTTTGTACAAAAAAGCCTGTTTGGCCTTATTGTATTCCAATCGACATTATAAATGCAGCAATGTTGTGGCCTTTTTCCACTAGCGCCTTTACAGCACAGTTCGACTTAATTCTTCATGGTTCCAAGGCTTTTCTACTAGCAAGAATTCATGAAAACAGCCCTTTTTTAAAAACATATTTTGCTGTGGTTCCAAGTGTATCATGTTGGCCTGAAAACATGACATCAGAAGACTGTTGGTCACTGATTGGTTAGGGGATGGTCACTGATTGTGTCACAAGCTTCTACTACTATGTTTAATGGTGGCTGGCAAATTGCTTAATGAATCATTACCGCCAGCACCTGGTAAGGTGTGTGGAATCAATTTTCGGACTCTGTGACTGCCAAACTTTACGAAAAACCCACCTCTTAAAGCTGTTACTGAAGTGTATTGGAAAGCCACCAAACTGGCTGTAGAGATGCTAATGGAAAAGGGCCATTGGTTGTTGAGAACTTGAACCAAGGCTCTTTTTGAAACTCTGTTCCCTATGCTATAATCAAAATCAAAACAACCTACTGCAGAAATGGTACCCATTATTCTTGTCTGGTATAATATTTTGTTGCACAACCTTTTGAGGCAATCACTGCAATCAAACGATTCCTGTAACTGTCAATGAGACGTCTGCACCTCTCAGCAGGTATTTTGGCCCARGCCTCATGAGCAAACTGCTCCAGGGTGCCTTTTCCAGATGGCATGTTTCAGCTCCTTCCAAAGATGCACAATAGGATTTCGTTCAGGGCTAATAYAAGGCCACTTCAGAATAGTCCAATGTTTTCCTCTTAGCCRTTCTTGGGTGATGTTAGCTGTGTTTTGGGTCATTATCCTGTTGCAAGACCCATGACCTGTGACTGAGACCAAGCTTTCTGACACTGGGCAGCACATTCCTCTATAGAATCCTTTGATAGTCTTGAGATTTCACTGTACCCTGCACAGATTCAAGACACCCTGTGCCAGATGCAGCAAAGCAGCCCCAGAACATAACAGAGCTTCCTCCATGTTTCACAGCAGGGACAGTGTTCTTTTCTTCATTTGCTTCATTTTTCAGTCTGTGAACATAGAGCTGATGTGCCTTGCCAAAAAGTTCCATTTTTGTCTCATCTGTCCAGAGGACATTCTCCCAGAAGCTTTTTGGCTTGTCAACATGTAGTCTGGSAAATTCCAGTCTGGATTTTTTTTTGATTTGGTGTCCTCCTTGGTCGTCTCTCATTTAGTCCACTTTGGCTCAAACGACGACTGATGGTGTGATTTAACACTGATGCTCCTTGAGCTTGAAGTTCACCTCTGYTCTCTTTAGAAGTTCTTCTGAGCTCTTTTGTTACCATTCTTATTATCCGTCTCTTTGATTTGTCKTCAATTTTCTTCCTGCGGCCACATCCAGGGAGGTTGGGTATAGTCCCATGGATCTTAAATTTCTAAATAATATGTGCAACRAAAAAAAAAAWGTYCAACACATAATGAACCACAAATGAAAATGAAAAAATGAACCACACATGTTCTAATAAGATTGCACAGGTTGTGCAGTCTATTGAGATTGTAATTTAATGTGAATTGCCTTAACTTTTTAGTTCTTTTTGTTTCAAATTTGATGACCATTTCTCAAAGCAGTCTTTAAATTGGGAAGTTGTATACAAAGAATTCCACAACCCCAGATACTAGTACGAGTAGACTTTTAATGCCAATRTTGAATAACACAATTCAACAGGACATCAATCAGAAATTAGAAGCATTTTACAAGGAAGGATTCCTATCTGTTCTAAAATCAAGTTAGCAACATAAGCCATAGTCTTCTATTTACATAATTCATTCTAAAACTTTCAGTGTATAGAAACTTTCTGCACACATTGAGTAATCATTGTTATTCTTCAGTGCTTACAMTGCTTACTTTTCTTTGATTTCTTCAGTGTAAATAGAAGAAATCAATAAAAACTAAACTAAACTGGATACTTGCAGATATTGTTTTATGGAGAACTTAAAGCCAGTTTAGATCCTGTTTATTGCACAGTGAAGAGAAATATCAAGAGAATCTCTGGCAGCCTGAACTACATTCTGACRTGGGGATAGCATGGTTTTAATATGGGTTCAGCTCTGAACAAACCCCTGCAGGATTCGTTTTTTTTGAATCACTGCTTGAAATGTGGTGTATTGTCAGAGAAATTATCCCTCATAACCTTCTGGACATTTGGTGATGTAGGATGTACCTTGGTGCTGGAATACCAAGTGTCTTTTGCACTATTTTACATTTCTCTTAACATTGATTGCAGGGCACATTTGTGTTGTAATGTAAATGATAAACTTGAAGGAAAGATGGACCCCAGTTCAAGGAATAAGATTGTGGAATAACTTGGACAGCAATTTTAAAAATGCTGACTAGATTATTTGGTAAAATGATAAAAGTTAAATTGTTGAAAAGATATGAAACTATATAACATGCACTTCTACAAGCTGATGTTGGAGTGGTTAATTTTTTTTGTTATGCTGATGAGGGTGTAAAATTATATATGTACATGTGTGTATGTGTGTATACAGTGGTTTGCAAA
>NW_013952407.1:5306212-5307955 GCF_001266775.1 Austrofundulus limnaeus | reverse complement strand
AAAAAAATCGGATTTGTCGCGTTCAGACTGTCGTATATGAGTCAGATGGGTCAAAAAAAATCGGATTTGGGTCGGATTTGCCTGCAGTGTGAACGTAGCCTAAGACTGCAACGGAAGCTCAGCTTCCCCTAAAATGTCAAAAAAAGTGATCAAATATATACTGTTGTGTGTTTACGTCATGACTAAATATGCGCTACAACACGTTCAACTTTTGTTCAGAAACAGCTTCATATTATTGGTAACAAAACGGCTTTCCTCTCATTCCCGCAGCTTCACAGTGCTTTAAACAGTGAGTTCAATAGCAAAGCAAWGAGTGCAGCGAGACGAGACGAGTCATTGGATAAATGCTGGGCTTTGTCCCGCCCATCGGACGCTCAGCATCTCTGGGAGTCTATGTTGGCAGGGGGCTGGCCTCAGCTGGCCCGGATGTTCAGCTTCTGCGTGATGACTGGATGATCTGTCGGAGGCTGAATCCCTTTTTGATTGACAGTGAAATGAGCGAATCAGCYATCTTTTGGTGTAAACATCAGTGGAAGCATTTTTTAGTTTCATTCTGTTCTGAGTTGAACCGGAGACTTTATTAATCTTTTGAGCAGCATTTTCTTTGTTAAAAACGACTAGCAACAAATGGAGCTTATTTTTCTGGTGGTTTTTTTTGTAGCTGATTGTGTTTGGAGACAGACTTCTATCACTCTTTCTGACTTCTATTGCAGTTTCTGTCCAGTGGGGGCTGCTGAGCCCCTCCACCATCACAAAGCACTGAAAGGCGGACACACTTCACTCTAGCCTCGCGCCAGTCCCAGCTAGCAAGCTAGCTTGGTAGCAAGCTTCACATAATGGCAGACAGTTTGAATGTCTCAGATTAATTTGGTGCAGAAGGTGGGGAAAAGTAACAGGTCTTTTCAGCTGTCCTGCTGTGACAAAGTGAGCTGGCTGACTGGAAGTGCTTTAAAATGATCTGTGACAGGGTCACGGYTCATTTTCTTGAAAAGCAACGAAGGGTAGAATTTATGCATAAATACATATTATGATGTAGGCCGAAACTGAACTTCCCCTTCTTGAAAGACCAGCATCTGCCACTGCATCACATACTAGTTCCAGATCAGATTTTGAAACAAGGAACACAGAGCGATCTAAAAATATGAGGATGGCTGTGAGCACTTTTACTTGTGCCTCTCCWATTTGGCCAGAAAAAAATACGAGTCATTATTCCTCAACTCAGATAACAGGAAGCATATACCTTTGAGTCTGTAAATATATGCTCATATTAAACGTCTAGATCTGAATTTGAAAAGTAAATTTGTGACACTGGTTCTAATTATTAGCTACAAATCCGATTTCAAAGGTTAGACTTAAGCCAGCAGAATTTGCTGTAGAACTTAAAATGTGCTAACTATTCCATGGTATAATATGCTAATTTACTATAATGTGTAGTTGWGCATACACTTGGGTGCTTTGCTGAGATCCAGCAGTGACAGCGACAAACCTCCACTTCAACCAATATTACTCTGACAGGTGTTTATTGATTAACGGGGACGTCTGTTCTACCTGGCAAAGCTTTTCTCCCCTGTTCATTAAAGAGATAAACTTTTTCTTCTTCATTGTCAACATATTTTGGACTATAGGTCGGCTGAGCAGTAATGAGTGGAAGCAGCTTGTTTAATTGCAATGGAAACATTGCTTGAATAACACAAGTTCAGTAATATTATTAAAACAAGGTAACAAAAACAGTTTATATATATA
>NW_013952407.1:5286400-5302227 GCF_001266775.1 Austrofundulus limnaeus | reverse complement strand
ATATATATATTCATACACAGCCACAAGCAAAATCGTTATCATGGAGTGTGATGTGAGTTATTTGTAAAAGGTGAAGGTTTCTACCACCTTACAATTTTTTTACCAGAAGAAGTGTTGTTTAGAGTGACAGAACAAGGCAGACTCAGCTGACTCGCTTTCAGATATTTTTAGCAGATATTTCTGACACTGATATTGTGTAGATGAAAAACTGCATCACAAAACGGTTTCATGCTGAAGTCACAAGGTGTAGAAATACTTTAATATAGCATCAAATGTTCYAAATGTTTTGCTTCTGAGTTGTTTTAGATGGTGAAAATTTGCTTCAGTCTGACAAGGTGTTTGCTCAACTTCTCTCTGATTCTCTGAACTGTTGTCTATTGCATGTAAGATATTGACAGCTCATAAGRACTCCATGCGACCCCCAGTCTGTTTGTAATCTTTCTGTCATATAATTGTAGATACAAACGTTGTCAGTAAAATGAGTTGGAACTGTAATCTTCTTTCCAAGACAAAACCAAACACACTCATGTGTTGGTATAATTTAATCAGTCTAAGAGTCTCTGGGCCGCAGGCGGTTCTGATAACAAAGTGGATGGCTCTGCAGAGAGGTTGGTCTCCTGTCGGGGTCGTGAAAGGAGTTTGGTGATCAGGGCACCAGATTTCAGCTGTACTGAATGAGGTGTTGGGGGGTGTGGCAAATGCAAAAGCAGAGCAAGACAAAGGCTGGTAAATTTACCTGCCAAGGGCACAAAGCAACTCTGCACTGTAATTGATTTCCTCCACAAAGTCAATGACATTCAGCCAGTAATGACTTTGTAAAGAGACTGCCTCTGTCTCTCACTCCTTTCCTTTATCAATGTGTGTGTCCTCTCCCGCTGTCTAGCGCACACATTCAAGTGCTCTTAAAAATGCATTTGTGAGACATTGAACATTGAATTCTYGTGTTGTTTATGCTCACAGCAGAGGTTCAAATGCACCTGCTGTTGTTTGGAACACATGAGAATGACTTTGAGTCCATTGTTTTTTTCAAGCACAAAGAACTTCATATTTATTCTGTGCATGAACAAAAATCTTTTCAGCCTTTGAATTWAAAAAAAATCCCTTTCACTTTCAACAATGCATCAAAGGAAAGAATTGTATTTCAAAGAAAACTGAACACACAATGCTCATTTGATTCTTCAAACGTGTATTGTTTATATATAGAAACATTGATCAGACATGTAGCTAGATGAATAGTTATTCAGGAAGTGCAGATGGTAGTTAAATAAAACCCACTTTATACAGATGGTTGTGCTGTACAGATTGTAGTAAAAGTTGTCACAATGTTTAAAGCAACCAATGTAGTTGTGATTTTAGCATCTTTATTAAGCTTCTCCACAAACATTTGAGCAAGGTTTTATTTATTTATTTATTTATTTATTTATTAAAAACAGGCAAATCCCATTGAGACCACAAATCTCTTTTGCAAGAGAAGCCTGGACCTGAAGGCAACCTATTGTGCATGTTTTTGGTCTGGTTATACAAGAGATTATTTTTGTAAACTGAAGTTTCTATTTACCGTAAAATAATGTTTTATCCTTTCATGACTTTGAACTGGTGATTCACACTTTTATTACATCTCAATTGGATAATTATAACACTCTGTATGTTAGTGTTAGCCAGACCGGTCTCTCACCACTGCATTTGGTTCAGAACGCTGTTGCTCATCTTTTAATACAAACAGAAGTATATGAACATATCTCCTTGGTGCTGGCTTCCTTTCATTGGCTCTCTGTTCATTTTAAAATTTACTATAAAGTTTTATTGATGTTCTTTAGGGTCCTAATAGACTGCTTCCTGTCTGACCTCATTCAGCCTTATGTGCCCTCCAGATCCCTTGGATGGTAAATGGACTGTACTTATATAGCGCTTTTCTATCCATGCAGGACACTCAAAGCGCTTCACACTACAATCTATGTCCTCGTTTACCCATTCACACAGCACTCTACCAGATCTCCTACAAAGCTAACATGTACAATCAGCTATGGAGACTAATCAGTGCCAATAACATTCATACTGATGGGACACACATCAGAGGCSTTGGGGGTGAGGTGTCTTGCCCAAGGACACAACAACTGAGACAGCTGGATGGGGGATCGAACCGGCGACCTTCCAGTTCCAGGACGACTCCCCTAACCACTCTGCTACTTATGATCATTTGCTTTAAGTTGTGCTCAAGTCCAGACTGGTTCACAGAGGTGGTCAGGTCATTCGTTGCCCTGAAGTCCAGGCTGGTTCACGATGGTGATTGGGTCTTTAGTTTTCCTGAGGTTCAGGCTGGTTCACAATGGTGATTGGGTCTTTAGTTTTCCTGAGGTCCAGGCTGGTTTACAGAGGTGATCAGGTCTTTTCAGTTGTAGCTCTTAAATTGTGGAACCAGGCAACTGCCACTTCACATCAGACAAGCTTGAACTCTTGGTGTTTTTCTGTTTTATTTTAAACACAGTTTTACTCATTGGCTTTTAATACAGCATGAGAGTTGATTTATTTTTTAAATTTATGGTTGTTTTCTTAAATACTTTTTAACAGTTTTTTTCCAGTTTTTTGTGGTCTCTTGTGCTTRGTTTTATCTTTTTACAATTTTTATTGTGTGCAGCACTTTGGCCAGCATAATTAAAAAAAAAGTGTGACTCATAAATAAAACTGATTTGATCTGAATAGAAAAGGTAAGAGTGTTACACCTTTTTTTTTTTGCAGTGTATACAGAAGGAAATGTTCATCTTAACAGATAGCCAAGCTGCTATTAGAGCTCTCCAATGGCAACACTTTTCGTCTTTACTGGCTTGGGAGTGGGCCGAAGCAGTCAACTGGCATTAATGGTAACGAGAGAGCTGACTATCTTGCAAAAGTTGGTAGTCAGGCTCACTTCAAAGGACCAAGGACTGTTGTAGGTATTTCAACAGCTGTCTATAGGACTGCCCAACAGGCCTGGATTAGACATCAACATTTAATCTGCTGGAGGGAGCCGACAGACTCTCCAGACAGGCATGGGAACTGATAAATAGCCCAAATTTAAGGTTTGGGAAAGCTCTTATCGCCCTGACAAGGAAAACTCTTAAGTACACTGGTTGGAGTCCTAACTGGGCACAACTTGCTCTATCGCCACAACATGGTGATGGGACTCCATGTCAATGTGTGTGATGCTTGTGGCATTGAATTATAGACCTCTTTGCACAACTTGGGCTACTGCCTGGCTCTGAGTAGTCAAAGGAAAATAATTCTTGTTGACCCCTTTATGGATCCTGAGAAGCTCAGAACACTTGAGTGTTTTTAACCTTGTGTCTTTCATCCAAGAGACACAAAGGTTTGAATAAAGCTCAGTGTCTTTTTGGGGAGAGCAATGGGCCCATCGAGGCCCCTGCTCAAATGTTTTTTTCATCCATCCCCAGWAACCATAACCATAAGAGTGTTACAAGTGGGTTTAAAATCTTCAGAAAATCTCAGGGAAAGTCTAAAGCACTCTAAAACAAAGCAAAGCAAGAATGGATAACTCACGTGTCAACAGGAACTTGAAGCAAAAAAAAAAAAATCCTGAATACAGTATTTCAACAAAGTCCAAATGCAGAAGACCTCAGTCCACAACTACAATTACTTGTTTTAACTGGTTTCCTAAATTCATCATAGTTTTCTCAACGTTTATTCTTGGAATTGGTTTCAGATTATTTGTGCTCTGCAAAATGGGGCTTAAGTCGAGGCTTTTTGAGTGCCATTAAAGAAAAATTATACTTCTAGTGGGAATTAAGGAATTCCAAGATGATGACCTTAATGGAGAAAATGGTTAAAATGATTTTACCAGTTTGACTTTTTCCCATGTTTAACTTTTAGCATAAATATTTTGTGTAAATTTGCTGCTCACAGTACTGAGAACATGTTCTTTTCCTGGCTTTTATTTTTTTCAGAGGAACGCTCCAGAATTATTCAAAAGTGGGCAGATATGTCAGATTGTTTCTCAGCCATATGTTGTCTTTTGGTGGATGCCAATCTGCTTGTATTTGGGACAGAACCCTGCCACCTGTTTACTTTCTGCTTGGATTCACATGATTCATAAAAGTTAATTATGAGTTGTCACATCATTTTCAAGATTCAACACTCAGTTTATTCACACAGGTGTCCTTTTGATGATCGGAGCACCAGCCTTTGATTCTTGTGTGATCAACAAGTCTCATCAATGTCACTCATATCTCAGTCTGACCATCTGGATTAGAGTCAGAGTATTTTTATTTTTCATTGGCACAAAGCCACAAGGTTCACACCATCTCCCTTCATCACATGCTTTCATAAAACAGATTAAACTACTTCCTGTGGCTRGTGGCATAATTTTAATAACAAAATGTGGGTGCTGCTCAGTTCAAACCTCTGCCAATTTGTACCCTAACCTCACTGTTTGGAGCTAGCTTTTTAAGCTAAGTGATTATTATTTTGTACATTTTGGTTTTTGGTTGTGAAACAGTAACTGCACTAATCCTATACATGAATTATGGCACCAGTTCCCTAAGAATACAGTGATAACTAGTAAATTATTTTAGACACATTGTGAAAAAAGAAGAAAAACCCTCAGAACATTCTATTTACATGTGGCAGTGATAAGGAATGCATTTTGTACATTACATCATGATAAAACACACGTACTAGGTGTAGACTTTTGATGGTGCAGGCTGTAATAAAGCAAATTCTGCTTGCATGAAATACAGTGAAAGGACAACCTGCTTGTGCTTTTGGCACACATTAAATTGTCATATTAGTTCTGAGTTTAAGAACTGATTGCAAAACAAAGGTGGCATTTTGCTTTTAACTTCAAGTAAAAACACATCAGGTTCCCATTCTCATTGCTACAGCTGAGCACTACTGACAAACAATAACTGAGAATAATAATAAATAATAATATAATAATAAATGTGATGAGTAGCTACCATCTTGAATTCTCAACTCTCCCACTTTCCAATAGGGAATTCTCACTGGAGGGGTGTTCCAGTTTAAATTTACGTAAAATTTACGTAAGTGGGAAATTCCCACGTCCTAGTTCAACTGGACCACAGCAAATATAGCTGGTGGAAATGCAATGAAATGCAGTGAATTTAAAGAGCGAATTACGCCACTTGCAGGGTACTTTTGAGTCCTGTGCACCTCCACCTAGAGGTGAGCTGCTGTCGTTTTGTGGGTAAAATAATCAACATTCATAATGGGTGATGTAGTTTATTGTCAGGGCTGGCTTTAAAGCACCGTATGCTTATTGTAAGACATTAATATATCTTTGAAACTCATGTGGGTCACATTTGGACCGCAGGCCTTAAGTTTAACACGTGTTGTAAAATAACTTTTTTTCCCCCAAATTTCCTGTTTTATAATAATAATGATTTGTCAGTTTATTTACTTGAATAATGTAATACAAACTGGTCAGAAGATTAGGTCTTCTACATTATGTCTAATGTGAGTCCAATGAGCTGCAATAGACAGTTTGTTTTCTTACACTAAAATTAAGGGTATGAAGTAACCAAACTTGGCATCAATACAAACTGACCTGGAGCTCAAAATATCTTTTACTCGTTAACAGATAACTTCTCTGAAGGCATAAATCTAATCTAGTTTAGGGTGAAAAAAACCCCTCTGCTGTTGTTACAGTTGTCTAAAATGTAGTGCTGTTTCTCTGTTTCTGCAGGGAAAATGAAGTCCTGAAGGTCCAGTTGAAGAAGTATGTGGGTGCAGTGCAGATGCTGAAAAGAGAGGGTAGCCAGGACAATGATGGTAAGACYCTGTCTTTTTGTGTATCTTCAAGACCTATATAATGTGTGTGTGTCTCACTGACATGAAGCATGATTGAAACAAAATGGTGAAGAACACAAACTGAGAAATATGGGTTGGCGGTACATTTTTTTCCAAATTCTGGATCGGTTCTGTTAGATTTTTCTGGACCTTTTAGTTATTAATTTCAATTTTTGTGGCATTGACATGTCAAAAAGATGGCTTCTCTTCTGCCTCTGTGTTTGACTCATTRTGCATTTGAGGTTTTTGGAGGGTTTAATGACTTTGACTTTGTTTCCTTGTTGCCAGGGGATGGAAATCATCCTCTGTATAAAGACTAGCAAGATAAGTCCCTGCTTTTTAAAAGGAAAATAAAACGAACACAGCAGATTACAGAGGGCCACATAATAGTTAATTGCATTCTGTTGGATAGAAGAGATAGAGGGGAGAGCYGTTATCTTTGCTGCTGGAAGGGTTTGTGTGTTTGTGACATTTTAGTTTTTTTTTCTTTTTTTTAAATATTTTGTGCAGCAGAGAAAATGAGCTTTGCAAACTTTTATCATTGTAATCCATTTATGGTGTGTTTTTTCCATCTTCCTTTATTCTTTTAATAATGTGCTACAGTATCGACGCCGGACATTTACTGAAAGAGCAAAGTGTATCTGGTGATTATTTTAAACAATATTTATTTATTTGTTTGAGCACAACTTTGGTAATACAGTTTCTGTGGGTGATGCTAAAACTGCAGCAACAATAATGCAGAAGTCAAAGGATGGACAGTAGCATTCTAAGGCAGGTGCAAAAGCTTTAAATTTAGGGTGGAAGTCACTATAAAATTTGAGCTAACAAATAAAAATACAGGTAAGCTGCTATTTTTCATTGGTTAATGTTTTGTTGGACAGTCATTTCAACAACTGGATGAAATTACAACATAATATGAATCATGCCCATCTACCACCATTAGTAACATAAGCTGCTGTAATATAGTATATAGCACAGACTAAGTACTGTGAAAGACGACACTTCTGTAAACAGACATTTATTTAGAGATAGATGTGTTCACTACACCATATGATGCAATAATTATTGTCGTTCAAGCCACTTCACTGGTATAAAAATGGTAAAATGTGTAACTTTTTAAGTATTATGTCCTTTTCCATCTCTTGTATGGCAAAGATGTATTMTATGCATTTTGTATAATGTGATTTGAGTATAAGGCAACCCCCTTATTTTTTTTTGCAAAAATATCTTTGGTTAATAGCGTTTAAAAATTTTGATCTATGCAAGCACTAATTTTTATATAATCATATAAAACTCTTTCTCATATTTTATTATTTGTATTAGTTTTACTCTGTTGGAAATCAACAATTTGTCTCAGGAACTCATTTCCCSCCACAGCAGGTTATTTTTTTCTGGTCACTAGATGACTAGAAAATGTTATCTCTGTATGAAAAAGATTCATTTATTCATACAGTAGGATTTCCAACAGTCAAACATCTTCAGGAGAGTTGACAACCCCCCGTTTATCGAGCCTACGCAGACCTGTGCAAGTTGGGCCCACAACGGCGTCATGTTTAAAACATCACAGCGGCTTCGCATTTCATCTCTCTGGTGCCTGATTACTGGGTTTGGCCCGTCAGACATGGCCGCGTGGCCCTGCTGAGCACGGCGGGGAGAAACAAAAAGTAAGAAAGATGTCTGTACAGAGAGATCCTGACAAATGAAAACATACGTATGTTAACAGAAAATCACTGTCACTCAGGTCACCACCACAGACAGTCTTGTTAGTTGCCTGGTGTTTCTCTTGAGTTTGTCTACACCTGTTTGTTTTCCCTTGGGTCGTGTATTTTACCGCAGTCATTATCCTACTCGCTCATGTTGACTTTTTCTTCTCTTGTTTGTATCTTTTCTGTCGCCTTTACAACCCCTCCTTCCACTCGCACTCCCTTTGTCCCAGCAGGCATAGTAATTCCTCCTCCTTGGCAGCGTCTAAATTATTTCATCCTCTCTTTACCTCTGTCTTCTCCGACTAATGATGCACCTCATTCCGTTGAACTTTGATGTCGACTTTCGCAGTCTGCTTGTACATTTGTGTGTGTGTGTGTGTGTGTGTGTGTGTGTGTGTGTGTGTGTGTGTGTATGTGTGTGTGTGTGTGGAGCTAGGTGAGTAATGTGGGAGCTGTTTAGGGTGAGCAGTGGATGAACGGATACACAAGCACCTCTTTTATGTGCTGTCAGCATGCTTCCCCGCGATTGGTGCGTTGCCTTTTTCGAAACCCCTCCTGTTTTTGACAGCGCTGCAGATGTGATCTCTTGAACGCTCCTCAGGCATTGTCAGAACCACTGACATCCCACAAAAGACGAGTTTTTTTCCCTCCGTTTGAGAGAAATGATAATTACTGTTTCCATGTACGAAGGCGTCTATCCGTGTTTATTTGGGGGATGCCCCCTTTCTGCTTAGACTTGCATATGAGGCACCAGTGAGCCCGTCTTCCTGTTTGGTGTTTTTCATGAATTTTGATTGCAATTCATATTGTATGCATAAGTCCCATTTGAACATCTGTGTAAGTTCGTCGAATGGAACATATGATTTATGTTATGTGTCATTAGCATTACTCCCCTTTATTCATGTCAAAGAGAATTCACTTGTGCAAGAGTGGTTTAATAAGCTTCCAGATTGCATGTGCATAGCTTTATGAATGCATGTGTGTGCATGTCCTTAAAAGGAGGCTGTTAGCTGAACTCCTGGGGACATGTAAATTAGTCGTCAGTCAGATTTAGCAGAGTGAGAAAAAGAGAATTCTCATGAGAAAAATACTGAGCTGCATGCAGCAATATCATACATGAGATACAGTACTTGAAGGGTTATGTGGATGTATTGTATTTATGCAATTATTTTTCCATAAACAAAGGGTTCTTCTTGACCAAACACCTTCCTTAGTGGCTATATTTGCTCAAAAATATTTTTTCTCTAAAGCCACATGAGGCATTGCTCCAGCGTCAAAGTGGACAACCAAACTCGCTGATCAAATAGTCCTGCAGGACAGAGAAAGGCTAGTAGTAATGGTTGGAAAAACAAAAATAAAGTACACCAAAATATCAAAATAAAGCAGTGTTTCCTTTGAATATAATCATAAATGGCTTCCTGTAATTTGATCCTAATAAAGCTTCATATGTGTCTAAATCTGTTAGTAGTCAATTACCATTTTTAAATTAAATAAGTTCTGCAAATTATGAGCTAAACCAGTGATTTCAGTTATGAACCTTAGAAAACTGCAATTGTAAGAATGGTGAACCTAAATAACTTCCCTTCAAAGATGTAACTGCAATAGTTTGGCAATAGTTTGGATTTGAGCATATGAAATACATTTAATCCCCAGTGAGATGCTGTGCAAGCTCTGTATGAAGGAGGCGTCAGCCAGAGTTGGAAATACTTCCCTGCTTTGACTGCTTCTTAGAATTTATGACCGCTGTGAGGATGAACCTGTTGTAGGATGAAATTCAAAGACAGATGAAGTTCAYTTGCCACTGCTGATAAAACTGCCCACCACTTGAGGCAACAGTAATAGGTGTGTTTGTGAGAATGACTAAAACCACYCTGAGTTCATCAGAACAAACATTGGGGGGGGACATTCATATGCACACACTCACACCAATGTCAGGCCAGTAGCTCTGACATTGCATCTGATYAAGACCCTGGAGAGYCTGGTCCTCAACTATCTGCGCTACCTGGTGAAGTCTTCATTGGATCKGCTGCAGTTCACCTACCAGCCTGGCATCYGGGTGGATAATGCCATCATCTACCTTTAGCACCGAGCTCTGACTCACCTGGAGAACCTGGAAGCAATGTGAGAATCATGTTCTTTGATTTCTCCAGTGCTTTCAACACCATCCAGCCAGGACTCCTGAGGGACAAGCTGGAGCTCTCTGGAGCAGAACCACTTTCTCATCAACATTGCTAAAACCAAGGAGCTGGTGGCACAGACCGACCTCATTGACATGGGTGAACATCCAGGGAATGGACATTGAGATAGTGGACTCTTACAGGTACCTGGGTGTTCACCTGAACAATAAACTGGACTGGACCAACAACAACACGGACGCTCTTTACAGGAAGGGTCAGAGCAGACTCTACCTGCTGAGGAGGCTGAGGTCCTTTGGAGTGCAGGGAGCGCTCATGAAGACCTTCTTTGACACAGTCGTGGCTTCAGCCATCTTCTARGGCATCGTCTGTTGGAGCAGCAGCTTATCRACWGRTGAGATGAAGCAGCTGGATAAGCTCATCAGGAAGGCCAGTTCTGTGCTGGGATGCCCCCTCGACCCAGTGCAGGTGGTGTTAGACAGAAAGACTCTGGCTAAAATAACATCACTGACAGAGAATGTCTCCCACCCAATGCATGGAACTGTAGCTGAGCTGCAGAGCTCCTTCAGAGACAGGCTGCTGCATCCTAAKTGCACAAAGGAGCGTTACCAAAGATCCTTCCTCCCAGCAGCTGTTAGACTSTACAACCAGCACTGCTTCCAACAAACTCAATAAGTATTCATGCTTGTTTGCAATGTAATCAACGCTGTTTCTCAGTCACTACCTAAATAACAATCTTGTGGCTATTGCACATCTATTTTCTGTACTGTTACACTAACTGTAAAAATCTGCCGTTTACAGTATTTATTACACACACACACACACACATTATGTACACTACTGGAAATGACCTAATTTGACTCAACTGCACACCTCATTGTAATTTACCTGCACAGGATATTTTATTTTATTTTGCTATGTACAGTGTTTTGTTTATTTTCATTGTAATTCTTTCATTTTCTTTATTCCATTACCACTACTACAATTGCTAGTGGTGCATTGCAATATGTTGTTTTTTGTGAACAGATGCTGCTGGTGTTACACATGAATTTCCCATCTGTGGGACAATAAAGGCTGTTTCTATTCTATTCTATTTTAAAGGACAATATGTAGTCATCAGTTAACATAACATGCATTAACTGTGGAATGAAGCCAGAATTAAAAGAAAAACCCCACACATTTATGATGGGAATATTCAAACCTCTTGCAGAAAGGCTCCAGCCCAGGAGTCAAACCCAGGACCTTTTTGGGGCACTAATCAACTACTCCATTGTGGAACGTTATCACAGATATAATTACAATTGCACAGATTAAAAAAAACTGACTGTGTTGAAAGGCGCAATATTTTCTCTGAATCTGGTGCAGTAAATCACTATCAGAAGAAATGTTTTATTGCCTTAACTGAGGAAAGAAACTTATAAGRTCTTTTAGTCTGAAGTTCAGTTGGTGCAGTGATAAATGATAGAGGTTTGGAAAAAGACACTGACAGAATAGAAAGTCACTGCTTTTGCCTCTTATCTAAATGAAACGTTTTTGTCTGTTAGGTGATAATGTTTTAAAGCCTCAGGTGGATGCCTAACAATGGCTGCCTGAACAACTTGTTCAGACTGATTGTGCCACCTTTGGGAATACTCTTCCCAAAGGMAAGGGATCACCAAATCTCAGCTCCTTCCACTGAGATGGCTCAACACAATGGGAGGAGTGGGATCAGGAGCTATTAAAGTGTATCTTACCCCACTGTGAAAGATAACACCGCCCCATTGCAAAATTTAAAAAATGCCTACAGTGGTTGGTGCTGGGGGTGGGGGGAGCAAGGAGGTGTGGTCAGGACGAGAGAACGTGACAAGCTAACGTTTCTGATCCTTCTAAACAAATTATGTTTTGTAAAAAGTAAAGTTTCATGACATACACAATGATTCATGACATATTTCATTTAAAATGAACAAGTCAGCACAGTCTGGGACTGACTTGTGTTGTCTCCCTGGATCAGGACACGGCACGCTTTACCGCAGCCTCGGCTGAGCTCTGTCCGACCCAGACTGCCCCGCTGCGCTGCGCTGCCTGCCTTTTTTTTCTCCTCCCGCTGTGTGTGTGGTGTTCTACACCTTCTTGTCTACCTGTTTGTGCAGGATGTACAGCAAGCTGAGGTGTGCGTGTCTGTGTGTGTATGAGAGCAGCGCAGTGCAGGCAGCCTCTGTCTCATCTCCCCACCCGAGGCTGAGGGAGGCTGGAGAGTCAGGCTGTGGAGCTCAGTGGGGCTAAAGTCTTATCTGATCAAGCTGCTGGTTCAAACATTGATTCAGTGATACATGAAGCCTTGTGTTGTTGAGGCACTGTGTGTCTGTGTGTGTGTGACTGCGATCAAGCGATGTTAGCCACTAACACGCTAATACGAAGCTGTAACAAATGATCATGCTATGCTAGCTGTTCCACCCTCTGACTGCTGCAGGGGCATGCCTTAGAGAGAGGCTTTTATACCAGAACACAGCCGCTGTGACGAAACCCTGGAGAAGCACGTCACCGTGGAGAGCCATTAACCAATATACAAATTAGCCTGCAGTACCACTGCTCTACCCATATGAGCAGCAAAAACACGTTTTTAGACCAAGCATTACAGATTTGAACAAATACGCACAAAAACATCAAAATTAGCACAGAAAAACAGTACTATATAACATTTTAGACACATTCTAGACAGTTTATCAGCTAAAAAAAAGTTAATTTTGGGGTAAGTTCCTCTTTAAACTCTCAAGTCCTGGTTGGGCGCACTGAGTACACTTGAGGAGATCAGTCAAGGGGTCAGGAGGCTGCTAGTCTGGTAAGACAGAATTCTCCATTTACTGTTTTCCTGATGAGAGTTTCTGGCTAAGTTTTTAAGTACACAATTTTCCCAACATTTAGCTTTTTTGTAAAAAAAAAAGTGCCATATGGCCACTAATTTCATTCTTAAAAATGTATTTTTTTGACTACGTCTTTTTTCTCTTTGTGTTTATTTGTGTTTTTCATGGTTCTTGGTCAGTCTGTACCTTTGCCAAATTGTACTTGTGTACATAAAGAAGCTGTGTACAACGAGTCTCTTTGTTTTCAGTTCTGCCCATATTTTACCTCTCCTTTGGGCTGCTTCATACCCACCTTTGTTCATTATATACCTATCTTGGCAGCTACTCCCACTTAAAGAATATTTGAATCTACTGGAGTACACTTTTGAATTTAGGATAAGCAGATTTGCAGCTGTTACATTTTTTTATTATTATTTATTGGCAAGGTTTGGCCTTTAGAATAATCCTTTTTTAAAAAGTACATTTTGGTTTAATTCATGCAGTAAATTGTTGAAATAATATGACAATTTAATTTAAATGTCTGAAAACAAGCAAACTACAATGCACGTTCTATACATTTCAAGGCAGCAAAGCACCTGCACTGTTTATAGTTTGTGTCTGTAATGATCGTTTACACACTGTGACTGAGCAACTGTTAGAATTTCAGCAAATTTCTCTTTTCCGCAGGACAAGGAGGAACCTTTATGRTWKTGTCWGCAAAGAAAAATAAAGTGTAATTAAAATTATTGCACATGCTCTTAGAGACTGTATATCTTTCCATCTCRTGGCATGTGTATTTAACGTGGTGCAACTGAGCCCTTATTTACTTACGTCAGGCAGATAATTGTCACAGTATATAAATATTTGTCATTACCATTGTTACATTATGATGTAATGTTAACTATGAAARAAAGCACAGCTGGATTATATAGGAAGTGCATGTGTGCAAAATGGTAGTAATATAGTGTGTATTTGCTTAAAACATCAACCTGTCTGTATAAAAAGTTAGCCACTTTCTACAAAATCACTTGCTACAAAGTAGGAATTGGTGTTTTAAAGAAAATAAACTTTTCAAATTCATCAGTAAATGTATTCATATTTGTATATAATTTAAATTTGTTAGCRTAAAATTTATTCCTGCAGCTGAAAAAAGTCCTCCAATGAAACGGAGGTTTTGGGTAACAGGGGGTACTTGTGCTTCAGCTAATACTGTTAGCTGGGAGTCTTTATAGTSAGGTACCAATATCAGCATTTTTACAAGTACTTGTACAAAGTTTGTCAGTTCCATGTTTAGAAACATTATACAAGTTGAAAGAAAAGTTTAAATTTTTGCAACATTAAATATCATGCTGTATATTGGATTTGATCCAGTCAGAGGGGCATAGGCCTATAAGGAAGGAGAGCCTTCTTTCTTTTTTTAACTTTATTTTTAGCACAGTTTTATGATCTTACAAAGAAAACATATCATAGACATAACAGCCCATAGGGCAGAACAGAAGGTTCACAGAGGGAGGGAGATAGTCGTGTAATTTTTAAGTTCCAACTCAGTAAGTACTTGGTATTGGTACTCAGTATCGACAAGTACCCAAACTGATACTGCTACTTGGTATACCTCTGTGTTTTTTGGTCCAGTGGATCAGTGGAATGGGATGCCCATTTTCTGGTAGTAAAGATAAGCTCACCCATTACCATAGTTTCCARTTWAAAAAAAAAGAAAGCAAAAATAGCTACTTTGGCAGAAACAGACTCTAAGATGTGGTTAGGTTAGTGAGTGTGGGCAGGAATTGTAGCTGTAATACGAAGCACAGGTACAATTTGGTGAAGGTACAAATTGACCAACTTTCCCCTATGTCCTCGCTAAAGGTTAGAGTTTATTAGTAGCAGAAACACTTTTTGGTTAATTTTGCATTTTCCTTAACTCCACATACARGTTTAATATATCCATAAATAAACCCTCTGCTGACAGCAGCTTATTCATCTGCAATAAGGAGATGGATTACATGGCCGTTAAAAACCCAATAAGCTTCTCTCTCTGCGCCTTTGTCTCCCCTGCCTGCTCTGACAGCCAGTGGCCTAATGAGTGAATGAGAGGCATTTGTCACTGCTGCCGGCCCTAATAAGAGCGTGTAACTTATTCATTACGCACATAGATCTGCATTTATTGCCACGCTGGATGCTTGGCTTTGCCCTTGGCCTTGGGGAGGGATACGGGCACCTGAGCTGTCGGCAGAATTTGAGAGAGTATCTGCGTATGCTTGAAAGTTTTGTACCCTGTGTTATGACAACCTGGAGGTGGACTTAATCACTTTGTTCACAAGAGTAGCTGAGTGCGTTTGGGGGTTAATCAGAGAAAAGCAGGTCAAAGGTAGCAGAGGACAGTCATAATGAAAGAAATGTGTGTAGGCATGTGGATTTTTCAGGTCTAATGTGCAGATGCTTGCAGATTCCCAACATGCTGTATTTGTGTTGACTGTCTTTTTGAGCATCTTGTCCCCTCGAGTGAGTGTAGGTGAGGCGCAGCGTATGCAGGCGCACGTGAGAGGCTGAAATTAAAAAGTGCATTAGCGGCTGTAGGTGGGTATGAAACTGTCGTAGAAGGTGTTCGAGTGCTTTATGGTACAAAGTTATTTACATCCCAGGAGGCCAACTGTAAAAGAGCAAATAATGAGTCACYCTCTATGTGAATTGAGCTTAATTGWGCCCACACGTTGAGCCATAGCCTCCGATCATAAGAGGGGAAGCCAGGAAGTGGCTCTCGTGGTTTAGCCTTTCACAACCAACATGTTTACCGGCCCAAAGGTGTGAGGGACTGTCATTTATTCAGCAGAGAGGGAGGTCTCTTTGTGGGGTGTCCACAACAATTAGTTCAACAGACACTGCTTATTTTCCTGGCAGAAGAGAGGTGACATCGGATATTGTTTGTTACAGGTGGGGCCAGGTGGTCAGCGTTCGTGTGTGTGGGTTCTTGTGTCTTCGACTTCATATGTCATGGGCGATTCAATATGGGCACAGCAGGAGTGTGTGACAGATTTCATCACCTGGACGGATTGGTGTTAATGAACATTTTAATCACCTCACTCAATGCCAGAGCCTGCTGGGTGTCATCGTCCACCTCTCCCAGAGAAAATTATAATAAGGCACTGTATAAAAGAACCTCCAGTTATATGACGAGTTTTGTATTAGTTGCACATTTTACCTTTTATAATATCAAATCTCAGTTTGTTTCGGAGCTTTTCAATTTTTACAAAACTTCACAACACGTTGTATTTACTGTGACAAACATGTTATTGTCTGGTTGTATGCAGTTGACCCCAACTATTTCATGATGATTAGGTACAAATAATAACCCTTACAAAACTGCATAAAAC
>NW_013952407.1:5281722-5286295 GCF_001266775.1 Austrofundulus limnaeus | reverse complement strand
CATCTTAACAGATCAAGTTACATGATAACATAGGACCCCTTCTGTGATACCACTTTCACAATTCTTGCACCCATTGAACTTGTGAGTTTCTCAATAAGGTTGAGGTCAGGGGAGGATGGTGGCCACACCATGAGTTTCTCTCCTTTTATGRCCAGAGCAGCCAATAACACAGAGGTATTTCTTGCAGCATGAGATGGTGCATTGTCATCTATGAAGATGATTTTTCTATGGAAGGTAAGGTTCTTCTTTTTGTACCATGAAAAAAAGTGATCAGTCAGAAAGTCTATACACTTTGCCGAGGTCATTTTCACACCTTCAGGGACCCTAAAGTGGCCTACCAGCTCTCTCCCCATGATTCCAGCCCAAAACATGACTCCACCACCTCCTTGCTGACGTCTCAGCCTTGTTGGGATGTGGTGGTCATCCACCACCCATCCACTACTCCATCCATCTGGACCATCCAGGGTTGCACTGCAGTCATCAGTGAACAAGACTGTTTGAAAATCAGTCTTCATGGATGTCTGGGCCCACTGCAACCGTTTCTGCTTGTGAGCACTGGTTAGGGGTGGCCGAATAGTAGGTTTATGCACAACAGTAAGCCTCTGGAGGATCCTACACCTTGAGGTTTGTGGGACTCCAGAGGCACCAGCAGCTTCAAATAACTGTTTGCTGCTCTGTAATGGCATTTTAGCAGCTGTTCTTTTAGTCCGATGAATTTGTCTAGCAGAAACCTTCCTCATTATGCCTTTATCTGCACGAACCCGTTTGTGCTCTGAATCAGCCACAAATCTCTTCACAGTARGATGATCACGATTCAGTTTATGATCATGATTCAGTTTTCGTGAAATACTGTATCTAATGTTTTCATACCTTGTGCCAAGGCACTGCACTATCTGACGCTTTTTGGCAGCAGAGAGGTCCTTTCTCTTTCCCAAATTGCTTAAAACCTGTGGCCTGCTTAATAATGTGGAACACCCTTCTTAAGTAGTTTTCCTTTGAGCTCACCTGGCAAAGTAATCAGCACAGGTGTCTGAGATTAATRATAGTGATTCAAAAAGCCCTGAGACACAATACCATCCATGAGTTTAATGGATCATCAAAAAAAATTAAGTCATTATGACACTTAAATCCAATTTGCATAATAATTTGGGACACGGMGTAGTGCTACACATCACACAGCAGTTTTGGATCTAAAACTTTAAAATTTACTGTTGACTGTTTGAAAAGATGAATAACGCTGATCCCACTTCACCCTTGTCCAACATCACAAAAATTTTTAAGACCCCATCTGATCCCCTTTACTCCTCAGCAGGGGCAAAGCCAGAGGGGTGGCCGATTGGCACCTGATTGGCCGCCTCAGCTGCCACCTCCAAATATTTGATAAGTGGGTGGGGATCTGGAAGTTTGTGGTTGCATTTAGATTTTATCAGTGATTGTTCTCTGATACCACTGTACTATCCATCCATCCATCCATTTTCTGTACACGCTTCTTCCTTTTCAGGGTTGCGTGGGTCACTGGTGCCCATATCCAGCAGTCACAGTGCGAGGGGCGGGGTACACCCTGGACAGGTCGCAAGTCCATCACAGGGCCCCACTGTACTATATAAATTTTAAACTATATATTTTTAAATATCAGGGATGCACCGATATGAACATTTAAGCCAACATCGATATCCAATACTAATATTGGTGTTATGGCAGATAACCGATATTTACCAATATTACACAAATACACAAATTACAAACACATGTGCAAACACACATCTTTTTCTATACCGTAAAAAACAACTAGACTCCTGACGTGGCTCTACTTCAGTTATTCTTGGCTGCATAGTGCCACTATAATGATCAAACAAATACAAATCGATCAACCACTTCTTCTCCCAAAACAGAAACACAAATGGCAACAAGTGGGTTTTACTTATTGAACCAATACCAATTTGCTAAAAAATGATCAACATCGGCCAGTACCAATATTAATGCTGATATATTGTGCATCCTTATTAAAAATGGCTGAGTTATAGCTKATTGTAAAATTAGAATTGGCATTAGAGATCAGCCTAATTTGGGTTTAGGATCGACAATCAGCATGTGATCATTCTCAGATAATCCACAACAAATTTTATCTCAACAAGTTTTAAAATAATTGAATTGTAGACTTTTAGTGTTAGCTGTAGTGGCCATCTTTAAATTTTTGATTAACATTTAGAATTTGGTATAGATTGTACTGTTTTCTACTTCTACACTAATTTTTAATTTTGTATGTCAAAAATAGATAAATAATAAGTTGTGACTAACATTCAGCATGTTTTTGGGATCATTTTTAGCTACTATCACACAAACTTTCCGCTCAGATTTTCTTAAACAGCTGAATTAAAGCTATCTGGAATTAAATATGGCATCCATCTTGAATTTTTAAACCAAGGGCACTTTTTCTTATTTGTATGTACCTCCCTAAAATACACAGTGGCCACCCCTGTGCCACCTCTTGCAAAAAATAAGTCTAGCTACACCCCTGCTCCTTGGCCTTAATCAACATGGGGTAAATAGAGTAGGTGAATTTAGTGTTTATGGATTATGTTACAGAAGGAAAGTTGAGTAATAATGGACTGTTTGACAGGAAGACATTTATTTTATACTGGTAAACCTTCTTACACTTGTTGCCGTCCTCTCCGGTTGTAGGAAGTGGGTTGTTACGAGCGTACTGAAGCTACAATAATGTAAATGACTTGGTTCAACTGTGGAGGGATATTAATCAGAGGTGATTAGTGCTGTGCGACAGTCGCAGTCGACCTGTGTGGTATCCCACTCACTGAGCTGATAATGAAATTGTTGGAGCATCTGTTTATTATGTCCCTCACCTCTTCCTGTTTTCATTTGTTATTAAGTGTTTTAGACATGGACACACTGTTTTTAACAAATATCCTGACTAAAATGAGCCATGATTAAACTGACTTTGCTACAAGGCATCGGGATTAAAAGAACACACAAGAAATGTATACAATGAAACTAATAAGTTGTAAAATTTGATATGAGATGTTCTCATTTGTTGAGTTTTTCAGTGTAGCAGCAGCTTGGTGAAATAAGGTCACTTTTTAGCGTGAACCTTTGTGAGACATTTAACAGCTGCAGCTGCTGCCCAATTTTCAGGAGTCAGGTCTGAATAAATTTGTTTGTACACGGCACTGTGGGTAATTTTGATATTTATGCCTTTAGACAGCTGACCCCAGAATATTTCTTTCATYTTCAGTTTTTGTTCTGTTTGATTTCAAGAAATCGTGGTGGCAGCTGGAAAATGTAACTCGAGCAGCCAAGAAAGCACATTTACCCTCCTTCAACTCTTTTTCTCTTATTCTGAATAATGATTTAACAGGATTTTGCAGAAGGATCAATTCTTGYCTGTCACTTGAACAGTTTACCGTTTATTTTTACTTTACAAGATTCTTTAAATGAGTCTTTAAAGAATGCACACTTGGTTCTTTAAATTAAAAAGACAAAAAAATGTGAAGCTATGTGATTTTTTTTTACCTACTCAAGTAGAATACACATTGACAGTGTTTACCATGGAGTTTTGAAAACTTCTGATTTTTATTTAAAGAAACTTTAGTTTTAATTTCAATGATTTTTTGTGCTAATAAGATTGATTATTCCATGCAGTGCATGTGAAACACTAGTCCGYAATGCAAAACAACTGGACACTAAGGCTGCACAATATCAGAAAATATTGCGATGGCAATAATATTTACAAATATTGCGATAACGATATTCAATTCAATTCAATTCAATTTATTCATATAGTGCCAAGTTACAACTGTTGTCTCAGGGCACTGTAGACACACACACACACAAAAACAAACAAACAAACAAACAAATAAAAAACAAAGAAACAATAAATCTCTCATTGCCGAATCTTCACTTTGTCACAGTCTCCCATCCTGAGCAGCACACCTGCAGCAGCTGAGAGGAAAAWCTCCCCATTAACAGGAAGAAACCTCCAGCAGAACCAGGCTCAGGACAGGCGGCCATCTGCCTTGACCGGCTGGGTTTGGGGACGTTGCCTTCAGATATGTTGGATAGGTCTTTTTTTCCCCTTTCTTCCCTTTTTAATCTGTACTTATTACTCTGTGTGACCTTGTGCACTTTTGGCTATGTCATTTGTGTTTGTTGTGAGCTTCTGCTGCCGTGAGACACTGTCCTCTTGGCCAAATATTGCATTAGCATGAAAAATACAACTTCAAAACTCTTCAAATACATTAGTCAACAAGTATTCCACAACAATCAGTCTTTGCGCTATGAATATTGCACACACTAATATTGCAATGACAATATGTTTGTGATATGTTGTGCAGCCCTACCGGACACTGTGGAATTTAACGTTATGTTACTGTTCAAATTAGGTTTATTATGACCCCCGCACGTGAAGCGTAAGCGGGAGTCGTATTGTTTTCGTACTGTTTTTTTTTCAGTGATTTTGGTCAACTGTAGCACAAAAATGGCTGCATAGATAAACATGAAATTTGGCAGGGCTGTAAATGTGTCTGACCTACACTGAGCCAGCGAACAGTTTTATGAT
>NW_013952407.1:5268123-5278627 GCF_001266775.1 Austrofundulus limnaeus | reverse complement strand
CCCCTGAACCCCCCAATTTATCTGAAAATGGGTCATCTGGACATACAAAAATGGTTATAGCTCAAAAACTATTAAACATAGGAGCTTCAGATTTCTTTTGTTGTTTAGCTCAGATGAAGGGCTATCCATCAGGTCAACCACTGCCCACCCCCCCAAGGAAAAAAAACAGACCCCCACGCAAACCACTACAATTTTGGGATGCACCTAGTAGCGTGACACTTATTAGGAATAAAGACTTCTGAGTTCTGGTGCATTTGTGCGTGTGGGGGTCATTATGCTACCACTATGCGGTATCTAGTTTTTGGTGCTTTTGAGACCAATTTAGATTAAGCTTGTTCAAGAGCAGCACTCYCATAATTTTCATACCTCCCTCTGAGCTGAGTAATTGTACAAAGATGACGTAAGTGGTTGAATTAGCTGCAGTAATGACAGGAACYAGCAACGTAAGACCAAATGGAAAAATTATTATCCTCTTGGTTTTGTGTCAGAGTAYTTTTCAGTTTGTGCAGAGGCCTGAGCTAATGCTGTTTGATCAGCGGGATAACAAATGAGCAGTACAAGGACCACAAAAGGCCAAACCTATAATACSACAACAAAGAAAAACAACCACAATATGCTTGTGGAGGAGTTGTGCTACAGGACAGTAAAAGCTACGAAAATGGTGTTAAATACTAACTAGATTTGAAACGATCCTGCTCACTGTCATATCTGTATTAATAGTGGCAATAGTCTATTTTGGAGTGCCTTTCAAGGAAAKAGAGAACACAAAAGAATCACTTTTCTTGTCTAATTTCTAACTGTGAATACAAACGTGGGAGTAATCTGTTTTGAGTGATACGTCTCCACTTGATTAAGAGTTTTAGTTTCTTTTTTTCTGAGCACTGCTGGGATTTGGATATGAATATTTAGAGGCTTATACAGATAACTTATCCACACTTGTTTGGAGTCTTTTCATTTGAAACCCCACAGATCCTTTGAGACGCCACAGAAACTCTGTTGAGTAAGAGCCACCAGAAAATCTTTATCTCTCTATTGCTGCCTTTTATCACGCCTCCCCCCACTTTGTTGTGAGTCTATGCGTGTACTTTTGTGCGTTTGTCTACATCTGAGAGTCGAGCTTGTTAATGTTCCATGTGATACCAGCCTAGCTTTACAAACATCCTAATCTCGCTTCTTGTGTGCTGAAAAGCATCCTGTTCTGCWCCTTCAATGATCTCAAAGTTTAGA
Organism: Austrofundulus limnaeus; assembly: GCF_001266775.1. Taxonomy (NCBI): domain Eukaryota; kingdom Metazoa; phylum Chordata; class Actinopteri; order Cyprinodontiformes; family Rivulidae; genus Austrofundulus; species Austrofundulus limnaeus. Next base: position 5,277,400 of record NW_013952407.1, on the reverse strand, counting down.
GGTGCATGTGAGGGTCGTTTAAAAGGATATTCCAGCCATTTTCAAGCAGCCGTTAGCTGTAGCACTTCGATTACAGCCTGGGGTCATTTTTCATGGGAGTTTGAAACTAACTTTGCTGAAATATCCACGTAGTGTAAAACCAATGGCAACGTAAAGTCAAATGCTTAAATTATACTGTCTCATAAACTCACATGAATTTTTGAAGGTTAAATTTTATTTATGATGGCAAAAACCTATTTAGAAATGGTTCTGTTGAGCTTATATTGATGAGCTACTGCCTGTTTGTAATCTTAGCAAAATATGTCATCAATCACTGGACAGCTTTTATTTTAATTTTCAGGTCTTCATTACTGGACCAACATCTACAAATGATTAATCTTTGGGGCAAACTTGCCTCAAGAAGGATGACATAGTAAATACAAATACAATAAATACAGTTTAGCAAACATTGAATAAAAAATTTAGTGTGATAATAACTGAAAATCATTCCTAATACATACTATGAGCTCGAACACATAGTCTGAGATTTTAGCTTAAATTTCATCCTTAGCTGTTGAAGTGAACCATGTTGGTTTGTTAGAAAAAAACTCACAAARCACTGGATGTATTCTAACATAATCTTATGTTTCTACATTATATAAATCTACAATTAATATTTGGAGTCAACTCAAGACGAGAAGGCTGCAGCAGCTAATGTTCCAGCATACTGAGTTCTAATTTAGTGTGGTAGTTGCTAACAGTCACCTCTATGCAAACTTCTTGCTCTTAGTTAGTTCAGGATCCTTGTTTGAAAATCTCAGCATGCAATGTGACGAATGGTTCTTTTAAATAGCATTTCTTTAAGAGATGTTACTTTGCAATTTGCTTAATTTTAGGCCATCATTTCTCTTGAAACTTCAGTTTAACACTGATTATTAAATGCACCACACATTGTTGTTTTTATTGAGAGATCTAAAGTATTTTTTGATCTGAAATATGTAATTACATATTGTTATGTGCTATATTTTCTCATCAGGTTGTGGATTTTTGTAAAAGAGTCTGACCACTGGGTAGAGAAGATCCTCCCAATCAATGTGACCAGACACAGAAAAAAATGGATAAAATGTGTTGGTTTGTTTTGATTTGTCACCAGAATACTCAGAGACTGAATAAKGGTCTGGATTTCAGTGGTTGGAATGTGTTATATGGCTTTATTCTTTTGCAATTAAATGTTCAAGTCTAAATCTGAATTTGTCTCTGAGTCTGCTCTTGCCTCTTGGTAAAAACGTGTTTCTTATATAGTAATTTAACATCTCATTTGTATTCTTCACTTTCGTCTATACCCCATTTTGCACACTGTCTCTCTTTTTTTCTTCCCTCCATAATACCACAGACCCTTGACATTTTGGGCCTGCAACGATTCACATTCCGTATTCAGTCTTTGGTATGATTTTTACATGAGCAAATAACATGAAATCGCTGTCGCTCTCTTGACAYTTTAAAACCATTCCAAAGCAATTTACGTCACGATGTGAGAAGCTGTAAAAMAATTTCTTTTTGCTGAACACAGGTTGGGAACAAATCAAAGACGTGTTTGATTAGGTATTGACTGTAGGCTTTTTTTCAGCTGCATCAAAGATGTATGATTGCATACAGGGCTGTGGGAGTAGAGCTCAGCAGTGGCCGATGTAAGGTGAACGCAAAAAGTGAAACTATTGAACTTCTTATGCTATCGTTCATAACCTTTAACCAGCAGGYTCCTCACTTGCACTTTACAAGTCTCATTTGTATTGGTCACAGACAAGTGCCGAGGATAAAAGAGATCTCTACAGGCCTTAGTTGTGATTCTCATCTCTCCGGGCTCCTCTGGGAGAGGACAAAGCCTTTACCCGTTGGTTCAGCCAGCTGTGAAAGCTCTCACTCCGTATATTGATGAAGACTTCAAGTGTTTATTTTGTTCTGTGCAGCTTGTCTGCATGTCGATGTGCTAGAAAATAAAGAAGATTCAAGTTCACATGTTRATTTTGCACTTAATATCAGATTATCTCCACATCTTTAAGTTAAAAGCCACACTGTCGCTCTTCACTGATTCATCCAAGCTGCTGTAATCAGTACAAATAGATCTGCTTATTCATGTGAGCATGGTGGATATAAATAACTCATGTTTGGATTTTGTCTGATTGTGACAGCTGAAACTTGCAGCTATAGAGATGGGGGTTTAAAGACAAACTTAATCCAGTTTGTTCTGAGCATGGATTAGGATTGTAATTTAAAATTTTATTAATTAGTTACAGCTTTTTCCTTTTTTTAAATTTAGCTTTCATCTGCACAGTCCTCAGTAAAATTTTCAAACCAGTTAAACATATTTTTTCAGTTTCATAATCGTTTTACATAGATGGTTGAGATAATATCAACAAAATATGCTCCAGAAAAATAAAAGAAAGACCTTAAGGCGTAAACATTTACATTTATGCAATCTGTGACCAATTATTAATGCCACATTGCATGTACAGGAAAAGATTATTATTAGTAATTACTTAACTGTATTTAATCCCACTTTAAATATATATTTTCTAACAAATATAGAAATGGAAAACATGCAAACACATCCTACAGTCTATAAGATTCAATACAATGCAATTAAATTTAGTTTATTAGTATTGTGCCAGTTCACAACAAAAACATTCACATACATTTTAAAATGCCAATTAGCAAAAGTTATCTGTCTAGGGAAGACAGCAGYTTGTGTTGATTTCTCTTTGACTGTGTCTCAATTCACGGGCTGCATCCTGATGAGTGCACATTTGTCGACCTCATACGTCACTGCCCTGCGAGTGTACTGTCTTGATTTGAAGACTTCTCCTCATGCGACCAAAGAATGCAGCCCACAAATATCGAAAACCAAGGACGCATCTGAGTATCTTACCAGCCGAGGATATCCCAGGACTCAATGCGCCGACAGCAAACTTAAAAAAAAAAATAGAGGACTGCGAGTTTTTATTTATTTATTTATTTATTTATTACAATTTTACAATCTGCGTATTTTGGAAATTCACCACGGACCAAGGAATTTATCTTTGCAAGTAAGTTTAACAACTTAGCTGTTGAAAATTATGCTAATGTATGTGACCCATCATGTGAAAATGAGGATTAAGTCAAATTTGGTCAAAATGACCTAATTACATTTTCAGATTCTTGGCTTTAAACCTACATTTAGACACCTGGATCATTCTGATATCTTAATTAAATCCATATATTTGACTTAATTTGTCTTGTTGGTTACAATAAGACATAAATATTTGGTCTGAATCCTAATTTGATGTCATTTTAATGAGGAATTTTTGATGTCCTTATAAAGAGGAAACCTCAAATTATATTTGAGTATTGAGATTTCCCAGCTTAAAAAAACACTTTGCTAGCTCACAGGGAAAATCTCAAAATTTTAAGGCGCTTTCCCCAAAATCAGTTTTTTTGTTGCTACTGCTCAAAAAAGTGCTTCAAAATTTTGTTTTATGATCATATTTCAGGCCGATCATTCAAATGATACATTGATAAGGCTTTTATTTATATCCAGCAGTCACAGTGCGAGAGGCGGGGTACACCCTGGACAGGTCACAAGTCCATCACAGGGCCAAAATGCAATTTTTGTTAACATTTTAGTCAAAACACTATTTTTGTCTATTTCTCCTTATACCACTTTTGGACTTAATCCTCGTTTCGATGTGATGGGTCACATACAAGATATTAAATAAAATGCAATTATAAGTACTGAAACTAGAGCTAAACCCAGAATAGTATTTTTTAAATGTATGTGTAACATTTTAATTGTGAAGTTATTCCTCCAGTGAAAAGACATGTCCCGACGCATTTTAAGTCTGATATGAAACCGATCAATATGGTAACGGGGTAGTGAGTGGTCATGTAAACACATGTCAAGCAAAGGCTAGACCGTCTCATTTCACAGCAATTTTATGCAGCCTACCTAGGCTGTGAAGGACGTGGCCCAGCTGGGCTACATGCTCATGAGGACCCAGCCCATGAATTGAGACACAGCCTTTGTTTGCAATCTCATCCTGAGCAGCTTGMTGATGACAGTGGAAAGGAATGACTCCCTTCAAACAAGGAGAGAATAGAGAGTAAAAACAGCAACAGAGTGAGGAAATGTGTTCAGTATGTCCTTTGGCAACCTAAGGAGTAGGGTTAACTTTAGTTTCCTGAGCAAAGCAAGGCATTCAGCTGTAGCAGAAAATACAAATAAAGAAAGATTTGCATCTAATATTTGAAATTCTTTCTTTTTTTACTGTTTCCTTGCTTTTAGTCAGAAAAGAAGCAAACTGCAGCATAATGTAAGTACTGAGGCAATAAAGTAAATTTCTTTGCAGAGAAAGAAAATGTCACAGCTCTGAAAATGCCTCAGAAGAAAACCCCGGACTTTATTTAATAGTTCTAATTTTCTTCTTATTATAGAGATAAAAGTTATCACCATTTGGATGATACTCTTCTGTCTGTGTCAGGGTTTTTGAATAGTGTGCTACACCTTTTTACAGCAGTACTTCATGCTGCATAGACAAAAATTGCCCAAAAAATARATTTTTTCACATAGACGACAAAGGAATTTCGGGTAAATAAGTGAAAAATCCAACCATCTTTGAAGATCTGTGCTTCAGATAAAGGTCAAAGTAGAAATATCAGAAAGTTGCACTTTACGTGACTAAACTTTGCCATTTTGGATTATTTAATCAGTTCAGTTTTACACAGTTTAGGTTTTCAGTTATTTTTCATGAATGTTCAACCTAGAGTGTAATGTCAACTAATAAAAGTTTTTTTCCATTCAACCATTACACTTTGTAAAGATACATCATAACAGACATTTTGTTATGGTTTAGATTAGTTGTTCTCCAAAACTTTGTAACAAGAACCACATTAGTAAATATTAAGCTCATTATAACAGACAGTAAAAACATCAGTACAACCACACAAACCTTTCTTCATCTCTGGCATATAAGTGAACTTGGCAAACACCAAACCCTGATTGAAGGTTGTGATTATGATATAATAGTTCCATGCTCTAATTGTCAAGAACACCACAACATACACTTCCATCTTTTCTCTTCTTCAGCCTCACAACAAATATAATCAAATTTGAGACCACCACAAGATTTCCTCAGTGTTGCATGCTTTTTTATGTGAGTAGGTTTTGCAGAGACTTCACAGGTGCTGCTTTAGTTGCCACRAGCTCACCAGTTCATTGATGTTCACTTCTGCTTCCAAAGGAGTTGTTGTAGTTTCCGTTTGACCCCCCATGACCGTCAAAGGAAGAAGCGGGTTAAGATAATTACAGGATTATAAGAGCTTGTAGCTCAAATGTGACAATTTTTCAGAACTTTGGTGCTTTACTGTTATTTCTTCAGTCTTTCTTCTGCACATGAATAACCCACATGCTGAATGTATATTTGATCCACCTTTGACCAGCCTTTGAAAGCAGCGGTTGGCACCAAGTACGAGGAGCTGCAGGTATGACTGACTTGTCATATTAGAGGAAGTAATGGAGGCAGTTCTGATGGAAAAGGAAACACAGAAATACACTTGGGATTGTTTTTAGCTTCAGTCTGGTTCCCTTTCATCCTCTGCATGTGTGAAAAGCTTCTGAAGTGCTGTTGTTTTTRCCCCCTTCATGTAAAATGAATATGGAAGAAGTGTCAGGATATTTTGGGTAAAGGAGTTTACATCAAAGACTACACCCTGGACGTTCACCGCTTAATGATTATTTGTATGTTTGTGTGTTTGGCATATGCCTGAAACAAAATCAGGTGATCTGATGTACTTTTTTATTTTTGTTGCTGCTGACAGATTATGTCGACCTGTCATTGTTGAAGCAACAGAGGTTATTTCACTATTTGAGCAGCTCAAACTCTGCTGACAATGAAGAATTCGGCATCATTGCAGAGAAGTTGAGGCAATTAAAGACCACTTAATAAACTTTGACAAGTTTTTGGTGTCAAGCCTCATCAGTTCCGGCACACTGAGCCTGTTTGTGGTTAGGAATGCGTCAMTATCTTGACACACACACTATCAAGGTGAGTCTGAAGAGTTTACAAAAACAGATCGCGCCATGCTGCTGTTGTTCGCCTCAGCTGCTGTACTGTGTAAGCGAGAAGCAGGTGGTGTTGATTGAAACTCGCTGTCATCTCCAGTGATTAGCTACATRTAAATTTGAGTGTGTAATAACACTCTCATCTCCGGCGCAATTGGCTCTAATATTGATTAAATAACGTATGCAGGAAGTTCTTGAACTTGTTTGGTGGAGTTGGACATTTTTTTTTGTTCGGTGGAGTTTACTTTCTTGTTTAATCTTCTAATTAATTTGAAGATACAGGTGCTGCAATCTTAATAAGATAAAAAAAAAACTTGTTTCACTGCTAGTGAAAGGCAAATAAGTCTTGTTGAATGGAAGCAGACGTTTGTCCACAATGGGCAGCACAAAGTATTTTTCGTTTTTCATCATCTGTCCAGAAGACCAATACAATTTTTTTCTTTTTGTTTTTTTACCTGGATTACTGAGATGCATCAGGATATTTTTCATTTATTACGCAGTTTTCCTCATGCATTGTCTTAAATAGCTACAGCTAGGTCCATATCATTCTACCCTGCTGACCTTTAAAAACACATTAAGGGCTTTAATTTTGGTCTCAATATTTTACAGATATTAAGCTAAATTTGGTATAGTAGTAGCTGAAAATGATCCTCAACACTTAGAGCTAATTGATCACTTAAGATTTGAGTTTAAAACTTCAGCAATAAATGTTGAAGTCAACTCTGTCTGTTTGCAAGATGTTTATGAACCACTGGACAGATTTTATTATTCTTACATCTACAACTGATTAGAGTTTGGAGTCAGTAACAGATGCCAACACAAAAGTGTCTTTAACTCCGTCAAATTCAGAAATGATGAGCTCAGATTTGATCTGTTAGTAGCCAAGAAGCACTCAGGGTGCATGTAAAACACCATCTAAACTTTTAATTTTATGTGACAGATCGTATTTTAATACATACATTTCCTTGAGCAAAAGGACATGACTTTTGTGAATTTCCAACTGTCCCTGCCCACTGGAGCGTAAAGCGTTAACTAAGATTTTGGTGTCATTCGAAGCAGAATGATCCCTTCTACCAAAGATTATGCCCACATTTTCTAAATTATTATCTATGTTAATTTTATGGCAAATTTTCTGAGAGAATCATTTTTTCTGATAAACCCTGTATAGGTACACTTGAGTGTGACATCTTGTAATACTGTATTACATGAGATTTTGCATATTGTTGTTGTTATGTTTGATCAAAGTGGCTACAACTTCATCATTCAATCTCAACATAAAATGATCTTGCTACAGAGAAGCAGCACTGGACTGTTGCTCAGTGGTCCAAAGTACTTTTTTCAGATGAAAGCAAATTTTGCACGTCATTCAGAAATCAAGGTGCCAGAGTCTGGAGGAAGACTGGGGAGAAGGAAATGCGAAAATGCCTGAAGTCCAGTGTCAAATACCCACAGTCAGTGATGGTCTGGGGTGCCATGTCAGCTGCTGGTGTTGGTTCACTGTGTTTTATCAAGGCCAGGGTCAATGCAGCTATCAGGAGATTTTGGAGCACTTCTGCATCCATCTGCTGAAAAGCTTTATGGAGATGAAGATTTCATTTTTCAGCACAACCTGGCACCTGCTCACAGTGCCAAAACCACTGGTAAATGGTTTACTGACCATGGTATTACTGTGCTCAATTGGCCTGCCAACTCTCCTGACCTGAACCCCAGAGAGAATCTGTGGGATATTATGAAGAGAAAGTTGAGACACAAGACCCAACACTCTGGATGAGCTTAAGACACAAGACCCAACACTCGGGATGAGCTTAAGGCCGCTATCGAAGCATCATGGGCCTCCATAACACCTCAGCAGTGCCACAGGCTGATTGCCTCCACGCCACGCCGCATTGAAGCAGTCATTTCTGCAAAAATGATTCCCCACCAAGTATTGAGTGCATAACTGAACATAATTATTTGAAGGTTGACTTTTTTTGTATTAAAAACTCTTTTCTTTTATTGGTTGGATGAAATATGCTAATTTTTTGAGATAGGGATTTTTGATTTTTCTTTACTTTTTTTGCCAAAATCATCAATATTAAAACAAGAAAAGGCTTGAACTACTTCAGTTGGTGTGCAATGAAACTAAAATATATGAAAGTTTAATGTTTATCAGTACATTACATAAAATAATGAACTTTATCACAATATGCTAATTTTTTGAGAAGGACCTGTATATGGCTACAGATACTCACTGTGCTATTTGGTGACACTCAACATGGACCAGAGGAAGAGAAGGAAGGAGTTCTCTCAGGAGACTAGAAAGAAATTTATAGACAAGCATGTTAAAGGTAAAGGTTATAAGACCATCTCCAAGCAACTTTATGTTTCTGACTATAGTTGCAAAAAGTTATTTAGAAATTTAAGATCAATGGGACTGTAGCCAACCTCCCTGGATGTGGCCGCAGTAAGAAAATTGATGACAAATTAAAAAGACTGATAATACGAATGGTAACAAAAGAGCCCAAAAAAAAACTTCTAAAGAGATTAGAGGTGAACTTCAAGCTCAAGGAATGTCAGTGTCAGATCACACCATTTTCTGAGCCAAAGAGGACTTAAAGGGAGACGACCAAGGAGGACACCAAATCATAAAAAAATCCAGACTGGAATTTGCCAGACTACATGTTGACAAGCCAAAAAGCTTCTGGGAGAATGTCCTCTGGACAGATGAGACAAAAATGGAACTTTTTGGCAAGGTACATCAGCTCTATGTTCACAGACTGAAAAATGAAGCAAATGAAGAAAAGAACACTGTCCCTGCTGTGAAACATGGAGGAAGCTCTGTTATGCTCTGGGACTGCTTTGCTGCATCTGGCACAGGGTGTCTTGAATCTGTGCAGGGTACAGTGAAATCTCAAGACTATCAAGGGGCTCTAGGGAGAAATGTGCTGCCCAGTGTCAGAAAGCTTGGTCTCACTCACAGGTCATGTGTCTAGTAACAGGACAATGACCCCAAAACAGCTAAAAACACCCAAGAATGACTAAGAGGAAAACATTGGACTATTCTGAAGTGAACCTCTATGAGCCCTGACTTAAAGAGTAACTTACCCCGAAATTAACTTTTTTTAGCTGATAAACTGTCTAGAATGTGTCGAAAATGTTATATAGTACTGTTTCTGTGCTAATTTTGATGTTTTTCTGTGTGTTTTTCAGATCTGTAATATTTGG
>NW_013952407.1:5259884-5268113 GCF_001266775.1 Austrofundulus limnaeus | reverse complement strand
CTCTCTCTGTCTCTCTCTCTGTCTCTCTGTCTCTCTCTCTGTCTCTCTCTCTGTCTCTCTGTCTCTCTCTCTCTCTCTCTCTCTCTCTCTGCACGCACACACACACACACACACACACACACACACACACACACACAGAGAGAGAGAGAGAGAGAGAGAGAGAGAGAGACCGACCGACCGACCGACCGACTGACCGAGACCAGTAGTACATCCTGCACAGCGGGAGGGGATGAGGGGAAAGAAGGGCAGCAACTTGTACAGATTATCTGTAAATTATAAGGATTTTACATCCTTTTGCAGGTATACGGACATATAGAGCAGTCTCACGGATTTTTTCAAGTCTTACGGATACTTTAAAAACCTCATTTTCAAATTTATCTAACATGTCAGAGCCTATAGGATGATTTAAAAAACAATAAATATCATCAAACAGCCATCTTCCAACCTGTTCTGCCGCTAGAAATAAGTTACTTTTTCCTCTCTCCTTTTCCTTTCCTAAGGCTCTTTATACAGGTAAACTACTTCTATTCCTGATTTAAACTAGTGATCATGTGAGCAGCTGTATGCTTTTATTTTTTTCTGTCAGGCTGTCAGAGCGCTCCTCCTCCTCTGTCCGAGGCTGGTGTGGGGTGAAAATCCTCCACCTCAGACGTTCAGAGATGTAACTATCTGTGATACTGTGGTCACTTTCCATGTAGCATCCATTATGCTAATGCTAGCTGCCTGTCACATTCTCTCGTCCTGGCCACACCTCCGCTTTCTAACCCCCCCTTCCCCTACCCACACCCCCTCCCCTACCCACTTTGATGCATTTTTCAAATTTTATTGAAATTGTTATCTCTTCACAGGGAGGGTAAGATACACTTTAAATCCCACTGAGCATCTTTGGAAGGAGCAGAAACATGCTGTCTGGTCAGCCCATCAGTGTTAACCACTGAGCCATCGTGCCACCAAACTGCTTTAACTGATTTAAATTTATTTCTGCACTTTTGTCTAACAGCCTACATCAGTGTTTATTTGGAGCAGAGTCATGATTCGTTAATATTTCTCATTTTATCACGCTCCTGGTCACAATTTGCTGTAATTATTTTAAAACAAAATAGCCTTCAATGTCTGTTTTCTCTGTGTGGCATTTATGGTTGCTGCTTTAATCACTGATCATTGAACATTGGTTCTGATGTGTTGGTTGTTGAGCTCATGTGTGTGTTCCTAAAATGGGGTCAGCTAATGTCATTTAATTAGTTTTATGTGTTTGGCTGTAATACTGTATATTGTATGTATTTTTTTGTTCTGAGCTGTTGTCGCCTAATGGCGTCTGAGGGAGATGATTTGATGATARGAAATATATACAAAGCACAGGAAATTACAAAATGAAAACACATAGCCTGTTAAAGACAGCAGCAAAATACTGCAGGTCTTACAGCCCATAGTTTTACATTGGGCTCAGAATACTTTATTGTTTTAGGCTCGTCTATTGCTGTAAAGGGAAATGGTTGTATTATAAAAGTGTTATTCCTTTCCTTAACAATAACTTGTTGTTGGAGCAACAAGATTTAGCAGCCTGTGTCCACAAAGCACATATTTTTCTGGCAGTAAAGCGATGACAATGTGCTGGTAAGCACTGTCTGCTGGTGTTTTTCTAAACAAAGAAAAAAACACACTTTTTGTTTCTATCAAAACAATATGTTGAAAACACATTTACACTTGAACTGCTATTTTCTGGGAAACTCGTATTTTCCATTAATTTCGTTTGGTCTGTTTTTCAGCTTACCACACGCTGGGATAGGAGAGATGAGAGAAAATATTGTCCCTCTTGGGCAAAACATTGTAAATCCATTAAAAAAAAAACATTATGTTTTTGCATAAATTAACTCTATCAAGTCTATGGAGACTATTTTAAAAAAACTATCTAAAAGATCTTGTCACCCCATCTGGTACCGAATATAAAATAGCTGTATTTCTTCTTAGAGAATTGGTATGCATGCACTTTTTTTTCCTCAGTAAAGAAAGTCTTTGTGTTATTCCTGGCCTCAGTGGTCACTCAACACTCAAGAATCTATTGCACAAACTTCAGTCCTGACTGAAAGTCTCAACATCTGCTGTTTTCCTAACCAGGAGCTAAATTWTTCTGGCTCAGCGTTGCTAGAATTATTTATTTTTGTCATGATTCGGCTGAATGTTTTGAATTGTGCCACTGCAGATGTCATATTCTTGCTTTTTATTTGATGTCATTTCTGAACAATTGACCAGCTGAAAGGTGAAACTTTAAAAAAACATAAGAACTGAGCCTTAAATTCCACCTCTTTGATTTTTGGCCAGTTTGCAATGAAACATTTTTTTGATGGATTTGTAACCAAGTTGTTTATTATCTAAGGACACAATATACTGTTTTCCTTATCCTATAATACAAGCTGTATCTTTATACTGAATGCTATGATGAGAATACGGTATAACTTACATTGGAACCACTAGTCTATATCTTTTACCCYTAGATGGCAGTGTGTCCATGAGTCTGTAGTGTGACGTCTGTGTGTCTGCCCGGCTGTAATGATATGAGGAAAGGCAGACACACACTGACAGCACCCCATAATGTGGATTTACTGTAATGGCCTACAAGGAAATGAGATGTACACTGTTAAATAGTTTGGAAAGACATCATGCTCTGCTCTGCCGTGACCCAGCCTCATTCAGTGAGCAAGCAAAAACAACAGAGTAGATCACTGATTTGCCCGAGGCTTTGACTAATGATACTAGTTGAGGATTGGGAAACAAACTACAAAAAATACACAAAACCTTTAAACATGTTTTCCCTCCTTTGTCAGGATGCAGCATTCATTGATTAGAATCAGTTGTGAGGAGCTTGTTTTTTAACAAGGAGCATTAAAACATTCTTCTGACTTGTCTGTAGTACATTTGTCACATCTTTCCATTCAACGCCTTCTCTTTCCTCTCTTTACCGGAGTCTGTCCAGTGAGACTGTCTCTTTTGTCCCTGAGGCTCATGTGCAGCCAATGGTCTGTGTCATTCTGCTCATACATTATGGATAAGAACCAAGAGGAGAAAGACCAACATTTTAGGTGTTTTAATGGAGACATGCCTTTTATTTTTTTGCCTGCTGCAGGTTCTGGACTACTTATTGAATTGGTTGAGTTTGGTGCGTGGATGTGATTTGATGCTAAAAATAATGACATTAGCTGTACCTCTTTAAATACAATGAACATTTATCAGTAGGGACTGTGGCTTAAATTTGGTTGTTTTTTTACAAAAATAATTAACAGCATTAAAAGGATGCAACAAAGGAAAAGGTCTTGATAAGCATGCATAAAGTAAAACAATAAAAATCTCGTCTTGAATGCCAGCATGAACACTTGACTGACTTGAATGACCAAAAACAACACTAGCAGAAATTTACTGATTTTTTTTGACATAGAAAGACGACATAAAGAAGCAATGTGAAGACGGTTACCTTCAGTTTTGTGCTTTTTTTGTTCAGCATCTGTTTTTTTGTCTGTGTTTTTAATTCTTCTACTTGGTAGACTGTATTTTTTTTGCTAAAATCCTACCACAAAGAGAAAAATAATACCAGAATTATTGTTTTCTTCATTTCCTGTAACAAATCTGTAATCTGCTTTACAGGCTTTGATTTCAGTTTCATGTTTCTCTCTGTTTGCCCCAATTTCTTTGCTCTTATGCAACACTATTATTGCAGTGCATTACTGTATTTAAGCTACAAATGCTTTTACCTGCATTCCTTAAGAGGTTCAAACAGTTTAATAAGTTTGCCAGAAAACACAAGCAGGTTAGGCTGTGTTTTTTGCCTTTTATACAAGCAGCATCTGCTTCAGTACACCTTCACTGTTGAGATTCTGTCACTGGCAAATGAGTTTTACAAAACACAATAAATGATAACCACCAAGTAATTGATGTCATGTCTGGAATATCTATCCAKTTAACCATCTATACCTGCCTAATCCCACTCAGTGTTGTGGGGGACTGATGCCCATCTCCAACAATCGTCTGGCAAGAGGCAGGATACACCTGGGACAGATAGTCAAATATTCTTTGTCTGTCCGTTTTCTTCTGCTTATCCGGGGTCGGGTCGCGGAGGCAGCAGCCTAAGCAGAGAGACCCAGACTTCCCTCTCCCCAGCCACTTGGACCAGCTCATCCGGGGGAATCCCAAGCGGTTCCCAGGCCAGCTGAGAAACATAGTCCCTCCAGCGTGTCCTGGGTCTTCCTCTGGSCCTCRTCCCAGTGGGARYTGCCCGGAACACCTCACCAGGGAGGCGTCCAGGAGTCATCCTAACCAGATGCCTGAGACACCTCAACTGTCTCCTCTCGATGTGGAGGAGCAGCGGCTCTACTCTGAGTTTCTCCCGGATGACTGAGCTTCTCACCCTATCTCTACGGGAGAGCCCAGACACCCAATGGAAGAAACTAATTTCGGCCGCTTGTATTCGCGACCTCTTTCTTTCAGCTACAGAAGCTGGCTCTAGGGACATCAAATGTTCTTTTACTTGAGAAATGCAGATGAGGCTGCAGGAGGTGAAAAATCAGCAAAATCAGGTTAGTAAATAGGACACATCATTAGTCAGCCTTATTCAGATAAACAAAATGTATTAATGCAAATAATAAATGCCACTATCACTACAACCATCCATCAGATTTTTGGACTGGTTTGATCCTGTGCAGGCTTGTATGGAATAGCTGCCTATAATAGAAAGCTCATGGGTGCGAAATGGTAACTGTTACACAACTTGGTAAATGCTTTCTATAAAATGGCAACAGCCTAAGTACAATGTGAGGTTCAACATGGCAGAAGTAAGACTTAAACAGCAAATATCTGAAAATGAAAAAGAACTTAATAAAAAATCTTATTTGTGTTAAACCTCATGAAGATGCTGGAGCCGGCATGCTCATTAAAAGTACTTCACACACATCAACAGAGTACTACTGAATTCATTTGGTGACATTAAAATAACTTCTTTTAACATTCACAGCAAACACTCAGTTGATTGTCAGCCTCCTATGGCTCCATGGTGGATTGTGCATTATGTGCTGATGAGTTTGACATTGTGTTAACTTGACTGTGTTGCTTTAGGGCAGAGAGGACGATTGATGTTTGAAAATTAAAATGCACAGCTTGAAATTAGTTCTGACATCCAAAAACATGGGTTTTAAAGTTCATCACCTAATGCTAGGAAAATCTGTTTAAGGAACAAATGAATATTAAAATGAAATACTTAAATTTGCAGTAATATATAAGGAAAACAATGTTTTGTCAACCTCAAGTGCATTTCACAATTATTTATACACTCACCGGCCACTTTATTAGGTACACCTTGCTAGTACCGGGTTGGACCCCTGTTGCCTTCAGAACTGCCTTAATCCTTTGTGACACAGATTCAACAAGGTACTGGAAACATTTCTCAAAGAGTCTGGTCCATAATGACATGATAGCATCACACAGTTGCCACAGATTTGTCGGCTGCACATTCATGATGTGAATCTTCTGTTCCACCACATCCCAAAGATGCTCTATTGGATTGAGATCTGGTGACTGTGGAGGCCATTTGAGTACAGTGAACTCATTGTCATGTTCAAGAAACCAGTCTAAGATGATTCACACTTTATAACATGATGTGTTATCCTGCTGGAAGTAACCATCAGAAGATGGTACACTGTGGTCATAAAGGGATGGACATGGTCAGCAACAATACTCAGGTAGACTGTGGCGTTGACACGATGCTCACCAGCCTGAACTGTTGATACAAGGCAGGATGGATCCATGCTTTCTTGTTGTTGATGCCAAATTCTGACCCTACCATCCGAATGTTGCAACAGAAATTGAGACTCATCAGACCAGACAACATTTTTCCAATCTTATATTGTCCAATTTTGGTGAGTCTGTGTGAATTTTAGCCTCAGTTTCCTGTTCTTAGTTGACAGGAGTGGCACTCGGTGTGGTCTTCTGCTGCTGTAGCCCCTCCTCCTCAAGGCTTGATGTGTTGTGTGTTCAGAGATGCTCTTCTGCATTCTTCGGTTGTAACAAGTGGTTATTTGAGTTACTGTTGCTGTTCTATCAGTTTGAACCAGTCTGGTCATTCTCCTCTGACCTCTGGCATCAACAAGACATTTTTACCCACAGAACTGCTGCTCACTGGATGTTTTTTCTTTTTCGGACCATTCTCTGTAAACCCTAGAGATGGTTGTGKGTGAAAATCCCAGTAGATCAGCAGTTTCTGAAAVACTCAGACCAGCCRMTCTGGCACCAACAACCATGCCACGTTCAAAGGCACTCAAATCACCTTTCTTCCCCATACTGATGCTCGGTTTGAACTGCAGCAGATATCTTGGCCCTTGTCTACATGCCTGAATGCATTGAGTTGCTGCCATGTGATTGGCTGATTCAACATTTGCGCTAATGAGAAGTTGGACAGGTGTACCTAATAAAGTGGCCGGTGAGTGTGTATATATACAGTATATACTGTATTTAGTATATTTCCATGTGATGGAGTTGATTAGTTTGAAATTTTTAGTCAGCCTTGGTCATAATATTTTTTTTCCAGCAAAAATTTCTCCATAATATTTTTTCCCTAACTGTTCATGTTGCTGCTATCTTGTGTGTCTGAGCATCAGTTTGTGTTAGAAAACAATGGTTGGACTTGTTCATTTGTTATTATACCTTTATATTTCTTTTTCACTACATAAAGAGCTCAGATGTTTTGCACTCCCAGAGTCAGCTCACTGAGTTCACGAAGGTTTGGTTATTCCCATTGTTCTAAAATGAAAAGAAAAAAAAATCAACTTTTTTTTTTAATTTTTAATCAACTAAATTTTGCAATAAGTGTTTATATATGAATTGCAACACCTCATTTTGTATTTTTATTTCAATGTTTAAGGAATGGCCACTTGGCTCGTAAAGGTTGCCGACCTTTGTGCTAAATGAACAGTCTGCGATTAAACAGTGTCAGCAGTGCAGGTGCTCTTTAACAGCGCAAACTATTAACTTAGTGACAAAGAAGCAATAAAATTGACTTTCTGAAATGGCAGTCAATTACCAAAACTGGTCAGCCGCTTAAGTGAGGAAGATGCTCTAAATGCTGCTGGCGGTCCTTAGATCCCGGGGGTTTGGACACTTACAGTCGGGTCTGCTTACACTGTCGGGAATCCACCCACCTGTTATTACTTCCTWGGGTGATTTAATCACCAACTCTTCTCAAGTAGTATCCAGCAGTGATGTATTCCTCATTTGCACAGAAAGACATTTTTTTCTATTCTACGAGATACTTAAACACACCTTCCTCTGATACATCCAGAGCCGGTTTTGAAGAATTCATAGATAATGTTTTTTTTTAATTTGCTTTAAGTAAGAAGTAAAATTAAGACCATCAAGGCTACAGTTTACTAGTGTATATGTGTGTCTTGGGCAAGAACTCAAAGCTTATGTCAGGATTTCTTCTAGTCCCAAAGCTTCTGTAGTGTTTCTTCTTTGTAAGGTTTCTTTCACACTGGAGGGCGATACTGCTTGGACGAGTCAAACTCAAGACCCGCGGGCCAAATGCAGCCCGCAGCCCATCGGTGACTTCCGGCCGCGTTGCCCCTCCAAAACAAACAAACAAACAAACAAACAAACAAACAAACAAACAAAAAAGACCAAAAAGTATTCAAAAAGAAATATAAGTAGGTCCTCTGGATGGGTTCTTCTTTAATGAAACATTTCTTCTCTCCTCCAAGAGACTTCTTCAGTCTGAGGAGTTACAGGTGAACTCAGCCTTATAATTACTGCGTCCACATGGTGGGCAAACAGGTTGGTCACATGCAAAAGAGGACCATCAGCCAAACAATAGGTCGTAACAACCTATTGTTTGGCTGATGGTCACATGCAAAAGAAGACCATCAGCCAAGCAATAGGTTGTTACGACCTATTGTTTGGCTGATGCCTCCACCATGTAATCATTACACTAGTAATCATTATGCATATATTAATTACACCTGCAATCATTACACCAATATAAATTACACCAGTAATCATTACACCAATATTCATTACACCAGTAATCATTACACCAATAATTATGACACCAGTAATCATTACACCAATAATTATGACACCATTAATCATCACACCAATATTAATTACACCAGTAATCATTACACCAATATTCATTACACCAGTAATCATTACACCAATAATTATGACACCAGTAATCATTACACCAATAATTAT
>NW_013952407.1:5254007-5259580 GCF_001266775.1 Austrofundulus limnaeus | reverse complement strand
TTGTTGAATCTGACGTGACATGTTCGTATGAACCCTTTGTACGAACAAAAGTAAGAGAAATTTAGGATAAGAATACGAACATGTTTTTGCATGAGGCCCATTGTTCTAGTTTTTGTTCATGCCTTCAAGTAAATTTGCCAACCCAGCTATTCTATTCTTGTCCCTTTTCTTTCACATTTAAAAAAAAAGGAATCAATAACTAATTCAATGTTGTCAACCTAAAATAGACTTTTTATCTTTCAAAATATGCGTCAATTTGATGTTTATTTTTGAATCCTTAACTCTCAGATTCAAGTTGGTCCAGTTYTACATCAAAAACAATCTTTGTAATGTATGTATAAAAACACAAGTAAAGATGGATTTGTTTTGGTTTTAAACACACCTCCCAAGATTTATTTTCTCTTTATCTTCATTCCCTTTGTTGTGCAGACATCTGGGTTTGTCTTTTGTCTCCCTTTAGAACAAAGAAGACTAAGTTGACAGACATGAACGGATGTGATTCGAGTCCTTGAAATACCATTTACGGTTTGAACACAAGCAAAGTTTGAGTGACTGAAAATATTTAATATCAGGAGGACTTTTTTCCTGTGTGTCTGGGAAGCTGAGCCTCTTTGGTATTCAGCAGAGAAATGCAGAGCTCAAAGGAAAAATGAGGAAAAAGCCACTCTTCTGGCCATGCAAATTAGCGGTATTAACACTGAGATGTTTTCGTTGTGTTCTGTTGGGGAAGTAGGAGTACTCCCAGGCTGTGAGTGAAAGAAGGAAAAGTAAAATCAAGACAACATATGGTGGGATTATATGCTTTGGTACAGTAGATCTTAACGTTTGCAGTGTGGTGCAGTGAGGCAGCAGAAAAGAAAAAGGTCATGTTGTCATGGGAATAGACAAGATAATGGGTGGTGGCTTCCAACATGCAGGCACCAAAGCCAAGGAGGTGATTTGAAGGTTGAYAGTTCTCAGTATTTCCTGTTCATACAGCCACTAAAAAGCTCAATTATATATGTCATCTGAGACCCAGTAAGCAATAAAATGGTCAATGTTTTTGTGCATCACAGAAGATTAAAAATTACTGTTGGCTTTTACATTTACAGTGAAAATGATCACAGGACACTAGCTATACACTAACAAAGGAAAACAACCTATTTTAAATATTTTTGCAGCATATTCAAACTGACTCCTTTCACTGATATTAATTTCTGAGATAAAAACCTGTTTTTTCTTCTTCTCATTGGTTGGAAAAGTTGTACAATTTAAATGAAGATATCTGCTATTATWGCTGCAGGTTTCCTAGAGAATGGCTTGATGTATAAACCCAACTTTTACAACAGTTTAGACCCTTAAATTGCATTCATGATTTAATAATTCCGGTTCGCTCTGCAGTATTCTCTAAGTCAGCTCTAAGTGGAGCGCGGCACAGACTGCTTTACATTAGTTTAAACGAGAAAAAAAATCACATACTCATTTCTTCTCCTCTCTGTATGAATAAAAACAGTCTGTACTTACAGCTGGGAGAGCTGACACAGAAATACATGTTTTAAGTTTCAGCAAAGTTCTCCATCACTGTGGACCCATTCCCAAAGTAATTGATGCCATCTTAAAACAACTATTGCTTTAAATGTAATAAAACTACAGAGCCCTTCTGGTGCTATGAGTAAAAAAAAAAGTAATGTGTGACCACAAAATAATTATAGTCATTTCCATGCAGACTGTTGATAGTTAACAAGCTGGATATAATTTTATTTTATTAAAAGAATGAATTACAATGACATACGTCAGTCACTTACGTTAGGCATGAAGTAATTCTTTAATTATATGTTGCAGCTATAAGCCACTGGTGACAACTGCAGTTGTCTTTGTCCAAAAAGCTTTATTTTTTTGATGCTCTACACAGGTTCCTCTCACACCCTGTGCCTTGGCTGTGGAAAGAGTCAGAGTTAAGTCACGTTAAGAAACACAGTAAAGAAAATGTTGCCCAACATACACCTATGGCATTTAATGTCATGTCATAAAAACTAGGAATATGAATATAAAKCGTTACATTAAACATACACATACACAAAAAAGTGTGGGGTACTTTTGAACAGTTGAACATAAATACTCTATATTCATYTAKTATAATCTGACTCCAACAATGTCTGTATCTCTCACAAAAAGACAGTGCTGCTTAAAGTTATCTTGTGACCATGTTTTACTTGTGACCATCTGTTATCTGATTGCTGCACTGACTATCTTGTGGCCACACATTATTATCGTCTCACGGCCACACAATGACTATGTCAGGACCACACATTAGCTATCTCGTGGCCACGGGTTATTATCTTGAGACCATTAACTATCTTGCTGCGGCTGTGGCAGAGTAGTTAGTGGTGTCGTCCTGTAACCGGAGGGCTGCTGGTTTGATCCCCTGTTTCAGCCGCTTCAGCCATTGTGTCCTTGGGCAAGACAGTTCATCCGCTTTGCCTGCTGGTGGTGGTCAGAGGGTCACAAGTGCATGGCAGCTGRGCCTCTGTCAGTGTGCCCCAGGGCAGCTGTGGCTACAATGTAGCTTACATTGTAGCCGCAGCTGCCCTACACATTTCCGTGTGTGAAGGGTGAATGGCTGTATTTTAAAGTACTTTAGGGTCCTTGATAAAGCGCTATATAAATATCCATCCATCTTGTGGCTAGGCATTATTATCTTGTGATTATGCGTTACGGTTGGGCAAACTATTATCATGTGCGATTAATCGTCATAAAAACTATCAACAAAAAATATTTGCCACTTACTGCAGTTAGTGTCATGTGATGACACACAGTACTTTGTGTGCGACTCACTATCACTATCAGGAATGCATGTGAGCCCATTGGCAGAAGGCAGTGCAGAGCGACTAATGCTAGCCCTAACCCTACAAATTTGTTTAATGGCATTCTCTGTTTTGTTGCAGTTTGACTTGGAATATAAAAAAGTATTTTGGGGAATTAGTGTCTTCATGTGTGAAACACAGACATAAACTGGAGTGAGGTTTTCTGATGTTTGAACATTCAGTCTTTTTCTCCTCTGTCTCAGGCAGATTGAACAGCATGTGTGTATTGTTTTAAATAAACCAGTTCACGTTTTGTCTGCAATAGATTCTGTAAACGTGCWAATTTTGCTATGCATGAGTGTTGGAGTCTGGCTGCTCTGTGAATGCTTAATAACTCTTTTAATAGGATGGTGCAGATTGAGCCGTGATGGTTTCCAGCTGAGACGTTTTTGGGTCAGATATATATATTTTTTCCTAATAATTGCTTTGATCGCAGAAATAATTAGGTTTTTTTTTTTTCTTTCTTTCTCCTTCTCATAAAACACATTAGCAGACTGGAGCACCTGCTCACACACACACGTCTCATCTTTCAGTCTGAGTTGCACATGTCCAACAAACACTGACGGTAAAGAAGCTACAACATGARTGAAGCGTTGTCGGATCAAAATTTTACCAGCAACTCGGTATTTCAAACACGAACACAGACAAGATGATGTGAATATTAAAGAAAATCTTCACTGTGCCTGGATAAGAAGCAATAATCTCTCAGCACTAACTGTTACCTATTTGAAGAAAAGGATCCGAGCGTGCTGTGTTGGAAGGTGGAAACTTGTGAAACCAAATTGAATTACACCTCCTGCTGTGATTATTTTTTTTCTTCCTTAGTCTTTTTATCATAAATGGGAGTCAGTGGAGTAGAGGCTTAGTGGTATGAATAATCAAGCAAGCGTTTGCTTGTATGCTTTTAAGGGAAAAAAAGGTTGAAGAGGAAAAAACACGAACAAGTGTAACAAAATGGCTTCTGACTGTTGTAACCCATCTTGAGCTTCCCTTGTGGAAATTGATATGCACCGACTAACAGAAGTTTTCCCTCAGGTTTCATTTTGTTAAATTAGATTTTTCCCCCCCTCAGCAGAGTTGCAGAAGTTCAGCACCATATTGGATTATGTGAACAATTATTTGTGTCTGCAGTTTTCTTTGCCAAACAGTGTTGATGCTTYTGTGAGAAAAATGTGCTTGTGGTCTGGTTTTGCATTTCTGATTTAGACATTGTGTCTCATAGAGATATAATTATAAAATTAATTGATTGTGCTATAGACAAAGTTTTCACTRGTTTTGGCATTTTCTTTGTTTTGTCGTTGTATGACTTGGAATATAAAATGTATTTTTGGGGGCTTGTATCTTTAAATTTACTCAACAAGAATTTAACACTTTGTTGCAAGTTACACTTTAAAATGATATAACAAAAAGTAATATCAACCAGCMGTTTTTGTTCTCCTGAATAGATACCACAGGACAGTACAGGATTTCACAAACATGCATGAATGACTCAAAGCAATACTTTAATACACCTTGTCTTATGTGTCTTGAATTTTACATTTGTATTTTATCCTTTTTCAATGCTTTAGTTGTTCTTACAACTTTTTTATATTGATTTTTATCTTTTTATAACTGTTCAGCACTTCTTTTGAAAGCACTTTATAAATAGTTATTATTATTAACGAGGGGACGACATTATAACATGATATAAAGCTAAAAAAAGTTGATTTTACATAATATTGTCCCTTTAAGGAGTTTGTCAGGCAATCAGTATGCTCAAGTATGAAGTCTTAACTGTCCACAGCCAGTATGCATGGAGTCCACATGTCTTGTGGACATTACACAGTACGCCAGCATATGTGGGAGCCTTTCACTTAATTGTAAGCAATTAATCTAGATTATCCAATAAAATATTGAATGTGTCCTTGTAGTTCCCATTATTCAAACAGTAAAAATCACTCTCCCAACCCATTTTAGGCCTTGATTTTTGCTTTATATAGTTATGCATGGTTACTTTTATTTTGGACAATCAGTGCTTGAAACTATGGAAGGTGTTATGGCTAAATAAAGGTGGACTACCTCACAGTACAACAAATGATAAAATGAAACTTTAATAAATCCTCGGTTTAACTGAGTCATTTCAGAAGTGGGAAAAGAGCAAGTGGAGGCTTGAAAGTGAGGTGTTAATTACAGAAAAGAATATATCACTGTGAAATAGATTAGAAACTAGCCGTTCTATTTGATTATTTTTAAACACATAATTGAAGAACTGTAGATGTGTTCAAAGGTTGCCTTGGCACTTGTTTATCTCCAGAAAGCTGAAATCAGAAATCAGGTAGCAGCTTGTTCAGGCCACCCAACCTTACTTTGATTATGGTGCTTGTCTAAACAGTCAGCCTGCTGATTTGAACAATATTCTTGACATAGAAGCAGTAAAGTGTGGTTGCAGACCAGAGCTCTGTATATAACCTCACTGTAACAAAATAAAATATAATTGTCTCATAAAGCTATCAAATAAACTTTATTGATCTTGGCACCTTTAGTTGGGTCAATGCAGTGACTGTGTACCGCCTTTTTTTCTACTGGCATTCATGCTGTGTAGAAGTGTTTTCACTGTAGGGAAACCTAATAATTTAGAGGAGAACTGCAGTGTTGGCAGCTTATCTCAATGTATAAACAGTGAATCCATTTCGTTAATATCCCAACTTACTTGTGCCATGACCAAAATTTCAGTATAATCTTAGCTATAAG
>NW_013952407.1:5247864-5252595 GCF_001266775.1 Austrofundulus limnaeus | reverse complement strand
TAATAATGCTAATGTATTGATATTTTTCTAGTTTTGATTTAAGTTTGCTTGTTTAGCGTCGTCACAGTTGCTAGGTGACAAGACGTACGCCGGGGTAAGGAGGGGAGGCTAGACCCTCCAAATTCACAGCCTCTTTTTTTCCGGTCTTCRCGGTCTACCAAGGACCCGGCCCGCCGAGTCTGGGGAGTCTGGGTCCTCCGGAGGACCCGGCCTGTCGTTTTGGACACAGCCTGTATTTGATGCTGAAGGTTTTACTCCAAGAGCACTGAGTACCTTAACAAAAACTTTCTGACCTGGGTTGCTTTTGAAGGGAAAATAAAGTCCACAGTTTTTGGTTTGATGCTTGTTTTATACAACAGTCAGCTAAAAACACATTTTGAATGGAAATATTAAAGCTTTTAGTTGAAATGCCGCTTTATTCCATCTGGGGTAGACTTTGGTCTTTGAAAAGTTGCACACTGAATAAAAATGCTACTCAATTGACAGAAAAAATATATATATTAGAGATTAGATTAGATTAGATAGACCTTTATTGTCATTGTCAATGTCAGAACCTTAAAATATATATTAGCATTACAACCCCTGGCAAAAAGTTTGGAATCACCAGTCTTGGATGAGCACTCATTCAGATATTTCATTCTGTAAAACAAACTCAGATCAAAAACATGATACAATAATAAGGTCATTCCAAAATGCAACTTGTTGCTTTCAGGAACACTCAAAGAAATGAAGAGAAAACATTGTGGAAGTCAGTGAATATTACTTTTATTGACCAAGCACAGGGGAGAAAAATATGGAATCACTCAATTCTGAGGAAAAAAGTATGGAATAACTCAAATTGGAGGTAGAAAATAAGGACACATCCAGTCAATTTCCTTTCCCTAAGTGGACACCTGCCTCAGATTAGATCTGCTCGTTAGTCTGGAGTTAAAAATACCTGCAGTCATGACACCTTGGAGGGCTGCTGGACAAAGTGGAGTGGCAAGAACCATGGCTCCAATAAGCAAAATGTCTTTTGAAACAAAAGAGAAGATTGTGAAACTTCTCAAAGAAGGTAACTCTTCAAGCATGGTTGCTAAAGATGTGGGCTGTTCACAGTCAGCTGTATCCAAGATACGAACCAAATACAAACAGCATGGAATGGTTGTTAAAGCCATGTGTACCGGTGGACCAAGAAAGACATCAAAGCCTCAAGACAAACAACTTAAGGCCATTTGTCTTGAAAACTGAAAAAATACAACTAAACAGATGAAGCATAAATGGGAATAAGCTGAAGCCAATGTATGTGACCAAACCGTAAGAAATTGCTTAAAGGAAATGTGATTTCAATACAGGAAAGCTAAAAGAAAACCATCATTGACACCTAAACAAAAAAGAACAAGACTGCAATGGGCTAAGGGGTGGCAATCATGGACTGTGGATGACTGGATGAAAGTTATCTTCAGTGATGAGTCAAGAATCTGCATTGGAAAAGGTGATGATGCTGGAACTTTTGTTTGGTGCCGTTCCAGTGAGATTTATGAAGAGGACTGTCTGACGAAAATAAACAAATTTCCACAGTCCTTCATGATGTGGGGCTGCATGTCAGGCAAAGGCACTGGGGAGATGACTGTGGTTAATTCTTCTATCAATGCACAAGTTTACATTGACATTTTGGACAGTTTTCTCATCCCTTCAATTGAACAGATGTTTGGAGGTGATGAAATAATTTTCCAAGATGACAATGCATCGTGCCATAGGGCAAAAACAGTGAAGGCATTCCTTGGAAAAAAATACACTCAGTCGATGGCCTGGAATAGTCCAGATCTCAAGCCAATTGAAAACCTGTGGTGGAAATTGAAAAAAAAAGGTCCACAAGAAGGCTCCGACCTGCGAAGCTGATCTGGCAACTGCTACCAAAGAGAGTTGGCACCAAATTGATGAAGAATACTGTTTGACACTCGTCACGTCCATGCCTCAGAGACTGCAAGCTGATATAAAAGCCGAAGTTGGTGCAAGTAAATACTAGTGATGTATTTTGAATGGGCTTTTGTTTATCTGTTTTTCATGATTCCATACCGTTTTCCTCAGAATGGAGTCATTCTATTTATTTTCCCCTGTGCTTGGTCAATAAAAGTAACAMTCACTGACTTCCACAATGTTTTCTCTTCATTTCTTTGAGTGTCCTGAAAACCAACAAGTTGCACTTTGGAATGACCTTATTATTGTTTCATGTTTTTGATCTGAGTTTGTTTTACAGAATGAAATGTCTGAATGAGTGCTCATCCAAGACTGGTGATTTCAAACCTTTTGGCAGGGGTTGTAGCCCTGATGCTATCACCATATACTGTATAAACTACTCACAAAAAGCTAGGGATATTCGGCTTTTGGGTTAAATTTCAGGACGAGCCTAAAATGCGTTTAAACCTTTACAGGTGAACTTAATGTGGCATTCTCTAAGCTTTCGAATGCATATAACCAACTGTTTAATGTTTCAATTCTTTTTGCACAAGTTTCTGTTTTCTAACGAGGAGCTTAATGGCAAAATTGACAACAGTTGTTTGATCCTTGAATCGACCAATAAATGTCCTGGTTCATTTAGAGCTGGTGTTTAAACAGTCGTCCCCATCATGCTGTTCACATTTTGACATCAAGAGACCAAGCCGACACCTAACAATGAATCAACAGTACCTTGCCATTGGGATGCTTCAAACAGGACATTCTCAGACGGATGTGGCCACTGAGCTTAGAGTGTCACAGAGTGTCATCAGCAGGTTGCAACAGAGATACCGAGAGACTGGAAGAGTTACAGAAAGGTGTAGAAGTGGACGTCCTTTGGCCACATCCCATGCTGATGACTGCTACATTGTGAACAATGCCCTGAGAAACCGGATGATGAATGCCACTCAACTCCAAGGCACGATTAAGGGAGGTGAGAGGCACCCAAGTGTCATGTCAGACCATTCGAAACCATTTACATCAGCGTGGTCTGCGTGCTAGACGACCTGCAAGGGTACCTGACCACACCACCAGGCACAGGCGTCATCGTCTTGCATGGGCCAGGGAGCATTTACGCTGAACGAGGGACCAGTGGGCCTCAGTGCTATTCTCTGATGAAAGTCGCTTCACGGTGAGCAGAAATGATGGCCGCCAGGGATGTTGGAGACGTCAAGGAGAGCACTATGCATCAGCCACTGTTGTCACCAGACAAGCTTTTGGTAGTGGCGGTATTACAGTGTGGGCAGGTGTGTCCACTCTGTATAGAACTGCCCTACACTTTGTGAATGGTACAGTGACAAGCCCATACTACCTGAATAACATCATTAATCCAGTGGTTGTGCCCCCTACATGAACAGCACAGGCCTGATTTCATCTTCATGGATGACAATGCTCCAGCTCATTAAGGGCGCATCATCAGGTAACAGCTATTGGAGACTGGCTACCTCAAATGGAATGGCCTGCACTTTCTCCAGACTTGAATCCCATTGAAAACGTGTGGGATCAGCTGAGTCGCCTTGTATAGGCTCAATACTCTGCACCCGAGAACCTCAGTGACCTGAGGGCTGCCCTTCTAGAAGAGTGGGATACTATGCCCCAGCAGACAATAAGTCGACTTGTGAACAGCATGAGATGTCGTTGTCAAGCTGTAATTGATGCTCAAGGGCACATGACGAATTATTGAGACGTTGAAATTTTTTGTTGTGGTGTACCCATCATTGTTGTTAATTTTTGTTTCAATAAATTGTTTGAGATGAGGAAATCACCAGTGCATTCTTTTACTTAAATGCCCTACTTTCATGATATATCACTGTAGCGTGAACTTTTTACATTTTCCATAAAATTCACCTGAAAGCCAAATATCTTTAACTTTTTGTGAGTAGTGAATGTATTAGCTCAGCGCTACACATTCTCCTCTCATCACTGAGGTCCTCCATCCACATGACAGAGAGGGGAACGCAAAAATGACTCAGCCTGCAACTGAAAATATGGATGGAGAACCTCAGTTTAGCTTGTTTGTCACACTAGCGCTAAGCTAATACATGTAAGGCAATATAGCGTCGGTGCTATAGCGCAAAGGCTAACAGGCTAAGCTGAGGTTATTCTTCTATGAAGCAGCTCTGTTGTCCTCCAGCCACATTTTCAGTTACAGGCTGAGTCATTTCTACCTTCTCCTCTCTGTCAACACTCTCTGGTTTCATTTAAAAGAGCCGATCGTCAGATATTGTCCAAGATTAAACTTCAGGGTGGATATAGCTCACAAGCAGCCTTGCACCGAGGACCTATCCATGTCATCATTTACCCAGAATGCTTTGTGTGTAAATAAAATGCCTCCGTCTGTGTTAAAATATATTTTAAAAATTTACAAAACTAAACAGCCTACAGTATTTTTTAGTCTTTATTTTACAGGTAAAATATATGTTTATTTAAAAGAGTCAATCATCAGATATTGTCCAAGATTAACCTTCAGGGTGGATATAGCTCGCTCACACCGAGGATCTATCCATGACATAATTTACCCAGAATGCTTTGTGTGTAAATAAAATGCCTCCGTCTGTGTTAAAATATATTTTTTAAAATATACAAAACTAAATCCTACAGTATTTTTACAGTCTTTATTTTACAGTAAAAATAAATGTTCATCAAATAAAATCTAATGTTACAACTAATCTTGGATCCCTTTAAGGGAGCATATATAAATGAAGAAAACTACAATATATCTAAATATTCAAGATGGTGGCCGCTCCTAATATC
>NW_013952407.1:5232908-5247054 GCF_001266775.1 Austrofundulus limnaeus | reverse complement strand
CACACACACACACACACACACACACACACACACACACACACACACACACACACACACACACACACACTTGTTTTTCTGCAATCATGTGGACTTTGTGCTGATTTCATATGTCACGTTAGGGGACCAAGCTTTGATCCAAATACAGTATGAGACTTCAAAAGGCTGTGTGTTCTGGGGAAAGCTGTCAAAATTTGTTAACCCAAATGAAAAAATTACAAGTACTCATGCACACACTCGAATTTCTCATGAACACAGAGTTAAAAACATACTAATTTTCTCACTTTATGTGGACACACACACACACATCTATGCTTTTATATGCCTCAGACGGGACTCATGTTCACAAAAGTCCCTTACTTGGGACCAATGTTAACTGAAGCCCCTTCTCCACTGTAAAGTCAATACTCATCTTGACCTATTTAGAACCACTACTGAGGTAGATCCAAAAGTGCATTGGAACTAAAAATGGAGACACATTTGGGCACACCCAACAGATGCCATAGCAAATTGGCCCTCAAACAGACCTTATAAAAACTACCAGTCATGCTACAATTCTGTGATCCACAAAGTCGACAGGATGCTGGAAACGACATGAATCAGTATTGACATGTATAGACGGGCTTGGACTCCGGTCGTAGCTGCTTTGCAGTTCTAGTTTAATTTAATTAATTTTTTTCTGCATCATAATTGAAAATGAATGAAGATTGCATGTGCGCAACATAGTTATTAATTGTACATTTTGCCAATTTTTTTTGTATCATTACAGTTCTTGATGGGATTTTGTGACTTTTTAGTTGCCAAACGCACCACTCAGTCCTCAAGCTTTATCTGTGCTTTTCGGAGCAGAACCGGTTTTGTTTCGTTATTTGCTCTTTTCAATGAAATCAGCTGCCTGCTGAAGCTTGAAATGGCCCTGATGCAAACTGAGACACTGAACCGAAACGACGTGCTTAAGATAGCTGATGCTTATAATTCATTACTATCAGCAATGAATAGTTTATGACTGGATTAATATTAAAATGTGCAGCTTTATGGGTGTAAAAAATTAAAATAAAATAAATGTTTAAAAGCAACAAAATATCAGTGTTTATAGATCAACTGGTGCCACATTATCAAAAGAAAATTTGCACAACAAAAACTCAACATTTTTTTTACCTTAGCAAATATTCTGCACAATTTATAACTGTCACCAAACATGCCATTTCTTTTTGTTTTTCTAAACAGAATAGATTTGTTTTGTAAAAGTGCAATGTTACTTTTTTATTCAAATTATTTAGTTTATTTGCTNATTCTGGATCATTACATGAACAGAACACTGAAAAAGCACAAAGAGCACACTTGAAATGAAAGTAGAGCATTAGCACAAATAGCCAGCTGGCTGATGGTAGTGAATTGTGATATTTTTATGTGTGTAGTATGTATATTTTTATCCTTAAAATATGATGTGATGTATACATGGTGTTGGACATTTCTGCTTCACTTAAAACTCTAGCTCTGTGAGCCCAGGTTGTGTCAGAAACGGCATTCAAAACACTTCCAGTGTGTACCCTGCTTAAAGAAGACTGAAACTAAATTCAAAAGTTAGCATTTTTAGTAGTTCATCTGTTAGTGATGCTATCGAGATAATAACAATAACAAACAGAACTACTCCTCTGGTCAGTTGCTCGGTGACATGTGATCTGACGTCTTGATAAAGAGGAGATAACCTGGCAAGCTTTTTAAGTTATCAGGTGGGGGGGGGAGGTGAGAAAAAAAACTAATATTTTTTTAAGTTATTAGGTGTTGTGTTAGAAAGTGATATAAAATGGAAAAAGGATATTGATTAATTTAGTGAGTAAAATGGGTAGAGGTTTGACTGTAATAAAAAGATGTTTGAGATGTTTGATGAACAACATAGTTAAAAACTTGAGTGAATTTGTCTCAGCTAGATTATTGTTTGTCAGCATGGTCAGGGGCTTCAGGAAGTCTGGGGGGCTGTACAGAATGAACAYTTCAACACCAATATTCTGAACTTTGCCTGAACWATGGATTTTTCTTTGAGAGGCTGGATTTTTTGTACTCTTTCCCTATAAACTCACTTACTCCTCTGGGTAATAAATGTGCTCTTGCTTGTAGAGTTATTTTTTTATAAACACCATAGTGWATCATATTTTGTTGATAGAATATGATAGGTTTTGTTTTCCTCATCTAACCTTCTGTGGTATTTCATTTTTCTTTTTTAAAGGTAGCGCGACCCCTGCTGGTTGCCACATGACCTGATCACCTGTTTCCCCATGTTTTTGTCATATGTGTGTCTTGAATGGGTGTTCTTAAATGTAATTTCATTGTGCTCCAAACAATGACTAGGCATCATTAATCATCAATGTTCTCAATAAATATACCTTATACTGAAAAACATATTGGAGTTAAATCAAAAAAATAAATTTCGAACAGCTTTAAGAAGATATTTGCAAGAAAAAATAACTATGATGAATGTTTTTCATTATAGTGAAGGAAAATTTGACTGACTAGTTGAATTTGTATCCAGTCTTGTATTTTGCACTTTCTGCATTTTTGATTTTTGGCCTCAATTTTTTTGTATTTGTATTTTGTTTAGTTACTTTATTTTAAATTTAATATGTGAACTATGTAAGTTATGCATTTTTGTTATTGTTTATGTTCAATGTGTGGACTCCAGGAAGAGTAGTTGCAGAGAACTGTAACTAATGGGGACCCYCAGGAAAAAAAAATTCATCCCCCTCTGCACAAGAAATCTACCGTGTGATTGGTCAGAAGTTCATGGTCGTGTTTGTTTATGCTGAAAGCAGTCGGATGCTGCATTTTGCTTCAACCACTCGCTTCTCAAAAATAAACAAAACCTACTTGCTTCCAGAAGCCAACTGGTGTACCTGGAAGCGGACATTTATAAAGATAGTCAAACTGCCAAAAACTCATGAATGGAGATGAAACAGACGTTGTGCTCGGAGGAACCCATCTGCAGTAATGTGTGTATCTTTAACCAGGACAGATTAGTGGACCAATTTTCCCTGAGTGTAGCTTCCATAGTGAAGGAACCCAGTGCAGTGACTTCTAAGATAAAAAAAAAACGTGATATTTTATGCATTCACTGTCAGTGGCATAAGAAATATCCTTTGAAACAAACTGTCAGGATATTAAACATTTTTTAAAAGTGGCATTAAATTGGGAATTTGAAGATGTTAAATGTGATTGGTGGATTTCTGCAGAAACCTTGGGGGAGCAGCTGAAAGAAAAACAACGGTCTGCTGTATCGTTCGCTCAAAGTCTCATTCTTTGATTTAGCTCTTGCTAAAATGATTGTTTGCGTTTCATACTTTATTTTATTTTATTATTTTTTTTGATTGAGTGGAATTTTATACAAATAATGAGCACTCCTGTTATGCATTTTTCTTGTGATTAAAACTGAAAAGGTTTTTTTATGCATGCTGGCACAGAACTTCTGTCATGAAATCAGAGGACGAGCAAGGGGGAGCCTGGTTGTGTTTGTGTGCYTGCGTGTGCGTTCAGTATGTGGCTGATTGTCCACTCATGGCCCGCAAATCCAAGACGGAGGCGAGGAAAGAGCTGCTGTGATTGGAACCATTGGAGCGAGGAGAATAACGAGTCCTGCACTTTGTGCCTCCTGTGCGTGGAGACAAACCTTGTGCCATTTGTCCTGTATAACAGGCCGGACTTATCTCTTTTGTTCTCTTTCCCTTCTCAGTCCACACATGCCAACTGATACAAAAAGGGGCTGTGTTATCTGAAGAAGGGGATGGTGAGAAATGAACTATAAACGATCAGAAAATGAACGACGATTGCTTTAGATTAGCTCTCATTAATTAACTCAGCCAGCCGTATGCCAGCCTCCTAACCAGCCCAACGACTTCACATGAACTGACTGCATGATTAACTCAGATTTGCGTAAAGACAAAGTGTGTGTGTGTGTGTGTGTGTGTGTGTGTGTGTGTGTGTGTGTGTGTATGAATCAGAAGAAGGCATGCTGTCATTAGTGGAATGAGATGTTTTATCTTGTCATTTTTTATTTTGCAATTTATTCTAATGAAAAACAGATTAGATGGACCTTGATTTGCTTCTTTTCTTTCATGTGTACACACGCTTGATGATCTTTTCATGTGCGCATTAGAAAGTAGCTGGCCTTCACAATGTGCATAATTAGCAACACGGGGCAGAGCTTCCAAGTAAAGCTAAAGGGCAATGAATGGATGAAGGGGGGGGGGGMGAAAAAAAAGGAAGGATGGATAATGGAAATGTGGTGAAGAAGAAAGAGAAATGAATGCATACATGATCAGAACGTTAGCAAGAATTAAAAACAGTGTATCAGTAACAAAAGATGAGAAACGGAGGGCTGGTTACAGAAAAGCTTCCATTTCACCGAGGTGTGGGCACTGCACGTCTGTGCTGTTATGGCCATACAAGGCGTCATTTGCTTGATTGCGCTTTAMTCCCACTATGATGGAGCTCTGCACGTTTTTGTAGCAGCTTCACTGCGACAGGARGAACATTTGTTCTGCAGCCTGCCGTGTGCTCGTGGTTGCAGATGCATGTTTCTGTAACACATCTCCTAATGAACGATGGAGCAGTCTTCCAGTGTGTCAGCCACTGGCAACTGTGTTATAATCACCCATTAATTCTTTCTCTTAAGAAGAAATACCTTTTATTTTACAAAGGCTTGGGTTACATTGTAAGAAAATACTCTAAAGTAACAATGACATAACATATCTTTCTAAAATAACAGTTTATAAAACAAAATATAATCTGATACTTTACYTTTAACCTCTTTAAATGCATATAAACATATAAGAGCAAAACAGACTGTTGTAACCAGTTCTGAAATGGTTATAGACAATAAATATAATATAACCTTTAATATTTTATATCAGACTATTGCCTTATACATGAAGCCAGAGTGCCTGCTCTCATGCTGTCAGAAATTCACTAATTGCTATTTAATGATTGCTAATTTTTTAAATAGTTACTCGCTCCTCTAACTGGAGGATAAGTCATAKACAAGAACATTGCAGGATGACATAACGTGTAGAACTTCTTATATAATGTCCTGAAGCATCCACAGCTGCAGACAACCAGGGGCCATTTTGTTGTTAGTTTCAGTTGAGTTAGAAAAATACTKTGTGTGTCATGAAGAAAAACCAACWAAAAAAACATGATGCTAAGTCAGATTTATTTGCTCACATTGGTGAACCGATACTTTTAGTGTTGATTTAGTTGTAAGTGATGAATATCTATGATTCACAAGAAGGAACTGGTGTGAACCGTTTCATTTCAAGTACACGTAAAATGTAAAGGTTTCTACTATATCTGTTGCTTCAAAGATATATTTTTTCTTGCTGGTGTCAATATTAGATCACAGGAGAGCTGAAAAGCCTCTGCTCATCCATGTTTCATTTCATGTCACTGGCTTTTTGGTGCTGAATCTTTCTRGGCTCTTTTGAACTGCAGACACTAGGAAGTTGTTTCTGAAACTGTGGCTCTGGCAAATAAGAGACTGGGCTCTGGGTAGTAATATTTTTATGATTTACAGTTAGAATTTATTAAACTATAAAGCCATAATATTACTGATAAAAACGTGAAAACACATCTAAGAGTGTTTTTTAGCTAGAACCTTTAGGCAAGTTTGGGGTTGCTTTGGCATACATCTGTCATTATCGCCATCGTTCAATTTGATAGCTGCTCTTCATCGAGCCTAACCATGCTGCAGGGCAGACAAATGTTCTCCTTTAGAGAACAGTAGCTTTGTTTATATTGATAATTCACCTGGTCAAATACAAATAATATGGCAAATATATACAAGCTTGCAGAGTAGAATCAAACACAGAACCTCAGACTCTGCAGAAAGAACTGAGCGAGCCACAGAAAGTGGTTGTCACATTCAGTAGACCTAAATAAAACTGTTCAGTGATGACCAGCTGGCTGCGATGCAGATACCACTAGAGCCCAGGACTTCTTCATGCCACTAATTGAATGTATCTTTACTTCAGGCGGMATCAGGAGATTCATGTTGTGTAAACTAGAGCGAAAGCTTCCATCATCCAAAGAGAGATAATTTATTTTGCCCCTGGCTGGGTTGGCAACACACAAGCGGATCATGCACGCATACAACACCGAGTGTGGTCAGTGTAAATGTGTGTTTTCATACTGGACACAGAGATTGCAACTTCTTCATCTGAGCTGTAGCTCAATGGCAAAACTTCAGGGCGATGTGTTGCATTGGGTTGCAAAGTAAGCTTTGAGTCTTCAGATGTAACCTAAAGGCAAAAGGATATTGACCAATCATAAATGGAGGGTATTGAACATTGGGATTAGGCTCACTTTGTTTACATGAAACTTTAAAAATTAATATTACTTTAGTCTAACTAAAGGATTTAAAGGAACAATATCTGTCAACACCAAGAAGCACATCTGCATCCTTGCAACAAAAAATTTTCCAAAACAGTTAAGAAAATTTGGTTTACACTTTTGACACGAAACAGCATATTGAACATATTGAAATAGAAATTCGAGTACTGTGTCTGTTACTTCAGACCAGATGTTCGACCAGTTTCTCAGCTACAACAACATCTGTGTGGTCTCCACCCTTTCTAGTTCATCCCATTCATTCCTCCTCTATCATCATGTGAATCATTTCATTATGTCAGCCGTATAAATGTAGTGAGAGCTTCAAATAAAATGGGGGAAAAAAATCCCAGAAGAGACTGCCAGCAGCACCCTGGCTAGTTGTGTCTGTCATCTGCTTTTATTTTATTTCTTTTGTGCATGCATTTCTTCTAAGATTTCTGTCTCATTGAGAAGGTTTGTTTTTTTGGGATTTTTATGGCATCATTTTCCATGCCTGTGTGCAGGCATGCATGTTTGTGCACAGCAGTTTTCCTGGCTGTTAGGCTTCAAACTGCTATTGGCAGAACAGAGATAAGCCTGGAAATTGCTGGCCCTTTGCAGGAGCCATCCCAGTTCTTCCCCGTCAGCCTCATAACAAGTGGGAGACGGTGTGTGACAGTTCTTTTTTTTTTCAGTCTTGATGAGCTGAGACTTTAAAAAAAAATTTTTTTTGGAGGTTATTCAAGCAAATTGCTCTGCTTTTATCACAAATCATTGATGTTTGTTTAAAAAATATGTGATGCTTCTTTTGACGTTTAGCAAAGTTCTGTACTGGTAAAGAAAAAAGTAGACATTCTGATAAATGTCCCCAAAATTGTTAACACCTAAGAAAAACTTGTAAATGACAGTGTTTTTATTTTGTTGTAAAACTTGAGCTTGATGACAGTATTTTCTTTTCTTTTGGGAAAAAAAACTGTTTTATGTGTACTTTTTCATGGTGATTTCAAAAGAAAATTGATTTCCTATTTGCTGTAGTTTTAAAGTTGTTCTAAAAAAAGTTGAGCCATGTTTTGGGGACAGGTTTGTCTTTGTTAAAACATTTAATCTCTTCTTCAAAGAGACTTCCTCAGTCTGAGGAGTTGCAGGTAAGCTCAGCCTTATAAGCAGTATTTTCTAATAGTGGGCCAACCAGTTTACCACTGACACCCAAAATTGGTTGTTCACAAAAACAAACATTAAAAAAAACATTTCATCTCTCCCCAAGAGACTTCTTCAGTCTGAAGAGTTACAGGTAAACTCAGCCTTATGAGCAGTGCCTCCACATGGTGGACAATCAAGTTTAATGATGACAATCTAATTGTTTGTTCACATGCAAAAGAGGAACATCAGCCTGAAAGTCYTTACAGCTCTGATAATCCTTATTGTTCACAGGGTGCTGAGTCATACTWGCAATAACAGTATTTTAAGGGTGGGGGGGCAATTGGACACAGAGCCCTCCCTCCCCTAGTTAACGATGGCCAATTCAATTGATTCACAAAAATGGCTTCCTTCACTCCTCTCTCAAACCAACATTCCTCTRTTTCATGGATGAGAACATCTTCATCCCTGAAAGAGTGARCGCTGGCCMGTCGACAAACAACCATTTACACTCTCATCCATATCTAAGGATAATTTAGAGTTACTAATTAGACTAACTTACATGTTTTTGGTCTGTGGGAAGAAACCGGAGTAACATGACAAAACAAAAAAAAATCCATGTGAGTCCTACAGTGTGTGTTGTAGGGATGGGTATTATTAAGTTTTTATCAATACTATACTACTCTTATCGGCACTGCTTATCGATCTGGTATTTTAACAGTTCTCTTTTRGATACTTTTCTATTGGAATA
Source organism: Austrofundulus limnaeus (assembly GCF_001266775.1). Taxonomy (NCBI): domain Eukaryota; kingdom Metazoa; phylum Chordata; class Actinopteri; order Cyprinodontiformes; family Rivulidae; genus Austrofundulus; species Austrofundulus limnaeus. The sequence continues at coordinate 5,238,812 of NW_013952407.1, read as the reverse complement.
AAACTTGTGTTTCACCCTAAGGAATTGGTGGTGTTAGGCGGTCACACAAAAAATAAAATAAGATAAAAAATAAGTGCACGTTACTCTGTGTGGGTCAGCGTTGGTGATACAGAATATGAACCATATTTTCATTGCCCCCGCCCCCAAGTTTGACGATAAGATGAGGTGAATGTGGAGGAACTACTGCAAAAAAATAGCTCTCACTGTGATCTGATGTTATTTAGAATAGATAAACAACTACATGCCTGAAATTCCATGTGTGTGAGGGTATGGTTACTGGTGGGGGAAACGCTAAAAAAAAAAAAAACTATGAATATGCAATGCTTTTACTGTAGAACAATATAGAACTTACAATAAAGACAGTTATTCCTTAATTGGTATTTAACTACACTAACCTCAAGTCGTGATGTAAATCCTGTCTTCAGACACAACAGAAGTTCAGTTGCTTCATCTTTTTTCTTTTAATTTTTCCATGATGTCCTTGGTGACTGATAATCCACAGAAAAARATGATAGTAACGTRGAGCGGTCAATGCTAAAGTTACTCAATRGATACTTAAGTTTAAACATGATGCTTRGTTCCAAAAKTAAATGCTTTACCGGAGCATCCGATCAGAGGCAGATTCAGATATAAAKACTGAACTAAACAAGCAGGTTAGATAATTATTTAATCAGCGCTGACTGCACAGCAYCTTCAGAATCAACATACTAACAACTAGCTTCCATAGACTACTTCTGTYAACACCTCACTGAATGAATGAGASGTCACGTCTTTTTCTGCACATGCGCYTAGCGAGTTGCTAGCAGCCTGTGTTGCTAGGAGCCCCTCCCCTTTGTGTTGAGGTGAGCTCAGAGTGAGAGGGGAGAGAGGAAACAGAGCTTCTTTTAAACAACACAGCATGCGCTGTGTCCACCATTTTCCAGTACCTTTAATGATACCGTTAATTCTGAAGCTTATCGATCCTGTCAAAATTCATGACGTGGAACCGGTACTGAAAAAATATCGGTTTTCAGTAGCATCCCTAGTGTGTTGTGTATAGACACATGGCAAAATACAACATACCAAACATGAACAGATTTCACTCATGAACATTCAGACGTCAGATAGGAAATCTCGCAAGACCTCTCAAGATCAAATGTGAGTTCAGAGTAAACAAACAAAGCAAACGAGGAAGAAGCAATGACAATAGTTAYTGGACTATTTTTAAAAGATAAAACAAATCAAAAAGACATCTCCAGCATCCARCAGCCTTTTTGGTGCTCCATTGCAGTTGTTTTGTTTTTGTCACCTCACTTTCTGATTGGTTACACATCACATTCAACAGACTGCAAGCTCATTTCTCCATGGGGACCACACACAATTGGGACATATCTGGCCAAGACAATCCAACATGTTGAATATTACTGATTAGAGGTCAGAGTGGTCCCAACCTCCTTCCAAGCCGACTAGATCACACTTCACACACGGCAGGAATGTCTCCTGGCATTATCTTTAGAGTCATCACGGGAAGCTGAGCATCCTTAAGTTTGTCGYAAGGGCAAAATGGGGTCAAAAATCAACAATTATTTTGCCGTGTGAACCCAGCATTATAGATGCAGTCTTGGCCAGTTTTGTTTGAGAATTGTTTTCGAAGCTCTACCATCTTCCTGCAACCATTTTTCCAATCAGACAAACTAATTTCGTCGACAGGAATGATCACAGTGATCTGGTCTTCTTTAAGCCTTTTCACCAGSGACACACATCAAAGCCGTGTTTCTCCATCTTGATCCTCAGGGCCCARTGCTCTGCATGGTTTTGATGTTTTCCTGCTTTAACAAAACTGATTTAACATGATGGGTCATTGCATTCTGTAGAACTTGAAGTAATTCATTCTTATGAATCAGATTTATTGATCAGGGGACCAGCCACTTAGCCTTGTTTGTTCATTTGTTCGTTTCTTCAAGTTTTATTGTCAATGTTTTATATATGCAATACATACAGAGAATTGAAATTGTGTTACTCTCCTTCCCAGTTACAGCAATAAACAAGTAATCAGCTAAAATAGCACAATCAAATAACATTGTAAATAATTAAAGAAARGACACTAAATGTATAATACAACAAGGGCACAGATATGGATGAATYTGGGACATAGACACAAAAATAGTAAGTATGGAAGGGTATCAGTAGTGCAAAAATAGAGATCTTTACACAGGGAAAGTATCTTTATACACTTTATAAAGTGGAATAGAAGTTTAATGCTYATAAAAGTAAAAGTGATGGGTGCATATGAATGTWWAAGTGATGTGTGCATACAATTCTTGGAGCTCACAGTTGAGGGAGGGGGTGGGGGTGAGTATGGAGGTAGTACATTATGAGCAAAAGTCATGMTTTTTTTGGGGTGGGGGTCAGAGTGAGTATCGGTTCTTACAAAATTTCCAGTGCTGTATCGAACAGAGGAGGGTTAGTGTGCTTGAGAGGTGTGTGTTGCGGGCAGGATGGGGAGTGGGGGGAGAGCAGGGAGTGAGTTGAGCATTCTTATAGCCTGGTGGATGGAGCTGTCCCTCAGTCTGCCGGTCCTAGCCRGGAGACTCTACAGTCTCCTTCCTGATGGCAGCAGGCTGAAGAAGCTGTGCAGTGGATGGGTAGCATCTCTCGCCAGGCGGAGGGCTTTCCGCGTGAGGCGGGTGCTGTACAAGTCCTGAAGGGAGGGGAGAGGGGTGTCAACAATCTTCTCAGCTGCACTTACACTGCACTGGAGGGTCCTGTGGCAGGCTACTTTGCAGGRCCCATACCACACGGTGGAACAACTGGTCAGGATGCTCTCGATGGCCCCTCTGTAGAAGGTGATTAAGACGGGGGTGGGGGCACCAGCTCTTCTTAGTTTGCAGAGAAAATAGAGTCGCTGGTTTGCCTTCCTGCCCAGTGCTGCTGAGTTGGTGGTCCAGGAGAGATCCTCTGTGACGTSCATACCCAGGAACTTTGTACTGCTCACCCCGTCCACAACAGTGCCATTGATGGACAGAGGGTTTGCTGTCTGCGGGTTCTTCTGAAGTCCACAWRAAGCTCCTTGGTCTTCTCAGCATTCYGAGAGATTGTTTTGTTTGCACCAGGAGGCCAGACTAACTTTGCACCTGTAGTGTGACCCATCGTTGTTGCTGATGAGACCCACCACTGTCATGTCATCCGCAAACTTGATGAAGAGGTTGGAGGAGAGTATCGGTGCACWGTCGTGCGTTAACAAAGTGAACAGGAGGGGACTCAGCACACATCCTTGGGGTGCCCCTGTGTTCAGTATGGTGATGCTGGATGTGTTGTTGCCAACCCATACTGCCTGTGGTCTTCCAGTCAGAAAGTCTAGTAGCCAGTTGCACAATGATGTGCTCAGCCCCAGACTATCCAGTTTGTGAATGAGTTGTTGAGGAATGATTGTGTTGAATACTGAGCTGAAGTCAGTGAACAACATTCTGGTATGTCGTTCTTGTCCAGATGTGTAAGGGCAGAGTGAAGAGCAGTGGAGATGGCATCCTCAATTGAGCGGTTTGATCGATATGCAAARTGGTAGGGGTCCAGGGAAGGGGGTAGGGATGACCTGATGTGATGCATGACCAGCTGTTCAAAGCACTTCATGAGGATGGAGGTGAGAGCAACTGGGCGGTAATCGTTAGCYGTCGGGTAGCAGGATTACTAAAAATGGCATCAAATTGCCTTCTGGTTGTATTAGTATCTCTTTATTGGTTRATTTTTAGCTTTTGTTTTCATATAAATACTTATTTTAATCAACCTTTGAATGACATGAAGGGATGTGATATATGTTGATCATATGTTGACTGACAACTAATTGAACACTCTTCCAGGACCCGTTCTATCAAAACTGATTTTGCATTTTTAAAGTAGAAATACCTAATTGTAGTCAAAGTAATTTATATTGTGATCTTTATTTGGTAGTTGCCACACAAAGTAAGCTGATTTGTTGTGTGAYTCTTTGCTCCTATCACTCTGTCTGGAGGGTGTGCTTTTCTGTACTTTGCTTTTGAAAATGAAAGCAAAGTGCACATCACAACTTCAACAATGGTTTCCTCCATTACTGTTGTTGGTAAATATGTGCATAAATGTTGTGAACACGCTAACCTTCCACAAGTGCAGCACAATCACAGTGTTCCTCTYGTGGTGCAAAAATGAACACAGGTCCTTATGATTACTTTATATAGAGATAAGATAATGTTTGGTCCAAAAGCACTTTATGGTTCACATCCATTGGTTCATAATTTTTTTAAATTTTCTCCCCAAATAAAAATTAAAAAATAAATTTTCACCATGGATGTAGATGTCATCTCTATAAAAGGTTAGACATGGTAAACAGAAGAAACTGCATAGGCCAGGGGTGTGCAATCTTGCTRTTCAAGGGCCACTATCTTGCATGTTTTCTGCTCCATCATGCCTGATTTGAATGATTGGGTGATTACTAAGCTTTTACAGAAGTTGAAGAGGTTATTCAATCACTGAATCAGGTGAGCTAGATCAGGGGGAACAAGTAAAAACATGCAGAATAGCAGCACTCAAGGACCAGGATCACCCTCCCCTGGCCTAGACAGCCCATTGTGTGTCCACTTTGGTTTTAAATATTATGAAATGTTCTGTATAAGTAGTCTTTTGAAGCCACACCAGAGCATCATCATAGCCAAGGTATTCCACATCCATTTCTCAAGTGAGTTGAAAAAAATCTTCAAATGTATAGCACTGTGGGCAGCATTAATAAAGGCAATAGATTAATGATTACCTAAGTAACAAAGGGTTTTTGCAGTTGCATGCTAAAACAAGAATGTTCAAACAGAAATCAAAACAGTTACTGGCAAATGGAGATAGGTTTCTAAAATTCYGGAATGAAAATCTACAGAAAAACTGGCAAGGTAAACTGAGGCAAGATGAACAGACTGACTAACAAAGAGAGAAAGGAAAGCAGGACTGAATATATACACACAAGTGCAGAAGAGACTCAAGAGGAAACAAAGAGAATCACAGGGACACACCAGCACTAAAGTAAAACCAGAAATAACTGGCAGGGAGAAAAATTATCAGGGGGGAAAAAGTCTGTATCTGTATGTGAAGCAGCTTTTAAAAATGTGAATGCAAACCAGGACTCCATAAATAATGACCATCTGCAAGGTTGGAAACATTGAGATCCAATATTTGTGAAACCTTCGGAAAAGTACATGTTCATTATCTGAGTAAAAGTGGTGCATGAAAACACATTGACAGTGCCAGCAGGCTGTTTAGGCTTCAGTAGACAAAATGAATTCCTGTTTAAAAATTTATACCTTCTTCTTTGCTTGCCCATTGAATGATGTTTAAATTCTCTGTTTAAAGTCTACTTCTTGGCCTTGATGCAAAAATGCGAGCAGAGAGGTGGGTCAACACTCCACCACAAGGTTAACACTGTGTTTATTTTAAGAAGAAAAAGAAAGAGAAGAAAAAAGTCAAATGTAATGGGAAAGAGTGAAAGAGAGATTAGAAGATATGTGAAATATATATCGAGAAAACACAAGACAAAACACTCGACATAGTGGCTGCACACCTACAGAAAAAGAGATAACAAAAACACAGCAACAAAAATGCATATTTATTAGGACTGTTAATAGATTAATAAAAATTAACTAATTAATCGTAAATCAATTCGTAAGTGATCACGACAGGTCAACTTTTAAGGATAAATTAAGTAATCAAACAGGTCATCACTTTTATTTAACCTTTTCAACTTGGAAAGACTTCTTGCGAATGTGTTCTATGTTTTGGTTCAGAACATTCATTGTTTGAAAAAAAAAGTATGATTTCGTTCATTTTTCTTTAACTTTGATGCTTTTTAAAATATACAAAATAAAAAAAACTGGCTTTTGTATAAAATCAATCATAACATGACTTAAATAA
>NW_013952407.1:5229951-5232554 GCF_001266775.1 Austrofundulus limnaeus | reverse complement strand
CGCTGGCTCCAGGGTACTATCTTCACTCAGCCCTGGCCAGGATCGTAGTATGGTCGCTCTTTTGTATATGGTCAGATGGGGGTCGACTTGATTAACGTGGAACCAGGTTCTCCCTGCAGGTAGGCAGTCACGGCAACAGCCTGAATGTGCTGTGCACATGCCTCTGCATAATGGCGCTCAGTAGATTTACTCACAGTTAATGCGAAAGAGTGCAGACACCAGTTGTCATCAATAAAGTGAGCCGTGACACCCAAATAGTTATCATTGCCAGCAGAAGTCCAATGATCGCATGTGAGAGCGACGTATGGGGCTTTGTCCAACAGGCTTTGCTTCACTGCTTTCTGGTTTTTGTACAATGTCTCTGTTCTGGACATTACGGTTTGCCTTGCAGGTAAATGATAAGCAGAGTCCCTCGATGCCTCCCGAATCACATCTTTCAGTCCCGTATCCTCAACAATATTTACAGGGCGACAATCTTTAGCTACCCAATAAGCAATAGCCTCAGTTATTTTGTTGTTGTTTTGCCTGGYTAACGGCCCACCTCTCGCTCCGAACTGCTGCAAAGTTGTCTGCCGGAGACCTCCTCCTCCCTCCGAAGTTGCTGCCACACCGGGATGCTTRGCTTTCAGGTGATATACAAGTGATGAATTACTTCGGTGGTAATTAAATTCACCATTGCAAAGCACGCAAAATACTTTGGTTTTGTCTAAAGCACCATCTGGTAACAACTTAAAGCGAAATTGTCCGTTTAAAAGCGTGTCTTTCTTTTTCTCCATTGCTAGCTTGACTGAGGAAACGGAAGTGTTGTATGGCAAGTCGGAAGGGACACTTTTCAAATTAATCGATGCGTTAATTTATTTTTCACGCGTCAATGTGAAAAAAATAACGCAAATAGTTAATGCGATAATTTTAACAGCCCTAATATTTATATAATAATAATGAATATAACCTTGCTGAAAGGTATACCGACAGTATATATATATTTATAAACATACCCATACCTACATATCCAAACACTTTCATATATATATATACACATACACATATACTGTACATATATCTATACATACACATATGCGCAAACTATTCAGTCCGTGTCTGACCAGATAACCCAGGATTTAAACACCTGTTTATGTGCAGTTGTGAGCATGTATGTGTGTACAAGACCTCTCCAATGGAATGTTTAAAAGTGACTGTGGAGGACCACAGACCCAACCTGTAAAGCCTGAAAAAAGAAACAAAAAAGTAATTGATGATGAAGAAACTAATATTCAGTTCTGCTTTCTACTGAAGTGGCTTAAAAAAGGTTTACACTATTGAACTTAAACTCATGGTTAATTCTTTTTCTCCCTCATTGCCGAGGCGGGGGACTTAAATGCGGCCTGTTTGTTCGTTACAATTTCAGAAAGCTATAACTTTCACTTAGAAAGACTAAAATACACCAAACTTGGTATGAGTCATCCATAGCATGCCCGACCATACCATGTGGTCATATGATATCATCAAAGCCCCGCCCCCCGACAACATGAAGTGAACTTATTTTGACTTGTAAATCCCCATCGTTGACCCTCTTGACCTAATCAGCAACTAATTGTGTCAGAACACAGATATGTGGATCTCAACACTTTTTAGTAGTCTGACAAGATAATTTTGCCCCCTATCCATCCGTTCATCTGCATCTGRTCACCTTATGAAATTATATAAATAATGAAGGCCTGTGATGATTCCATCAATACTGCTAACAGTTGGTCAACACTGAATAGCGACAAGGGACATCAGTGATGGTTGGCGTCAAGTTTTGTCTTGTTTAAAGGTATAATTCAAATAATAGAAGATAAGGGTCTCCATTTTTATTGCGTGTTGCTGAAAGGCAACTATGGACAAAAAAATTTGTCTTTGTGTGTGAATGTTTGTATTAGTGTGTCTGTTAGCAAAGTATTTCATGGCTGCCTCAGGTTTTCAGTCTCAGCCAACACAAATATGACAGTAACTCAGACAATTTTACAGTTATTGAGCTAAAATTTATGTAGTAGTATGCTGGGACAGACTTTGTGCCAAGAATGTGGACACTTCTCCAGCGCTGGTTATACAGGGACTGGATTGCTCTTAATAGCAACCCAGACACTCCATACTTCTGCAGCACCCCCCACAGAATGCTTCAAGGAACACAGTCAGAAGCCTTCTCCAGGACCACAAAACACATGTAGACCAGAGAGGCAAACTCCCATGACCCCCTTAGCAACTCTGCAAGGGCAAAGATCTGGTTCACTGTTCTACAACTAGGATGGAAGCCACACTGCTCCTCTTGAATTGCAGGTTCGACAATTAATTGGAAACTCCCTTCCAACACCCTAGAGTAAAAAGGAAAAAAATTATATAGGTCCTCTGGACGGGTTCTTCTTTAATGAAACGTTTCGTCTCTCTTCCAAGAGACTTCTTCAGTCTGAGAGTGAGAGAGTCTCAGACTGAAGAAGTCTCTTGGAAGAGAGACGAAACGTTTCATTAAAGAAGAACCCGTCCAGAGGACCTATATAATTTTTTTCCTTTTTACTCTAGGGTGTTGGAAGGGAGTTTCCAATTAATTGTCGAACCTGCAATTCAAG
>NW_013952407.1:5219323-5229016 GCF_001266775.1 Austrofundulus limnaeus | reverse complement strand
TTGCCAACCGCCAAAAAAAAGAAGAAGAAGAAGAAGACCTTCACAACCTTATTGTTGCAAAGCATAATGATGGCATCGGTTACAGAAGAATGTCTAAACTTCTGAATGTTCCAGTGAGCACTTTTGGGGCCATAATTCGGAAGTGGAAAGAACATTATTTCACCTTAAACCGACCACGACCAGGTGCTCCTCYCAAGATTTCTGACAGAGGAGTGAAAAGAATTATCAGAAGAGTTGTCCAAGAGCCAAGGACCACTTGTGGAGAGCTTCAGAAAGGCCTGGAATTAGCAGGTACGATTGTTTCAAAGAAAACAATAAGTAATGCACTGAACCACCATGGCCTGTATGCACAATCACCACGCAAGACTCCACTGCTGAAGAAACTACATGTTGAAGCTCGTTTAAAGTTCATTTCTGGACATTTATGGATTGATTTCTTTGTATGTATGGATTACTTGGGTTGTAACCGACATCTGGTGAAAATTTCATGTCATTAGCACCTCTAGTAATATATTTACTTAGAAAAATGTTGACGTGTTCAATACTTATTTTACCCACTGTAGCAGAAGAAYAATAAATCTGATAATGTATGCCCTTTATCCCCAGAATATATTCAAACAAAACATAATTTACAAAACAATACTAAATTTAAAAAAATACGTAAAAACATCAACCCAAACCACAATTCAAAAAGCTTCACATTTTACTTTTCATATACCTTCAAAGAACTAGCTTTTATCTGTCTCAAATATATACTAAGAACTGGCATTTTTAAGATCATCCTCCAGATCATTCCACAATCCTTTACCCTGGATTAAAATACATCTTTCTCTCAAGCAAGTACGAAAATATGGCTTCACAAGCATTTCCATCCCCTTAAGATAAAAACAACAGTCTCTGTTAACAACATCCCTTTTCCGGTTGAGGTTTCCAGATGTAGTTGCTGTTCCATTTCATCAAAGGGGTTTGAATCACTCTTAGTTTTACCCCTACCCAGAGGCCCCCTACCAGGGGCTAATGTCCTAGACWATATAACTCCCTGGATCACGGGGGAACTAAAACCCCTCCACCACGTTAAGGTGGCAATTTTARGGTGATTCTTGGCACAAAGTTGAATTTGTTCTCAGTGTGAGTTGGACTCTGTCAGTGTTGTCTATTGTCTCTGATCCTGTTTGTAGTGTTTAAAAACAGGATCTCAAGGCAATGTTGTGGAGAGGAGGGTGTCTGGTTTGGGAACCACATACTCTTATTTTAAGTGGATGATGTGGTTCTTCTGGCGTATTCAGGCCAAGACCTTCAGCGTGCACTGAGGCGGTCTCAGCTGAGTGTGAAGTGGCTGGGATAAAAGTTTGTTTATACTTCATGCAAGATGTGTGGCTGCTGCCCAGGGATGACGTAATTGCGTGTCACTGACAGCATTCAGTGTTTATACTGGGAAAAGACGTGGGGGATACATTATAGTAATCCCTCCCTCTGCCCTCCCACCGCAGACATCACGCACTAGCTTAGCATGTAAATAACTGCTAGTTGCTAAAAAAAACTTGCTAGTTGCGAGTTTAGCTTGTGCGGGAGATGGATGGTGAAAAACACTTCTCCTATTTTCAAATGTCCGTTGCTTGTTTCGAGGAATTTGCCCACCGGATCTTTTTTTTCCCTCACTGGATCTCCGCTCACCTTCAGCACGCACCGTCGCAGTATGGGACACAGATGGTTGTACCTCCGGACCGCCTCTGTGAGTTTCTCTTCAGAAACAAAAAACGGTTTCTGGTAGTGAGTAGCGGTGTCACACAGCACAAAATGCCCACAAACTTTGAACCAATCACACATTCCGCGCCGCATCCTCCGCATCCTCCGCATCTCGGAGTGCTGACTGGGGGCAATGTATAGGACAGCTGTCACCGGGGGATAGCAGCGGGAGTGCAGACAGAAGTTTCGCAACTTTTTTTCACTCAGCAGATGGTAAAAGACGTGTGATAAMAAGTATAAACCAGCCTTAAGAGTCAGTTCCTCTAAGTCTGAGCCAGAGAAGGATCGACGGATTGGGGCCTCATTCTCATTGATGAGGGCGTTCCTTCGGTCAGTTGTGGTGAAGAAAGAGCTGAATCAAAAGGCAAATCTKTCGATTTACTTACCTGCCTATGTTCTAACCTTCACCTATGGTCATGAGGGGTGGATCATGACCAAAAGAACAAGATCATGGATACAAGCAGCCAAAAATGAGCTTCCTGTGTAAGGTGGCTGGGATCATCTGTAAAGATATGATGAGGTGATCTGCCATCCAGGGGGAGCTCGGAGTAGAGCCGCTGCTTCTCTGTATCAAAAGAAGTCAGTTGAGGTAGTTTGGACATCTGATTAYAATGCCTCCTGGGTGTTTCACTTWAGAGGTGTTTCTGGCAAGTACCGCTTGGTAGGAGGCCCCGGGGGAAGACCCAGGTCTCTCAGGAGGTATTATGTATCGTCTCTGGTCTGGTAATACCTCAGGTCCCCCAGGACGAGCTGGAAAGTGTTYCTGGGGAGCAGGACGTCTGGGTTTCTCTCCTGGATCCATTTACTCCTTGACAAGACTATGAATAAGTGGTAGAAAATGGAGATGCTGGGACCAATCCTAAATGTGTGCTCCGAGGACCACACCTTGGTTAAGATATTTGCTTAAAACTTTATCATTAACTGTTAGCAAAATATCTCATGAACCACTGGATGGACTTAATGAAACTTTCAGAACATAATACTTGGATGAATATTTGTAATTGATGAATTTTTGGTTTCACCTCAATTTAAGATGGCTGCCACAGTTAATCAGCATAAGCCWACATTATGATCACTGTATCACAGTCAGTTTTARAGATATTGAGCMAAAATTTGATGTGATAGTACCRGAGAGTTATTCACAACGCTTACTATAAGTGTGGCATCTTCTATTGATTGTACATAACACCTTTTTTATGCATTCATTTAAGGAATGCAAATTTGTTTTTAAATAGTTMATTGTGATTTGATCCATCCCTGCTTTTTCATTCTCAACAACTCATTTCTGAGTAGAAAGAAAATAAAAATCTTGCTTCTGGCTCTCAAAAATTGGACAAAACATCTCAGACATGCTGCATATATTCATGTTGACCTGTTTATGATTCTTAGCTGCTAGTCTCCTCTGTTTGTAAATTCAACAAGTTGGCTTTTCTTTTTCAATATGTGCTTCACACTGTTTAGATACTTGGACTCTTGCTGGGACCTCACTCTATCTAATCACACTCTAGCTGTAGATTTTTAAAAACGTCTCCCTGAAGAGCCATCACGACAACCGTATTTGAGCTCCATGGAGCCTTTGGACATGCTGAGTTTATTTTGTTCCCTGAATCCCCCTCCCCCAAGCCTCGCTGTGTTTTTCTGAGTGTTGGCTTTGTGTGAAATAACAGAGTTAATTTGCTTCTGCTGAGGTGACAAACAATCCATCTTACACCCACCTCCTGGAAAACAAAAAAATACAACTTTGCAAAGTTCTGTCATTTGTTGTGAAGAGAACTGGATTAGATGATGTTTATAAGCTCAGAAGCTCTGCTTCGGGCTGCGACTTTAACCAGTTAGTAAGAGACACAAGCACAAAGAAACAATAAACTCCATCGGAACAGAAAGTTAGAGTAAACAAATAGATGATGAGAGACAAAGTTCATAATTTWGGCAAAATAGTATAAAGTTTTTAGTTCAAAAGGACTGAGTCAATGTAACACACAGAAGGGGAAAGCATTTTTGATTTGCTGTTTTTATAACATTTGTAGGCAAGCACAAGAGTAAAACATTTCTTGTAGTTTGTCACTAGAATTGCAGTTTGAGGGAGATTTTTGGCCCACTCCATCCATCCATCCATCCATCCATCCATCCATCCATGGTTACTGTTGTCTAAACTGCTTTCAGAGCATTAACAAACTTCTTCTGTGTAGCTGTGACTTGACATCTCATATTTACATGATCATCCTCACCACATGAGATTAAGTCTGAGGGACATTTTATAGTTCTTCCATTTCAACATAAGTACACCAACAGGTGTCGCCTTCTCACAGCCGTTCTTGCTAATGGTCTTAAAGYCCATTTCACCTTGTACAGATCTACTATCTTGCTCCTTTTGTTTAATGAGTGTGTTATGTCTGTCTGCCATGAAGAATGTGATTGTTGTGTTTTATAAGTCCATGTTGGCTGGGTACCTTAAGGTGTGTGACACAAAGAAAAATCTATAATCATCCATCATCTTGCGCCTTACATTCTTTGACAACTTTTTGGATTTACCTGTGGTGGTACAGAGGTTTGGAATGGTAGAAAGTGAATTGGTGGACAAATGTGCTTTAAGCACAAAATAAGTTGAAATCAGGAGTGTTTGTAGTTGTTTGATTGGCTGATTGTAATTTGTGTAACCAATCTGTGGGATTCAGGAATTTATCTGGGTTGTAGGGAATCAACCACTTATTTCAGTTAACACTCTGTCAGCCCTTTGTAAATCAATTTGTTACTATTATATAATTTATATTTTAGTTGATAATTTGTATTTCTATTGAAATGAAGCACCTATAAAAATTAGAGACTGCTTCATTCTTTGTTAGCAGGAAAATGTATAAAATCAGCATATCAAAAATGAAGTCCCCCACAGTAAGAGAATCAACTTATGTGTTCATGTTTATTTTTGGGTGTAATTCTTTTTTTTTCAAGACTAATATCATGTCTTATTCGATGTGGCCTTAATTTAAAAAAAATGAATATGTGTTGTTTATTCTTTCACAAATAATCTGTAAATTAAATTGATCTGATTCTCCAGTAACTTACATTTTTCTCTGATTAAACAAAAGCATGAAAAAGTTGTAACCTCACACTCAGGTTACTTTTTACAAAAGACAATTCAAATGCCATACCTGCTGGAAAAAGCTACATTTTTAAAATTGTTGAAAGAAAAAAAAACATTTTTAGGGAGGTTCTTGAACGTGTCAAGGTTGTTTTTTTATTATTATTATTATTATTTTTACAAATAGGAACTGTCTTTTTGTTGCAGGCTTGTCTGTGTTGCGGTCAAATGAAGACCAAGCCCCCGTCCTGCAGAATAAATCAATGGGTGACATTGAGGAGTTGGCGGCCAGCTATGAGCGCAAACTTATTGAGGTAAGTGTCGACTCAGTTTAAGCTTCAGTATTTACAAGTTATTAGAGTCATGCAGTATATAGTTGGAGCCATTAGGTGATCACTTAACTGACATTTGGCATTATTATGCCAAACAATGATAATAAATAAAAAAACAGATTGATTTTAGTGTAGTCTTTATTCAAAAAGACAACGGATGAACAAACCGTGCATCAACTGTGGAACTTCTTAGACAGTGGGGAAAAACCGCATCACAATTAGGATGAAGTCCATTAAATGGTGTTTTTAGGCATTGTCTTGTTAGTATTTTACTTCATAAACAGAGAAGGGACTCAGAGATTGACAACCGGGAACTTTATTTGAACAATCATGATTAGGCAACAATGGCTACGTTCACACTGCAGGCAAAATCAACCCAAATTCGATTTATTTATTTTTTGACCTATGCAACCCATATCTGATTTATTTTATGACAGTCTGAATGTGACAAATCCGACTTTTTCAAATCCAACCCAGCCCGTTTCAGTATGTGATAATCAGATACATATCAGAAGTTTTTCATAGCGACTGCAGRGTGAACGCTCTTGTCACATTCCACCCGATTTTTTCATCAGTGAGGTGGGGGTGAAGGACCCTAACCAAGTCACACTGTTTAAATCTGTAGCTCCATGTGTTTACAGGTCCAAAACAGTTGCTTCATCTTTTTACTTTTAATTTTCCATGTAGATAGTGATGTCCAGCCTCGGTCGCAGAGCGTATCGATCCTAAAGTTACTCAGTCGATACTTTATTTCAGCTCGTTGCTTCATTCCAAAAATAAAAAGTTTCACTGGAGCATCCCGGTCAGAGGCAGGTTCAGATATAAACACTGCACTAAACAAGCATCAGATAATTATTTAATCGGCTCTGATTAAACAACTTCAGATTCGACGTGCTAAAAGTAACATCCATGCTAACTCTGTAAATAAACAAGCCYGCTGAATGAGATGTKATGTCTTTTACTGCTCATGTGTCACATCAGTGCTGTGTAGKGTTCACACAGGAGTCTGATGGACGTTCACACCAAAAGATCAGATTTTTTCTAATAAATCAGAATTGAGCATTAAGACCTGCAGTGTGAATGTAGCCTATGATATATTTCTAAGGCAGTAGACAGAGTTAAAACAATGCTACATGAACAAGCCTGTTTTTATAACACTGGTAGACAATTTGACTACAAGCAGGTTGCTCTGAGGTACGCTGGTCTTAACTAACAAAAACATCAGTAACCATTACACTTTAGTTTCATTTGCAATCTTTTGCGTCAAGAACTAACATTTATACCCAAACAACTATGCCATACATCGTAGAAGCACTGGTAGAATAATTATCATGTTTAGAAGTACATAAACAACTCCCCTCACACACACATACACACGCACGCACAATGGATGACATCTGTGRAATTCTGTCCATGACCTAAATTATCCTTAAAACATGGCTAGATTGCGGCAAAATTAAAAAACCTCAAGGGCCTGATCTGCTAAGATCCCTAATAATGATAGCTAAGTTGCAGGTGCAAACTAAAGTATTGCCCATACTAGTGGCCCATACCACCATATTAGTGGGTGTGGTGCAGATGATCTACTAATATTGCTGCACAAATAACAGGTACAAAAGGGGTGTGGATCACCCCATTGAAAAGAGGATTTTGTGTTCTAGGAGATCAGAGCAGTCATAAAAAATAAACCATGAAGTTGGAGGTCTTGGTGGAGGAGGCAAATGTTCCAGGTGCAAGAAAATGAAGTGTTGCAAGGAGTTTTTCTTATATATGATATGGCATGACTTCTATTTGTGACTGGATCCAAATCTGCTCTTAGGTCCACCAGCAGCTCAAAAATGGCATTGTGGATAGACAACATGTCTCCACTATTTCTATTTCTTACAGTCCAAAAATTTTACACATGCACAGGACACTTTTGTTTGTAACTCTATACCTCCCTTGCAAATGTGCTAAATATAGATGCAAAAACAGCAACCTCTACCAGTTTCAGGTTTGACAAATTACATTGCAGGTGCTAAATATTTACATCTGCATATCCTCCTTCCAGTATTTTGCCTGTTTTGATAATCATCTTATATTCTGCATATTCTTGAAGGTAAACATGCTAAATGGATTGTCCACTATTTTGCTCATTTGACAGACGCATTCCTCGGTGCACACAGTTAGCGAATCAGTTTTGTTTGCGCTATGAGGTTTGCACGTGTTTTTACACATGCAAATCTTTAGTAGATCAGGTCGTAAGTGTGAATGCAACCATGATGCTGCTACGCGCTCAGTACTTGTGTTATCCTGCATTGTAGGGTTTATAACTACTGTTACACACCTAAACACCTRGTCAAGACCCCACAAACATCATCCATTTTCTGGCAGAATTTTGGTGTCAGAATTTACTGCTCCTTTAAACCCAGACCTTTTAAGAAGTCCCACATGGCACCTATATTTTTGTACACACTGCTGTAATTACACAATCCTTATTTGAAACAGTTTTGTTGCTTTTTGAGTGGAGAGAAAAACACACATTGAGCAAATGAATTTGTGGAAATTCTGACTTTGAGCTGTAAATAATCTAYGCTGGTCTGTGTACTCGCTAACCCAAAAGTACTCCTGGCTTTATCCTCTTTATGTAGAGTTAAAAATGTAGAAATAAATAATTAAGAACCAGTAAAGCAAAGCTGATGAAACAAACAGTATTTTGGGGGGTTGATACAGCTTGTAAAGAATTAGGTAAATGAAACATAAAGGTAAGCATCATTTTTTCCCCCCAAGTTTGTGCATACCGTTCTAACTTTTTCTGAGTTTGTGTTTGTGAAATGCTAAAATCTTGTTGTTTCTTTCTTTAAGGAGGAACTTTGCTCTTCCTTCTACTGTTCATTAAGTTTACTTTGCTGAGATCTTTTTATTTGCCTTTCATTCTCTGGATCATCTGCTGGTGCCAAAATCTCAAGTAAAGTTTTTTTGTTTATGACGTCTGCCAAATTTCAGTCTAAGGCCTTTTTCCTACTATAGTGTGTCAGATGTTCACTGTATATCTCATCAAAGTCCCCAAAGTGAGGTATGCCCAGATACTTAAAGAAAAGAAAAAAAAAGATTACTTTTTTATTTTCAAGTCTTCCAAGCTGRAAAGAGGAAAGTTCTTCCTAAGATCTTTTATAAACATAAAAATGCAGAGAAGTGAGTTTTCTGCAGCTCATTGATTTAAACCCAGCTACATTGCCAAGAGAGATTCCCTGAGCTGTTTCTTTACAGAAACATCAATTACAGCGGATGGGAAACCTTTCTAATAATTGGACATGGGCCTTAATGCAGCCTGCTGTGTGAGATTTAATGAGCATTGAGTCCAGTTTCCTGTTAGACTGACCAGTGAGGGTACTCTACCTTTAAACATGTATTCTGATGTGTGTATMTGTGTGGAAGGGGGTGCCATGAATAATTAAAACAAGGCTTTATATTTCTCTGATAATGAATAACTTTGTCTGTGTTTGCCCAAATGACTTATTCACTTATTTATGCTTGCGTCTGTACAGTGCATTTTTGATGATGTTTACTTATTTATTTGCTCATTTGCTCGGCTGTTTGATCATTTGATCAGACTTCCACGGCACACTGGGAGGACGGGGTTGAGAAACAGCCGTATGGCGATTCCTGGACAGGCGCATTGATGGTTTCATATTATTAATCCTATCAAGTATAACAAATACATTTTCCTGGCCACTGTTGCTTAATGAGTTGTGGAAATTGTATAAAATGCAATTGTGAGGCCCAAGCTTGCTTCCTGTTTGCCTAATGGATGCAAAAAGAGCAAACCACAGAGGAGCACATTTATGAGAGTTGTCACTTGAAGGACAGATGCAAGTTATTTTAAGTATAGTTGACCACTAACAAACTGCTTTATTCAGAGTGACTATAAATTTCATACAAAAAAAAAAATGACTGAAACCGGGTTATAAAAAAGTGTTTATGTTATGAGTTGTGTTTTTGCATTTGCCATATTTCATATATATGAGGCTTATTTGGATTCATAAATTCAGTGATTTAKACAAGCAGCCGTTAACTCTGCTGTTCCAACAGTCTCCCTTCAGCGACTGAGACGAAATCTGCCCGGCCACATTATTGATTTTAGAAAATGCCACATCAAGTCTTGTTAGATACATGCAGGCCTGGAAGAGACAAATAAATATTGGACTGGGCTCAGCTGCCTGCAATAACCTGGGAACTACGCCTGCAATTGTGACCCACTTAAGTTTTAATTTAATGTTGCTGATCCATGATATTGACTCTGAATTTGTTTACATTTTGAGCCAAAATCGCCAGATGTGCCGTGCTCTTTGCCTGCTGTATACTTGTCTTTATGTGTCAGGTCCAACTGTGCACAAGATGGAGAAAAGTCAAAGAACTTATACTGTATATGCTACCATACTTTAATGATGTTTATTTGTGTATGTATGTATGTATGTATGTATGTATGTATGTATGTATGTATGTATGTATGTTATGTATGTTATGTATGTTATGTATGTTATGTATGTATGTATG
>NW_013952407.1:5201681-5217826 GCF_001266775.1 Austrofundulus limnaeus | reverse complement strand
TAGGAACACATATTGGGTCAATAAAACTGGGTCAAGGGTTAAATCTTTGTAGGCTGCTATAGGTTAAAGACACAGTTCAGCTATTTTGAAGTAAGTTTTTTTTTAACAGTAATGGATATATAATCTCTTACCTGTTGATATAGGTTTTTGAACAGCCTCAGTTATGAGAAACATAGGTTGATGGTGTTTTAAGATGGCAGCATTCCACTTTAGTTGTGGCTGCACTCAGCCTTGTGACTGAAAAATATTTTTTTCTAAACTGAGGTCCTTCAAGAAGGTATTTATAATAAGACTTTTACCCAAAACCAGGCTTGAATAAAAGATTAAACATTTTGACTCCCACTTTTTTAAAAACATTTTTTCCTGCTAATAAACAAAAATAGATCAGTGGCTGTTTTTATTTAATATTTTTCTTAATGTGGTATATGTTGGTTCAAAACCATAGAACCATATTTCCGCTCACACCTCAGGTTTAAGTGTGGCTCTGGTGACTTTATTTGAATTTTAAAGTTGATTTGCCTTGACAAGTCCTGACAGGTTGGGGAATAAGAACATCTTTTGAAGGTACAGGTGACGGCAGCATTTACGCTTTCTACCATTATTTAAACCGAATGAGATTCACTAAATACCTCTCTGATGGTGCTGTATGTGATGGGTAAGAAGAGAAACGAATAACCTGCAAAACTTTACCCAGTCCTCATTGAGCCAGGCCATTAAAAATTTGTTTTTTTAGTGCTTTTCTTGTCTCAGTTTGCCATATACAGCTATCTTTTCTGATGTTTTTTTAATTTGTTTTCTGTGATTTCTTATAGTTCCTGTCCTTAGTTCTACCCAGCCATCAAACAGCATTGGAGCCTTGGCTTGGTATGCTTGTTTGTCTTTGTGTCTATGGTGTATAATGATGTGATTGTGATGCTGTATTTCTGAGTGTTTTATGTGCTGCAGAACAGGAACCTGCTGTAAAACAGCAATTATGCTGAGTCAGGCTTGATTTTTAGTAATCTTTTCCTGTTAAATCAATAAATCAAATCAAATCAATTTTCTTTGTTTCAGTCTTTCAGTTACTGAGAAAAGTGTTTTTTGTTTTTGCTTGCAACATTACAGATTATAAGAATTTCTGTTTTTATGACAGACATTTTTCTGATRAACATTAGGGATGCTCCAATCAGGTTTTATCCTGCTGATTCTGATACCGATCACCRARGAGTGTCGATCACTGCCGATCACCGATACTGATCAGATGGATTGAGTGTCACGCTTGTACGGGCGAGTGTTGGCAAGTGTGGGCTGTGTTAACTGCTATCTGACTGTTGCTGCTCCGCATCTTTTCATTCTCTGCTGTGAGTCTGGAAAACTRACCATATTGTGTAAATGTTAATGCATTAATTGTTCCACACTTGGTCTATTGTGTTGAGGTATGGAGGAAAGCATGTAAGACAATTACACATCCTGTTTTCGTTTTGCAAAAAAGAGCTATAAGAGTTATCAATCGAAAAGACTACCATTATCCATCTAATATATTATTCTGTAAACTGAAATTATTGAAATTTTATGATTTGGGTGATTACAATATTTTGTTAGTTATGTATAAGGCTCACCAAAACACATTACCTATAAACATCCAGAAAAACTTTACAAAGAGAGAGAGAGCTGTTATAATCGTAAGGAGAAAGAGTTGTTCATGAAACAAATTTAGAACATGTTTGAAAGAATGATGCACCTCAATCCAAGGAGTCAGATTGTGGAATAATTTGGAATTACATCCAAGGCGTTGGGTGCATTTTTGCTACTCGCTGGGAACACGGTGTACCAGCTTAACTACTTCATGGATTTTGCCTATCACGGGTTGTTTTTGGAACGCAACCTCTGCGAAAAACGAGGGATCATTGTACTCAAAATGTAGGGTAGAGACTCGTGGTTTTGGTAAAAGGATTGTACTTGTTTAGCGCCTTTCTATCTAACCAGGATTCTCAATGCGCTTTACACTATAGCCTGTGCTCTCATTCACCCATTCACACAGCCCTTTACTAGGTCCCTACAAAGCTAACATGTACAAATCATCTTATAGAGACTAATCAGTGCTTTAAATCACATTCAAATGGGACACACGTCAGAGGCATTGGGGTGAAGTGTCTTGCCCAAGGACGACTCTCCTAATCACTCTGCCACAGCCACCTCACAGTTTGGAGGAAAGGGTGAATAGGGATTCAACTTTTATTGTCGATTAGTCAGAACCAGAAAAATCTGTTAAATGACCAAATGATGTGTGAGCCTCTGGTGATTGAAGAACTAGCAGGTGGCGATGCAGCACATCTTCTTATCAGTGCACACAAGTTGTTGGAATCAGGCCTAAGATCTACACATCACAACCATTTCTATGTATAACAGCCAGCAAAGCACACACACACACACACACACACCCCAGTTTGTGACATTTTGCTTAATTCATTTTTATTTTACTAAAATGAGAGCTGTATGGATCTCCTCGGTATGTATGCAGAGTAACTTTTTGTTACAAATGACAAAAACGATGAGGAGAGACTCATTGCAAGCTCTCATTTCTGGTTTGAGGTAAAACAGCATGACAGTCTCCTTTGGGACACGAGTTCCAAACGTGCTTGTAATTGTTAAATACACGTGGCTGTTATCAGAGAACCTGCTTCACATTGAAATTATGTTTTCTTTTTCAATGATTAGGTTTTAGGAATTTCTCACTGAGTTACGGTAATGGGAATTTGTTTCTTGTATTTGGAAAGGTAAATAAATTTAATAAAGAAAAGCAAAACACAAATAAACTAAACTAAAGGTCAGCAAAAGACTATTAATCTATTTGAAAATAGTAAATGCAGAGACCTCTGAAAAAGAGGTGGTCTTGAAAATTTATATATTAAAAAATGTCACAGTCCTTTTTACCTTAAAGTGTAACTTACCCCAAAATTAACTTTATTTTAGCTGATAAACTATCTAGAATGTGTCTAAAAGGTTATATTGTACTATTTCTATTTTGACGTTTTGTGCGTATTTGTTCAAATCTGCAATATTTGGTCAAATAGCGTCTTTTTGCTGCATACTATGGGTTGAGCAGTGGTACTGCAGTCTCATTTGCATATTGATGAACAACTCTCCACACATCTCCACATTTCATCACAGCTGCCATGTTCTAATATAAAAGCCTCTCTCTCAGACACGCCCCTGCAGCAGTCAGGTTGGAACAGCTAGCATAGCATGATCGTCTGTTACGTCCTGATGCATCTCAGTAATCCAGGTAAAAAATCAAAAGAAAAAAATTGTATAGGTCCTCTGGACGGGTTCTTCTTTAATGAAACGTTTCGTCTCTCTTCCAAGAGACTTCTTCAGTCTGAGAGTTTCAGGCAAAATTCYGGCTTTTYAGTCCTGCCTCCAMGTGACTGATACTCACATCACATGGCTATCGTTCACACCTAATTAACACCTATTGTTTAACAGGGGGTGGAGTGATACTGCCAATGGCAGCGCTGTAGGAGGGGGACAACTGAAAACGGAGGCCTCCACCTCTGTTTAATGATGGAATGTGAATGTGAAAACTGCAGAGTTCTGGCCATTAGAATTAGCTCGTCTGTGTTGGGACATTCTTTTGAACAGTGGCTGCTTTGTTTCCCCGATGTATAACTGGTCGCAGTCCTCCTGGCACTTAACAGCATATACAATATTGCTCTGTTTGTGCCGGGGCACCATATCTTTGGGGTGAACCAGCCTTTGCCGTAATGTGTTTTGGGGTTTGAAAGCTACTGGGACATCATGTTTAGAAAATAAACGTCTCAGTTTCTCTGAAACACCCGCAACATACGGAATAACCACTGGTTTGGGTCTGGGTTTGGGGTCTTCATTTTCACCTGAAGATTGCATGGAATCCTGTCTGTGTTTCCTGTCTGCTTTCAGGAAAGCCCAGTCGTCTGTTACAGCTTTGTATTAGCACACACACACACAWTGGATGTTAGCAATACCTGTCAACGTCAAAAACACCAGGTACAGACCAAAAAAGTGCAGGTAGAAGTAAAAGCTTTTTATACCTTCACTTTTTATACATACATTATCAAAACCAAAACCGCAAAATCTTTCCTATAGATTTTTCTAAAGGAAATCTCCTATGAAATTCTAACCAAATTTGTAATAAACTCAAACAACTGCAAACAATCATAATCAAACCTTGCTGTGTTTGTGTAGCAAAAAACCTTTTTATAAACTGTTTTAAATTCAATGAGTGAAAAACAGTTTTAACTCTTCACAACAATTATTCCAAACACAAATCCCTCCAACTGAAGTTCACACATATGCATGAAGTTTGTTTGCTTTTAAAATGTAGAACAGGAACTGGTGCAAACACAATTAGGTTGAAACACGATAATAAGTTCAAACATTCCCATGATTACAATGTGCTGCTTAAACCACAACTTTCATTTTGTTTAAACTACTATTGTCATCCCGACAAAGTCATGTCAATCTATCAAAAGGTTGGATTACAAACCCTTGGCTGGTTAAAGCAGATGAATGCCCATCCTGAGCCCGCTCTGCTTGAGCTTTCATTCCTTTCCAGTCACCAGTGTGCTGCTCTGGATAGGAGATAATGAAGAATTGAACGTTCAACACAATCTGTTGGCTTCCTTTGATAGATCAATTCTACTAATTGGCATTATAACAGATGTGAATGTTTTTGTAGAGTGCCTTGAGTTTGTTCTGAATMAGTGCTATATAAATAAACTGAACTGAATTAATACTGAAAGTGAGACTTTGATGAATCGAAACCTAATCTTGACCTTGAGAACAAACACTAGGAGAAGACAGTGTGAGTGTCCATCCACGTGTGATTTAAACAGCTCAAAATAAAGCTGAAAGCCTGTATTTAACTTTGTCACCACTGCTTGATTTCAAAGTACATTTACTACACAACCAACAATGCATGATCCAAGTACTCCTGGAGTTTTGTGTGTGACGCAAATGTTTTTTTACCACATTTTCTAGAAGCTCTCATATCTGTTCTTCTACTGCTCATTTTTTGTTGCTTCTCTCAGTCTTATTGGACTTATTATTCCCCCACCACCACAACCACCACCTTTACGTAGTGTGGACAGCACAGCTTGTGATGTGATGCCTATATTGGTCTTCTCCCGCACTCTTTCTTCTTTTTTCATCTCTCAGACATGTCACTACTCTTCCAGGAGCAGGTGTGTTTAAAGTGAGTCTGAGCCGAGATGTTAGCTGAATTTAGATTTGCAAAATACTCAGGAACTCACAATATTATGGTTGAGGCTTATGATGCTTTGATGAACCTTTGATGCTCTTTGATCCCGCCTCACATGTGTAATCTATTTAACAAAGATGTAATAATTTGTGTTACAAGTTTTGGAGCACTGTCCGCTGTCAAACCATACATTCATAAAACCACAAGATATGGATGTTTTCATTTGGTGTTTTTGAATAAAGTGGCTATGGTTTAGCCAAACAAAATTTTGCTTGAATAAATTGTGTATTATTTCTCAAATGAGTCTTTCCAGCTCTAAAATGAATGCAGCTATGTAAAAACAGTTGTTAAAATGACTTTAAATTAGAGTTTTTAGCAAAGAAGAGTGCAGCTGACATTCTAATCAACAATTTGTTAGCGTGCATTGTGAACCTTTACTGTATCTTATTGACGTATACGCTGAAACTACCCAACTGAAAAATAAATGGCTTTCCTTGAAGAAATGTATATTTCCCTCCATCTAGCAAGATACGGTTTTACACGCTGATGTTGGMTGATCTGTTAGGGCTCAGTGTATGTGACTCTCGGCTACTCTGTACCAAATTTTAGCTCTGGATCTGTGAAATTGACTGAATTATACCAATTTCTGACATTGAATTAATTAGCTGTGATTGCTATCTCGATTTTGGATCAACGTAAAAATTTTAATAGTTGTATATGTGCATCCAATGATTACTTTCTGATCATTTCATTGAAAACCAATCATTAGTTTTTGAGATATTTTGCTAACAGACACACACATGCACATCTACTTGATCACCCACCTTCCATTGACGGAAGGGCAAAAATCCCTCAAAACTATTGCTTTATAGAGCAAAAAGTGCATTTGATTATGAATCCTCATAAAAGCCTGCTCAAGAAAACTGCAGTATTTCAGGTATTTACCCAACCTTAACCTTAAATTTGATTAGAAAGGGAAAGAAAAACAAAAGCAAATAGTGGAGCTGTACTTTGTGTAACCTCTGATACAGATCTCTCTTTCGTCTTCTCTTGTAGTGATCTGTATATATTTTCTCTCCCTCATCTCAACCTAATTTTACTCCCTCAGATTTATTGCTTGCATCCAATTTAATTGGAGTTATTAGACTTTGGATCAGCCACTCCAGTGACCCTGCTTCCCTCTTTTCTTTCTCTATTTTTTTATTTTTTATTATTTTTTTGTTTGGAGGTCAACGCAGTCAGGGTTTTGTAAACCTATTTTATTTAGGCCAGCTCAGCTTGGTACAGCTCGGATCAGATCAGATGCAGAGGGAGAGGAGTGGGGAAAAAAAGCACCAAGAGATTCTGTGAAGATGAGAGGGAAGAGATGAGGGGGAGGATAAGATAATATCCATGAGACTGTGTGTATGAAGGCCTTTGAACTGTGTTGCAGAGAGTGTTTGTGGGGTCACCGTCTCATGGGCAACAGTGAGATGCATTGTAATGACTAGGCTGTGCTGACACTTACATCATACTAAAGTAGGCCTGTAGGCTCGATGAAGTAACTGTGTTCTTTTTATAATCCCTATTTTCCCAGATGTTAAGTAATCAACCTTTTCTAGGTCATGATATATTCTATTTAAACTTACATCAGGTTACATAAGAAAGTATATTTGACTTAGAAACGAATGATAGGTGATCTCTTACGTCTTCTGGTATTTAAAACCACAGAACGATATTGATCATAACAGAACTTCTCTTCCAATTAAACAAAATATTAAAAATGTATTTAAAACAATTATATTAAATCTTAAAGGGACCTCCAACTAGTTGCAACATTAGACACTATTTGATAAACATTTACTTCAACTATAAAAACAAGACTGTTAAAATACTAGGCTGTTTAGTTTTTGTATATTAAAAAAATGTATTGTCACACAGACACATGTTACTTCCACTGCAAAGCATTCTGGGTAATTGATGACACTTATTAGATCCTCCAGCGCAAGCTCAGTTCAGCTTGAATGTATATTTTTGATAATGTCTGATGTTCAACATTTTTAAATAAAACCAGAGCACCTTGACAGAGAGAAGAATGTAGAAATTACTCAGGCTCAAATTAAAAATGTAGATAGAGCACAACAGAGCTGCTTTATAGAAATCTCACCTCAGATTTAGCCTTTTTGTCTTTCGCGTTCGTTCCTGAGCTAATATGTGGAGATAAATGACACTATTAGTTTTAGCTCGGGAGCTAACGCCACATATATATTAGTAATATGCGTATGGCATTAGCTCCCAAGCTAATAATATTAGCTCAGTAGTAAACCCACACATATACTGGCTAATTTGCTAAGTATCACATTTGATCATTTCAATCCACATACAGTATTGTGAAGAATATAGAAACTAATGCAAAATCCAACTTTATTGTCACTTTAAATCCTTTTAGCCTTGACCGTGTTTTAGTATTAATTGACACCTCCCATCTTCACCATCCCCAGAATCTATTGCGTCAGTAATAAAATGGTGAAAAATGGAATAAACATTTACAATTTTTAAGTAATTAGATGTTTTCGTGTATCACGAACAACAACTGACCTAAGCTCCCTCCCTGCCCCAGGCTGTCTTGCTCTATTGCGAGTCGTTTTTTGTGCGTAGGATCTTAGGTTTCTGATATAAACATAGGATCAGAGCAATTTTTTAAACTCAGCTTTCCTATTGTGTATTAAAGGCATCTTCAACTTTTAGTAGAAGAGAGAAATAACATATTAAGGTCAACATGGGCAAGTAGTTTGAGATCCCTTTAAAATTAGATAAATTCAGCATCAAATGACAAGTGAGYTTCTCTGCAGGATTTATTGATGCTGTAATTTTGAATGTAAGGGGGAAAAATAAGATCAACTTAAAATAGCATTAATGCCTAAAAAGACCTGATAATTCTGTTAGTGTTTTTTTTAAATTAATGTATTGTTACTATTTTATTGTGTGGACTCAACACTGACTGCTTTAAACGCTCTTTGCACCTACAAAAGAAATGAGAAGATTCACGTTAGTGAAAGGCTTTTACAGTAAATGTGTTAAAAATTTATGTTATAATGCTGTAAAATCAAATAGATGTTAGTTATTCAGCTAAMTGACTGGTCTGGCCACACAACCTACTGCAGGGCACGTTAGGCTTCTCAAGTGACCTGACTAATGACTCCCAGTAAGAAGTGAAGCAGCTTCTTGACACTAAAACCCTAGCATTAAACCTAAAGTTACCTCACTAAGTCATTATTCCTTCTTTGTAGAACAGGTCGATGGTAGAGGTTCACTGCAGAGGTGTTGGCATTAATATCTAACACTCTTCTTAAAATGCAGCCTGTGGAAGCTGGAAGGAAAGGTTAAGCTTGATTTCTTTTTTCTAAAGTTCCCATGTTTGCTAAGGTTGTAAGTGTTCTTGTGAGCTTTGACAGAGCCAATCTAATGAGACTTTTGTCTGCATTCATTTATCTGTCTGTTAGCAAAATAGCTTATTAACCACTGATGGATTTTATTAAAACTCAGATTGCAAGATGCAAATCTAGAACAGGTTAATTTTTATACTGCCACAGCTGATCAATGTTAGCAAACACAAAAATTGGTTATGAACCAGTCATTTTTACAGATAAATGGCTGAAGTTTGCTTTGATAATAGCTCAAAGTCTTACTCACCACATAATCTGACTAATCCAAATAATCTGTTAACAGCACGTTCATGACCATGGATTGAGTTGGAGCAGAGGCAATTGCTCTAAGACTGCAAGGGAAGCTCAGCTTCCCCTAAAATGTAAAAAAAAAAAAAGATCAAATATATACTGTTGTGTGTACATGTCATTGACTAAATATGCACTACAATGTGCTCAACTTTTGTTCAGAATCAGCTTCTTATCACTGGTAACGATGCGGCTTTCCTCATTTCACTCATTCCTGCAGCTTCACAGTGCTTTAAACTGTGCGGACACTGAGCGTCTACAGAGCTCATTAGCGATGCAAAGACTGCAGTGAAACGAGACGAGTCATTGGATAAATGCTGGCTTTGTCCCGCCCATCGGATGCTGAGCGTCTCTGGGGGTCTATAGGACAGGGGGCTGGCCTCGGCCGGCCCAGACGCTCAGCTTCTGCATGATGATTGGATGATCTGTCGGAGGCTGAATCCCTTTTTGATTGAKAGCAAAATGAGCGAATCAGCGATCTTTTGGTGTAAACATTCAGTGGGAGCATTTTTTACTTTCGTTTCTGTTCTGAGTTGAACCGGAGACTTTATTAATCCTTTTAGCAGCATTTTCTTTGTTAAAAACGGCTAGCGACAAATCCAGCTTCTATTTCTGGTGGRTGTTTTGTAGCTGCTTATGTTTGGAGACTCTTTCTGACTTCTATCGCAGTTTCTGTCCAGCGGGTGCTGCTCAGCCCCTCCACCGTCACAAAGCACTCACAGGCGGACACACTTCATAATAGCCTCGCGCCAGTAACAAGCTGCACGGCAGACAGTTTGAATGTTGTGGACCAGATTTTGGTGAAGCCATTTTGATAGTCTTGTTTACAAAGAAAAACTTAGAGTTAAACAGCAGGGCTGATAAGCTCCTCAGATTAATTTGGTGCAAAAGGTGGGGAAAAATAAGATTAAAAAAAACTTTTTATTGATCCCACAGTGGGGAAATAACAGGTCTTTTCAGCTGTCCTGGTATGACAAAGTGAGCTGGCTGCTGTAAAAGACTATAGAATAAACTGGAAAATGATTATAAAAGCATTAAAAAATGATCAAAGCAAAATTGTTAAAGAAATATGAAATAGTTTAATTTGTATTTGTATGAGTCACTGAGGAGTTTAATTTTTTGTTTTGTTTTATTTTTTTATTTAGTTTATTGTTTGAAATTAAGATTTTTTTGTAAATAGGAGCAGATATAAGATCTTTTTCTTCTTCTGCTGCCTTTCATTTTATTTTATTTGTATTGTTTTGTTGTATGTAATGTTTTGTTTATAAAAATGAAATGAATAATTACTATAAACTAAACAAAATGACCTGRTCTGCGATCTGTGACCCTGTCACAGATCGTTTTCTTGAAAAGGAACGAAGGGTAGAATTTATAACCCACACATTTTATGATGTAGGCCGAAACTGAGCTTCCTCTTCTTAAAAGACCAGCATCCGCCACTGAGTTGGAGTCAATATAGATTAGATTACTAGATTCCATGGAAAATATAGATATAATAAAAAATGGCATAGGTTCTGCTCAGTTTAAACATTTGAAGATATTGCCATTATTTATCAGAAATTTTACAACAAGTGTAGTGGTTTAAAATGTGTTTTCTTTTATGGTGTCTGATTTTTTTTTTTTTTTCAGAAAACACAGGGTGCCGTGTCCCTGTTATTACCTTCAAAAGATCCAATCATTCGCACAATAATTGAATTTATGCTAATTTTTTTTCAATTAAAATGACAATTTAATTTGAAGTGACATTTTGAAACAATGTTTTAATTCACAATAGCTCACTTGACGTGTATATGTGAATTCTTGCCCCACAAGAGATACTGTGTGCACAGTCGTTAACGTGCCAGCATGCTTGAATTACAAATATACTTAAAATTCACCCCTTCCTTCTCGGTGCAATTTCCCTTCCTCTCTGCCTCATCTTCTCAAATGGAAGTAAACCAAATGAAATAGAWGGTCAGACCTGCTATTTTAGAGCTAAGGCTGCACAGGACAATAAAAACTATTGTTATCACGGCCAATCGGGGCAGTATCAACTTTCAAAACTGCAACTGCAATAAATCACAATCTGTTACATTCCAATGCACTTGTGGTCTTCATGCCGTGTTTGAAATCCAAGGGACTTATACTGCGCTTGATGAATACTATATCAGAAGTCGCTCAATAATCTGAACAATTTATGATTAAATTGACATTGTATTGTCACTACCCAAAGCATGTGACCATAGATGAGGGTTGGAATGTAGACCAACCTTTAAATCAAGAGCTGAGCCAGAAGGCGAAGTTCTTGATTTCACCATTATGGATCGTACACCGCCTGCATCACTGCAGACGCAGCACCAATCCGACTATCGATCTCCCGCTCCATTCTTCCCTCGTTCGTGAACAAGACCCCGAGATACTTAAACTCCTCCACTTGAGGCAGGACCTCCTCCCTGACCTGGATAAGGTACCCTACCCTTTTCCGGCTGAAGACCATTGTCTTGGATTTGGAGGCACTGATCCTCATCCCGGCCGCTTCAAACTCGGCTGTGAACCACTCCAGTGAGAGCTGGAGATCACGATCTGATGAAGCCAATAGATAAGATAAGATAAGATAAGATAAGATAAGATAAGATAAGATAAGATAAGATAAGATAAGATAAGATAAGATAAGATAAACATTAATTTTTATTGTACAAAGCACAATGAAATTACAGTGAATGAAAGTGTTCTATTTGTGTGAATGAAAGTGAATGAAAGTGTGAATGAAAGGTCTCCACATATCAAGGTCTCCACAATGAAATTAAGAAATACAAATCACAAATAAAATTAAAGGCAGCAGAAAGAAGAAAAACTCATAAGGTCTTATAATAACGTTTCCAAGCTGTAGAGACTTTATGTTGAGAATACCACCATTCTGCCCATGTTGAGAATATTTAAATGAAAAAGAGAGAAACTGACACATCACCCTTTGTTTAAAACAAACACTGTATTTTGATTTGTGTATTTCACAAGTTCTTTCTTAACTTTTAAATGTCAGTGTGATTAAATGGTAGCAAATACAGGTTACATATAATAACAATGACAGTAAACATGATTAATTACATTTTTAGTTGCAGAGGCTGTCACAGAAAATAGTGTGTTGAGGGGTGGAGTTGGGATGCTGTTGGTTTTTGAGAACAAGATTTTAGCTCTGACATTTTTATGTTTTTTTTTCATAACTGGAAGTTTAACAGCTTATAATGGAAATCCATGTGAATAATTAAATACCACAAAAACTGCACCAAATATTAGGGCAAGTTGTATTTTCTATTTTGTTGTTTTTCTGTGTCCCTAGATTTCTCAGGCTAGTTAATTTTGTTACAGACATATTTATGGTGTTCAGTGTGTAACACAAACAAGGGTAGTACAAATTTCAAGTTAAGCATCTGCGATAGAAGGGTTTTAAGAACAAACAATGTCTTCAAAGGTCTCGTCTCCTTCAACGCCACAGAATTGCCCATTGTATTTTGCATGAGAGGACTGAACATGGGACATTTAGGGTGGAATAAAGTTTTATTCTCTGATGAGAAAAAAATATAACCTTGACAGTCCTGATGGCTTCCAATGTTACCAGCTAGACAAGAAGATCCCATCTGAGATGCTTTCTACACGGCACAGTGGAGGAGGCACCATCATGATCTGGGGGGCTTTTTCCTTCAATGGAACAATGGAGCTTCAGGTTGTTCAGAGGTGTCAAACAGCTGCTGGCTATGTTGTAAGGCAGTATCCCTCACGACTGAAGGCCTGTGTGGTAGTGTTTGGGTATTTCAACAGGACAATGGTGCAGTTCACAATGCTCGCCTGACAAAGGACTTCATCCAGAGAATATCATCACTGTTTTTGGACCAACCTTTGTGTTCCCCTGATCTAAATCCAACTGAGAACATCTGGGGTTGGATGGCAAGGGAAGTTTAGAAAAATGGACAGTGAGAGAGAGTGGATGGCATCCATGAAACCATCTTCCCTACTTAGAGCAACACTCCCTCTAACCTCCTAGAAACACTAGCATCAAGCATGCCGAAATAAAGTTTTTGATGTGATTAACATGAGTGATGCAGCAACTCATTACTGAGTCCTTTTTTCCCCAAACTGTATTGCTATTTTAGGGGGTTTATTTTGAGGTTTTTTTGACATATGGTCCAAAACGTTTGATCAGCCGATGGACAGCCTATTTCTGATTTGATACTTGTTTGTAATGAAATGCTTAGGGCCTCGCACARACCTTTCATAGTTCCTGAGACACACAGCACCAAGCTCCTGGGAAACCCCTCCCACTGCAGCATACGTCACTGCATGGGGTTTCTTCCCGCTGGAGTCTACACCAGGAAAGAAAGCAAAAAAAACAACAACAAAAAAAAAAAAAACGCTGATCTACCGTTATTTGTCCACAAATCTGTCCAGGTTAATGCTTCACACTTTTCTGCAGATTGCTTCCTCTATGCAAAATGTCTTTTTTATATCTCCATTCATGCGGGGGTTTTATTTAAACGTTTGGTGATCTTTGTAAATGTCTGCTTCTGGTTACAACATGTTGCATTCTGGAAGCGAGTAGTTGAAGCAAAATGCTGAGCGCTTTTAGCATAAACAAACACGCCCACGAACTTCAGACCAATCACACAATGCTTTGCACAGAGAACSGTGAGAAACAGTTTGGCCACGGCCTTGTCTAGAACAGGAGGTCCCGTCGGCACCCCAGAATGAGTGATGCAATTTTCGTCATTAAACTGCGACAATGAGAGCTGATTTTAGCAGTTCAGGTGTTTTTTGTCTCATGCCATTTTTCAACTGGTCTTAACATTTTGATTTTGCATGTCTGCTTTGCAGTAACTGCTCTTTCTACCTGTTTCTACTTCATGCTTTCTCTGCATCAAATTTTTGGAAGTTCATTAGGCTGTTTTTTTCTTTTTTGCTGCTTATTAAATCTAACTTATTCTCACCTTTCCCTTTTGTTCTTTTGATATCTCCATAACTACTTGATTTTATCCAGATTAAATATAAATATAATTTTAAAATATTTTTGATGTAGATAATATGTCAGAAATTCTTAATTAGCTTTTGTCCGACAAATTTTATACTGGCTGATGCAAGCCTGATAAGAATCGTTGGTAGAGAAAAGAAGGCTCCAGAGTGGGATGATGTTCAATGAGTAATGCGTATTACACCTAAGGTCCAAACTTGAAGAAATGAACATGATCTGTGCTATTACCAGCTAGACGATGACCTTGCTTGCTGAAACAAAATTGGCAAAGCTAGCACGTAGCTACATGGCAATTTCTTAATACAAACCAGCAAACTGTTGGTTCAAAATGACCACACAGACTGCTCAGTCCACAGTCACACTGCTGTGCACACATACACAAATTTATTAGCTTCCCCTTTCATGAAATTAATTAGTTTTCTCCACACTTAAAATTAATTTTCCTATGTAATATTCTCACTGCAAAACTATGGTGGTTGAATAAATGAAGGTGATGAATGGTTGCCTTGACTGAGAGCTGAGATGTCCTCGTGTCCTTCCTGGAGTGGACATGAATGGCCACATGCTTGTCTGTCCCAGACTTTTCAGTGTTTTTGTGTCCTTTAACTTAAGCTTCTCCTCTTCAACAAACATTGATACAAAGAGTCTTTGTGGTTGGTTTTTGCTGAAATCACTTGTGTTTTATGTTCGAAGCTTACCGACAATTGTGTTTTATTGTTTTGCCTGATCCTGAGATTTCTAATGRCTAAGTTGTTCATACACACCCGGAAACTGAAATACCTGTTAAAGAAAAAGTGGCAATGGAGGAGATTAATGGAGCCCAAAGGATCTCTGCTGAACTCCACCTAGATCCGTGAAATAAAATGTTGTCATTTAATAACTTAAAAAAAATGAAAACTGCTTCTTTAACAATAAAAAAATACTTAAACGTGTTAAAGTGGTTATTACTTGAATCATTTGCAAAGAGACTGAAGGCCACGCAGAGCTTCTGAACTTGCTACTGCTTGTTTATTGTCTGCTGTTGATGGATCACCACCTATAGAGCTCAGATTGCCTGAGGACCCACACATTTTTATTCATAACATATTCTTTAAGCTGCCTTTAAACAGCCGTCTCAGCAAACAAATCCACACATTAAAGCAGAACTTCCCAGGTAAACTTCACAAAAACAGCTTATGTAGAGATGAGGAATCATCCAGAGTGGTGACTCGAGGAGCGTTCATTTGCATGTTTTTTCATGCAGACAAAGATGTTGGTCATGGTTTTTTGTTGTTTTTTCCTCCATCATGATTGATTTTACTGTGATATTCTTGCAATGAATTAGATTTATCTGTACATCATGGACTTGAATATCACAAGAGTCAGCTCCACCTATCCCGTCCACTGTTAGCATCTGTGACAACATGGAGGAGCAAAGATGGCATCCAAACAGGGCGACAGTTCACAACCCTCATAGCAGCTATTTGGTTAACAGTAAGCTTAACTTGATCTGTGACACAGATAACATGTAATGCTTTTTTTTTTTTACAATAAACTAATATAATGATTAATTATGTTAATTTCATTCAATAATCATATAAAACAGTTGATCATATAATGAAAATACACATTATTAGTCACAATGATCTGAACCAAACCAGGTCAGTCAGTAACTTAGACTTTTTAGTTAGTTGACAAKTTATGACTTCAACTACTATAAAGTATACTTTTATACTGTCATAAATAATAATAAATATACCAGTCAACACTTGAAACTTGTCTCTGCTGATGTTGGCTATCTTCTCAACAGGTTAGGTTTGTCTAACAGAAACTCAAAAGTAGTTGAATATATTTTACGTGGTGTAAATATTACATAAATTGGAAGCAAATCCAGCTTGTAATATTTAATAATTTGTGCTAAACCAGGGGTGTCAAGTTCATTTTCACCAAGGGCCACATGAGTGTTATGGTGGCCCTCGAAGGGCCACTTGTAATGAACTTTGACGTTTCATGTTTAACTTTGACTAAACAGAGTTTTAACACGTCCTCTTTTAAACACTGATAAGAACTAAGTGTATGACTGACTAAATCTGTAATAAATACAGAAATATTAAAAGTAAAACAAAAAAAGTTTTACTCACAGATAAGTTTCTAGTGAGTAGCTGCATTATGGCAAATTTAGTTTATGTTTGATGCTGACTTTAAAGCAGCTTATTTTCAGACATTAGTACTGTGC
>NW_013952407.1:5192470-5201250 GCF_001266775.1 Austrofundulus limnaeus | reverse complement strand
TAATGATAAATCCAGACTTGTCTGTTCTACTATATTAAAACAAATAGGCAAAGTGAAAAAGTAATGTTCTGACAGTGGCTSATGAAACTGTCTGTTTTATTTGTTAATACTTGTTTACAGTCAAACACCAGTGTTTTTTGCCTCACTCCCATTTTTCTTCTTTCATTCCAAAACTCTACTTAGAACCTTCTTACGGTCCCACTGTGCAAATTGTGAATTCTTGACATTTTTGTTAACTGGTCCTAAAACTTTGATCATGAGTGTATTCATTGTATAGTTCACAGTCCAGAAATGCATTTTGTATTTCTGGTCTGTGGCAAATAGTCGTGTTAGCCATGTTTTGGCCATTACTGRAAAAAAAAATTTCTTTAAAATTTAAAATGAAACATTTCTACCTTTATTACCAATCTGTAGCAATGCTAGGTGAGATGTTAAAGTGGAGTGTCATGTTGTGCATGCAGGATTTTTCTGATTGCACAGCAGAGCTCCTGATTCAGAGGCTGATCTGTGCTTCGTGGCTTTATTGTGTGTTGATGAGTACTGCGTTTAGAAATCAAGAACAATCTGTACATTGCTTGTTAAGAAGGGCCTACTATTTCTTTGTATTGTCCATAGAATCAAAGTGGGTTGGAGTAGTTTATTTATCCTTGCTCTCATCTAAAGTGGCAGCTTTTTGCCCGAGCTCTTCATCGTATTTTCTTGTAGAGAAAAAAAGATGTCCTGATTTAAATATAAAAAGGCAAAAGATTTATTATTTGTCTCCAAAGGAGAACGTCTTCTATATAGCAGCATGTCTTTCTGTCTTTTGTGTTGTGGTTGCCATGGCAACTGCATCATTCTTATGAAACTTTGCTGTTGCATCACCTCTAGATGGCATCATACTTTGACAGAGCAGKAGTCCGACTCTTGTCAGAGTGACAGCAGACTCTTCTTTCTGCAGAGGTTCATATTTCTTACAACATTTGCAGAGAACTTTTATTTTTTTGGATTGGATTGTTGTTACCATCTGATCCAACCTGCCCTGTCCAGCAATATGTCCTTCTTGCTGATTCTGTCAAGTCTCAGGTTCTTGCTGCTGTTTCTTTTTTTTTTRTTGCCTATCCAGAATAAGTAACAGTAGGCAAAATCGAAAACCTTAACAGTTATGGTTCTTATTTCACTGGTTCTGCTTCTTACTCTGGGAAATAATAAGTGTTAAAGCATGGTAAAAAATATGTAGACTGTGAGAAAATATTTGATGTATTGATTAAAAAATACAAATGGTAACAATGTGTAGATTTTTTTTGTTATTTTTATGTTTTTGTGGTAGTATTCTCTTTTAATCTCACCAGCCCTATGAGGTTGCCTGGCAATCATCTGAGAGGAAACATTTTTGTTTAAAAAGTGACGAAAAATTGACACAAAATTGTCTGAGCCTGTCACTTAATGTACTCTGACTAAAGGTGAAATGAATCCTTGGGAAAACAACATTTCTAATCTCAACAATTTAAAAAGATATAAAGGGGCCATATCATGTAAGATCTTTTTTTTTTTTGAGTTTTATATCATGTTATAATGTTATCCGCTCTTTGACTCATTCATGCATGTTTAAGAATCCTGTAGTGTCCTGAGGCAGCCATGCAGGAGAGCAAAAACCACTGTTTGAGCCTAGAATCACCTTTTGGGATCAGCTCCTCCTCTGGGCTGTGTCTCCAAGCCGAGCTTCCTCATCACAGAGCACACACACACACACTCAGCCCCGTGCTTAAATGGGTGGGGCAGAAGCGGAAGGAAGTTCTTAAAGAGACAGAGACCAATTTCAAGGTGTTTAGAAACAGATATGATGAGAAGTCAAGTTTATTTTCTATTTAAACTTATAAACAACATTTTATTAACAACTGAAGGTGACATAGTAACTTTATTATGGTATAGTATTTAAATGTATGCCTGAGAAACATATAACATTGGCCCTTTAAAGGGTGACATTTTTTAAACTGCCATGATGCAGTTTACTTGGCATCTGAAAATACATTTCCTCAAAGGTATTTTTAATTTAACAAAAGCTTCACTGAGTGAGAATTAATAATGAGAGCAGCAGACAGCTAGGTTTCTGTTTCACTTTCACCCGAGAGCCTGCAGGAGTCATGGGCGGGGTGTGTGGGGAAGGGGG
This sequence comes from Austrofundulus limnaeus, assembly GCF_001266775.1. Taxonomy (NCBI): domain Eukaryota; kingdom Metazoa; phylum Chordata; class Actinopteri; order Cyprinodontiformes; family Rivulidae; genus Austrofundulus; species Austrofundulus limnaeus. Next base: position 5,199,101 of record NW_013952407.1, on the reverse strand, counting down.
GAAGGGGGGCGCTCTGCCATGAGGAAGCTCGGCTTAAAGACACATCCCAGAGGCGTTTCTGGACCCCACCTGTCATTTTGCTCCTCAGCATGGCTGCCTAAAAACGCTGCAGGATTTCTTAAACATGCATGAGTTAGTCTTAGCAAGGCTTTGGGCATGTTTATTATGAGCGTATAACATTATAACATGATATAAAACTCAAAAAAACTTTGATTTTACATGATATTGCCCCTTTAAATGGTTTAGTTTCACATATATATTTTTATACTTATATTCTTCTTGAACAGATCAGCGGTTCACAATTCTGGTCCTCAAGGACCCCTATCGTGCTTGTTTTAGTTGTTTCCCTGCTTTGGCACACCTGATTTAAATGAATGAGTGATTTGCAGGCTTCTGCAGAACTTAGAGTTAACTGAAGAGCAGGGAAACAACTAAAACATGGGGCTCCTTGGGGACCAGGATTTGAGAACCACTGGTATAGATAGCAATGTGAAGTTCCTTCCTCTTTTAATGTTATCTTCAGACCAAAATAATTAAAGTATTCAGATTCAAGTTTACTTTTCATCATCAGCTTTGTTAGTGGCCCCATGCAAAAGCATCAGAACATTTTTATTAGTATTCATCTAACATTCTTTCATTTCCATCATTCAATTCAGTATGCCTCCTGCAGCTTTGGAAAAACCAATGGAAAAAACAAACAAAAAAATTAATAAATAAAATGGAAGACTTGAGTAGGGACAGCATGCTGTGAATTTTGATGGAAGTCCATTCTACAATGTAATGGAAATGTTTAAAAAAAACTATTTCAACACAAATATCTTTAAGATTTTGGTAAAATGAGAGAAAATGCAGCCTTCATGGAAACTCTATAGTACAGGRGTATTTTACCATCATCATCCAAATTCTGAACAGACCACAAAACATTGAATAATTGAATGTACCTGAACTAAAACTATTTAAACACAATTGTGATTAAAGTTTTATGTTCTTTGAAGACTTTAAAACAAAATGTTCAATGTGGAGTGTGATGTCACTCAAACTTTTGAGCTGTTGAAACTTTCCAAAAACTTGTACAAACTCCATTTGCTCTACCAAATTTCACTTTTATACAGTAGATAAAAAATGTTAGCATTTTTCACATCTTTCTGTGCGTCTCACTGCTTTAAGACTTATAATTTCTTTAAAGTCTTCTCAGAGTGCACACATCCAAACTCTCATTGACGTCCATCATATTTGAGCTCTGACTTCTCTCTTTAAAACTTAAAGGAAATTGTGTTTTTAACTTGTCATGACCTACATAAAGGAACACAGTAATGTGCTTCAGTAACTTATCGTATTTATACAGTTTTTGTTTGTTTGAGGCTGACCTTTTACTTCTAGCTGCTTTCTGCCTGTCTTATTGAGAGGGCTGGCATAAAGTGAAAGACACAAGTTGTGGTTCCCACAGTGATGCTTATGTGCCACCAGCTTTCAATCTTTTTTGTATTTAACACTTCTTGGTACATTTCATACATCATAACATTTATATTGTGTCATTTTAGGCTATTACAAAAGTAAGTCCCAAATCATTATTTATACAAGCGAGTTCATGTGTATTGGTATTTCAAGCAGTAGCTGCCCTGGCTCCCTTGAAAATAATTTCAGAAATGTTTGAGTATTTATATAAAATCCCTCCTWATGTTAATGTGTTGGCTTCCAAATGCGATGTGAATACATTAATGTATGACGGTTGGTGTTGGAGCAACAGTGAAGCTCAGCTCACCTGTCAGTTCCCAGTGACGTTGTGCCGAAGTGGTGCTGACAGCAGGTGTTCTCCATGCAGCACAGTATGTGTCACAGCTATCAGTCCCCAGACAGAGAGCTGTCCACACTGTCCAGCCTAGTTAGGCAGACACAGGAGTGGGGAACAAAAACACATAGACACACACACACACACACACACACACACACACACACACACACACACACACACACANCACACACACACACACACACACACACACACACACACACACACACACACACACGCAGAATCCCTCATGTTTCCATGAACATGTGAACCCACACTTATGAGAATAATGGCACATCAAGGTTTGTTGGAGCTGATGACAATTGAATCGTTGGCTCGAAGTACAGTGAGGATGAATTTTTCCCTTCGCTTCATTCTACCCATTTCTGTTTCACCGTTTCGCAGAATCTGTTCTGCTGTCAACTTCTGTTATGTCTCAACTGTGGTGTGTTTTTAATAGTTTTACACTTTCTATTGGGGATTACACTATTTTTTTTAACACCATCCCCTTTTATTTATAATTTTTTGATTGTTTTGTACATCAGTTGCTCACTGTGACATTAATTTAACTGTGCTTATGTGTTTTGTTTTTCTCTGTGTATGTTGCAGGTGGCTGAAATGCACGGTGAGTTGATAGAATTTAATGAGCGCCTCTACCGTTCCCTTATGGCCAAAGACCACCTCATTGTTCAGATGAGACAGGAACTCATTGACCTCAGAGGACCGGTGAGTGATTGCACACCCCAGCACACTACTTTCATCTGACAAAGCTGCGAGTTTTATCTCTTTTCTTTAATTTTCATTTCTACCTGTATAGTAGTTTCATGTAGTTTCTTTTTCTTGATATTTAAAGTTTCCAACGCCCTAGATAAAATGTTTTTATAGAAGAAGTTGCATTGTTGACCAAAACCTAAAATAAGGCCAGCAGTTGCACCTTATCTCTCATTTATTCTTTTATTTTTTTGTAACGTTCACGGACAGCATCTCAWGGTGCAGATATGGAGATGAGGGTGTCTGGTTTAAGAAACCTCAGGATCTCATTTATGCATTTTGCATATAATGTGGTTCTGTTGGTGTCTTCCAGCCATGACTTGCAGTTTACAGTAGCATGTTTTACAGCCAGTGGCTGAGATGAGGGTCTGTTCTTCAAAACCCTTTCTCCACGGGCATGCCTTAAAACAGTGATTCCCAACCTTTTTAAGACTTGTGTACCCCCTGAGCCATTTTGTCATGTCACTAGTACCCCTTCAGTCAAATGTAATGATGATTCTTCAAAACTATAATGTACTACAACTGATTTTAAATAAAAATTATTTACTTATCCCCTAGAACATTTAATTCTTTGGCATTTTTTTCCAACTCAAATTAAACATAAAAATGTTGCCTTCAAAGTGAATAAGTAATTGAATAAAGCAGGTAATGGCYGGTGCAGAAAACAGCAGCATCCAAAATACATTGTATCATCCAAAATATGTCAGAAACTCACCCAAATGAGCAAATTCCATGAGATTCCACTGTTGTACAGTGTGAAGGCCTGAAGGAACTGTCCAAGGTCCTGAAAGGGCTGGAATGTTTCAGGACTTTAGAAAGCATGAAGGGTTGAAGGAACTGTCCAAGGTTCTGAAAGTGCTGGAATTTTTTTAGGACCATGGACAGTGTGAAAAGCTGAAGGCACTGTCCACGGTCTTGAAAGTGCTGGAATGTTTCCGGAACTTGGACAGTGTGAAGGACTGAAGGAACTGTCCAAGGTCCTGAAAGTGCTGGAATGTTTCAGGACCTCGGACAGTGTGTAGGTCTGAAGGAACTGTCCAAGGTCCTGAAAGTGCTGGAATGTTTCAGGACTTTAGACAGCATGAAGGGTTGAAAGAACTTTCCAAGGTCCTGAAAGTGCTGAAATGTTTCAGGACTTTAGACGGTATGAAATGCTGATGGAACTGTCCAAGGTCCTGAAAGTGCTGGAATGTTTCAGGAGGGTTCTCATCAATTTGTTTTTGCCAAATTTGTCCTACGTTGTTTGGATCCAACTCTGATGGGTTTCCAGACAGATGACACCCAGTATTGCATGCAAGCAATTTTGACCTCAACAGATTGCTGAGCCAGGGTGGAACTTACAAACTCCTCCTACAAGCTTTTCCTGTCAAGAGGTGCAGACCTATTAATCTATTTTAGATGAGCACATTCAGGTTTGAGCTAGACGGAGCAGTCTGAAATGAGCTGGTATACTAAGAGGTTTTGGACAAACTGGTTGTTCATGGTTACACGCACACTTTAAAACAGTGCCGTGACAAAATAGTAATAATAATAAAGTCAGACTACCGGATGATAAAACCACAATATCCAAAGCTGCCTACCGACTATCCCCTCACAATCACGTCCACAAAGTGAGCAACACACTACCTTGGAGACACACCTATATTTGAGTTGAACTGAACAGACAAGAAGTGATAGAGTGAGAGTTGACAATGAAGAAGGAGCTTAATTCCAAGGTGATGGTTTTTAACTGAAAATGAGGCGGAATATTTTTCTGGGTTGGGGGTGAGTAGAAAAGTCAAGTATATGTTCATTACTGATAGGACGATGAAACAAGTGGTAGATCAACAGAATCAGCTGATGTGGTATGGGCTTTTAATTAGAATGCTTCTTGAATACCTCCTTTGTGAGTTTTTCCATTCACATCCAACTGAAATGACACCATTGGGCTAAAATTCACATGGAGAGATTATTTATGCTTAGATCCTTCTGGAGGTGATGGGAGATTATGTTTAGGTTTCCCTCCTAAACCTGTTACATCCATGACCTTTTTAAAGCAAAATAAAATGAATAAATGGATGGATGAGTGTTCCTTGCAGTGCTATATTATTAAGCAATCAGTCTCTTGCACCATATTATAGCTTTTTTGTATTCATCAATGCAGAGTATAAATCAGTAGGATTCTCCTATTGCATAAAGAGCTTCTAGATTGCATCAGCTCCATAAGAATTGATACACTTGGGACAATGTTTGATATACTAGATTAGAGATGCAACCCTGGCTGTCTGTAATAGCTAACTAGATGTTTCTTAAACTTGTCTTCTACCAACCAAAATCCCTCTATTTCTTGTAGATACRGTTTTCCGCAACATATTTTTGGTTTCTTTAAGCTAAAGCTATTAGGGTTTTTGATAGCTATCAATGCTAATCTTAACAATCAAGTTTTTTACTTTGTATTTTAGACAAGCAACTTTATTTCAGTACTGTTGATTTTATTCCCTACAATATAATAAAACCTGACACACACATGTTTGGTCTTGAACCCCGTGGGGACCGTGCATTGACTTCCATTCATTTTGTTTTAGACTTTGTTATAGCCTAACCCTGACCATTTACCCTAAAATTAATCATTACTGGTCCATAGCTAACCCTAACCTGAACCAAAACTTAATTTACATCATACCTCTAAGCCTAACTAGTAAAGTATAGCAGAGCTGCAAACGAAGTGAGGACATTGAAGCAGTCCTCACATTACATCAAAGACCTCACTTTGATAGTAACTATGGTGCAAATGGTCCTCACTCTGTAGTCGAAACAAGTACACACACTCACATACATGTTTGTTCTGTAATCCCGTGGGGACCTTCCATTGACTTCCATTAATTTTTTTAGACTTTATATCCTAACCCTGACCATATACCCTAAAATTAACCTCACAGGTTACCTCACCTGACCATAAAATTAACCTAAACCTTGGTCCTAAATCTAACCCCACACCCGTAATTACCTCCGCCAAGGGCAAGGTAATGTTTTCTGTCGTGTGTGTGTATGTCTGTCTGTCGGTCTGTCTGTCTGTCGGTCTGTCTGTCTGTCTGTCTGTCGGTCTATCTGTCGTTCTGTCTGTGGACAACATTACTCAACAACTTGTGGATGGATTGTCATGACATTTTTACCACATGTGGGTACTGGGCCAAGGAACACACCTTTAAATTTTGGTGATGTTCTGGATCACGATGCGGATACAGGAATTTCTCTTCTTTTAACACTCTGAGATCGGCAAAGCTGTGATGCTTTCACAGGGCTTCTGTAAAAAACAGTGAGCTGGATTGGATAGTACCGACTTCAAACTTTATAAAAGTAATGTTAAAACCACATTTAATGATGAATAGTTTTTGCCATAATATGCACATTTACAGAACGTTTTGTGACCGGGAAGTGCGTGACTGCACCATGAAACCTATTTWTCCCATTTCCTCAAACACACCACATTTCCGAAACAACCAATRAAAACAGTTTCTCTCTACTAGGCTTGTAAATAGAGAGCTGTCGGCCCTCAAAGTTTGGAGATGGGGGGAGCCAAGAAGTACTTTATAAAGAGAGTCAAACCATTACAAACTCATACAAGGGGATAAAACTGATGTTTACATGGTGAAATGTGACTGATGAAAACTTAGGAGCTTAATCCGACACCAGTTTGACGATGACCAATGTCGGGTGACGAGTCTGACTTTTTTTTTTCACATTGGACTCCACCGAGAAGAAATTCCGTGCATACTGCCTGCTTAAATGTTCGCTATGTCAGAACTTATTCGGCGAATGTGTTTCCTTCTCTGTTTTTGTGCATTAACTCTTACAGGGTGGGGGAAATTGTTCTTGGCGGAGGTTTGCACTCTCCGAGTGCTTCTAGTTTGCATTTGGCCATGTGGGGACCTGGCATTGGTCCCCACGATTCACTACGGTCCCCACAAGGCTGCTTTTTTGGGGGGAAAATTGTCCACACATTTTAGGAAAAACCTGTCCACACGTGTGCTCACACACACACACACACACACACACACACACACACACACACACACACACACACACACACAC
>NW_013952407.1:5188123-5190804 GCF_001266775.1 Austrofundulus limnaeus | reverse complement strand
ACACACACACACACACACACACACACACACACACACACACACAGAGAGAGAGAGAGAGCATGCCAAGGAGAGAGAGCTTGAAGGAGGCTGGACATTCACACAAAACAAGTACACACTCTGTCTACAGTGTGAGTTGAGGCAGCTGCAGCAGAGGAGGCTTCAGGCTGAAGATAGGACCTCTTATCCCTCAGCTTCAGCCCTGTTCTGCTGGACTGTTCATTTTGTGTTTTGTCTGTCGCTGGATTTTTGTTTGCTTTAGGGTTTTAACTTCTAAGCTCTGTTGCCACTGACCAAACCCTGGCCATTTTCCTGCCTCTTTAGCTCCTTCTTCCCCTCTTTCTCCATTTCACTCTGAGCTCATACGTACAWCTCGTGTGTATGCAAGTCTTGTAGAGTTTGATCAAAACACAGAGGCAGAAAAGCACACCACAGGGGATGAGGGGACAGTGTTTTAGCACAGGTTTAAATAGCATCTTTGAGATGGCTAAAGGCTGGTTTATAGTCTGAGAAGGGAGAAAAATTGCATATTTTCTTCTTGTACCCCCTGCTGAGACCCCATCTTGTGCATGACACCCTGACATAACTACTTCTTACAAGAAATGTGCCAAGTATTGTGTGATTGGTCAGAACTTCATGGGTGTGTTTGTAAAAAGTGGCTGCAAGCACCTGCTCTCATTTCTGCTCGTTGAGAATCCGCTGGCCGAAGCTGTTAGAAAATACAGCCATCTTCCAGCAAAAATGATAAAGTCAAAGAACTTGTGGCTGGAGATTGGATACTTTATTTTTCGCACAAAGACGACGCAGAGAGTCACAGAGGTATGAATTGTTCATGTGAAAAACACTGTCTCAAAGTCACATCATTGATATCTGGTGTCTAATGTCTCATTGAGCATAACCAGACCTTAAAGGTCAAATGAAGGAAAAAACAAAACTATGTATTTTGCATATTTTACATTCATACAATGTTTTATTTAAAATTATGATTTAAATTATCCACAACTCTAATGAAAAAATATAAAAAATATGATTTTCCATCAGCTAAAAGGGGCTACAGAGCCCAAAATGTCCTGATGCATCTCAGTAATCCAGGTAAAAAATCAAAAGGAAAAAAATTGTATAGGTCCTCTGGACGGGTTCTTCTRTAATGAAACGTTTCGTCTCTCCTCCAAGAGACTTCTTCAGTCTGAGAGTTTCAGGCAAAATTCAGGCTTTTGAGTCCTGCCTCCATGTGACTGATACTCACATCACATGGCTATCGTTCACACCTAATTAATACCTATTGTTAACAGGGGGTGGAGTGATACTGCCAATGGCAGCACTGTAGGAGGGGGACAACTGAAAACGGAGGCCTCCACCTCTGTTTAATGATGGACGGTCTTTCTTCACAAAAAATGGCTTCTTTTACTCCTCTCTCAAACCAACGTTCCTCTCTATCAAGAATGAGAACATCCTCATCTCTGAAAGAATGACCGCTGGCCTGTAAATGAGTGAAAACTGCAGAGTTCTGGCCATTAGATGTAGCTCGTCTGTGTTGGGACATTCTTTTGAACAGTGGTTGCTTTGTTTCCCCGATGTATAACTGGTCGCAGTCCTCCTGGCACTTAACAGCATATACAATATTGCCCAAAATCATAATTTTAGTTTCTAAGTTAAACAGTTGTTGCTATGTGACGTCACACTTGCCAAACAGTCAGACTACTAACATGCCCGTCTCTGATTCTGAATTGGATTTCTCTATTTCTCTAAATATAAAACCCATCCAGCTGTACCAATATGAACCAGTCACCCAGAGTGGAGAAACTGCTGCTCCAACAGAAAGCTCTGAAACTGAAAATGAGGAAGAAGGTGTCCCTGACTGGACTGCRCACCCTCAGCACTCTGAGTGTCAGTGAATGATAGTTGCTTTCACTCAATGTTAAATCAGCATTAAACTTTTGGGAGAGCTGTAAGAATGAGTAAACACTGGTTGCTCATTCAGGTGGTCAATAAAATCAGACCAGCTGSTCATCAAAGCTGTTCATTTTTTTTATTTAAAGGGAGTTGATCATTTCAGCATAATAACATGCTGAAAGAAGCACAGTTCGGAGCGCTGTTTCACATGAAGAGCTGCTAGTAGCCTGCTAGCCTGTTAGCCATAGTTGTCTGTCTCCTACTGCAGCCCTATTTGAGGCGCTCAGTGTAGTTTRCTGGGCAATGAACGACACAGATTTGATTATACTCATAATTAAAAACAACTCACCACTTTGGTTAGTTTTCGGCACGTACTTTTGGCTCTTGATGCTGCTGAAAAAGTTCCTGTTATGACTGCTGCAGGGTGTTCCCCCCATGGCTGCACTGTTTTTAATTCAGCACATTACATAGTAGAGATTGACCGTTACAGGTTTTTGAAGGCCGATACAGATTATTTTGTCATTAGTCTAACCGATTCGCTGATATATGCACTTATTTTTTTTGGACGTGGACGGCAGCTCTTTACTCGCTCTTATGAACGTAACAGCGAGAAAAGACCAAGAGCTTTTTTATTGTAATCCAGCAAGGAGAAGAATAGAGTTTCTTCAATGCCTCCTATGAGCAGTTCCAGTATTTTTTAAAGGAAAAACAAAGTGGACATGCTAATTACAGTCGGGTGTGAAAGTGAAACTAAAAACACGGCGCTCCTGTTCTCATAGTGAAACTTAACA
>NW_013952407.1:5176544-5188036 GCF_001266775.1 Austrofundulus limnaeus | reverse complement strand
CTGTTCTCTCCCCCCCATAGTCCGAGACAGAGGGCAGAAAATCTAAATTAGACAGTTAAAACACATTAAAAGTTCACAACTCACCCTTATTGTTGTTAGCGTGGTATCCTACAAATCCAGCCTTTTGGTCACAAAACTGATAGATCTACTCAAACTGTGACTCTYCTTTTTGAGTTTTTAAATGGTCTTAGCAGAGCTAGGATTCATTGTTTTCCAGTCTTTCCTTACATGGCATCAACACAAATCTTCTGGATCATGGATCTTTTTGAAAATAAAAAAAAAAGCTGGCAGCTGATCTTGCACCATTTGTAAACTTAAACACCACACAATATTTCATTTCAATTTCACAAAATTACATGGAACTTTAAAAACAGTAGCCTTTTCTACAGGTAATCCTTATGAGGAGCGAGTGTCGTTCAACAACTGTGATGTCACAGAAGCTCCGCCTCCTCCAGGAGTTCTGAATGGAAATTCATGTTCTGATTTTCATGCATTTTGTAGAAAATGGCATGTTTTGGTTACATTTACAACAATATTTAGAAATGTTATTGATATTCATACTGCATATAACATATACTATCAAATTATGCAGTTGTTTGACAAACTAAAGTAGCCTGCATTTGACCTTTAAGAAGCTGAAAGAAATAAGAAGAACACACAAACCTTCTTCTCTTGTTGACACACACAGAGAGAAAGGCCAACATCTGTTGCTGGTTATATGAGTCCCCAGGGAATCTAAAAGTGTACAAACTAAAACATCTAAAATGCTAGAAGACAATTAAATAAGGAAGTGTTGCTACTGAGCAGAACATAACTCGTGAAAAATAACATCACATACACATGTCCGTTGGGACCCTTTACAGCTGAACTCTCTATTTGAATTATTGTTCTAATGTTATGCATTTGTGATTTCTAACTTTTTCTGAGATCCCACAGTCCATTAAAAGGTGTTTAAATATATCAACTTTAAACACTACTTGTCGTATGCCACATAAGTTAGTTTGAACCTATGTTAAAAATAGTTTATTTTTTTGACGTTATAAAGTGCACATGAAAATTCCTGTTGTGCTACTAAAACACCCCTGATCCAAGACGTGCATACACCTTTTAGCTTCTTGAACCAGGATATTGGTCGGGCTACTGGCAGCTGCCTTAACATTTCTTTTGATCTTGTGTACATTTCTTATACAGTCCATAAAGTCACGTTTTGTCATCTTAGATTAWTACAAAACTAAGTCCCAAATTATCATTGGGCTTTATAGAAGAAATCTGATGGATGTTGAGATCCTTTTAAATTTTATCAATTATTTCACCCATGGGAAGTGACAGATAATTGGGTTTATGCATTTTTTTATATTTTAACATAAATAAAGTTTGTACTGCACAAAATGTGAGATAAATGATATTTTTTTCTTTGTCTCTCCTATGTTCCTTCCAGGTTCCAGGTGATTTAAGCCAGACGTCAGATGATCCCAGTCTGTCAGATTTTGAAACGTAAGGATGTTTCTCTTTTGCTTTCTCTCCATTAGAGCTTTTAATAATTTAAAACGCTCCTCCCTCTGTCTGTGAGCTTATGATCAAATAAGTAAATTTAGAGGAGTTCAACAGGAGCGAACTGTTAATCTGCTGCCTGCAATCRAAGCGTAGTGCTGACACACTGTTGATGTTGCCGCTGCCGCTGATAATGATACTGCCGGTGATAATGGCGATGTGCAGTAAGGACTTTGTTGTTTGTGTCATTCAGGGCTCATCGTGCTCTCATCAATGTGTGGATCCCCTCTGTGTTCCTGCAGGGCAGAGCTGCGAACGCCTACCACGTCTATCAGGTACACTCAGTGAGCCGTGTCCTTTGTTTACCAGGCGAAAACAGTCGTTTCATCTGCTCTGACTCTGATACCTCGCAAAATAGCACCCTTTATTCATAATGAAAAACACTGACCAGAGGACAAAGCCATTATGAGCATATAGTGAGATAATATTCTTGATAAAATATAAAAGGCCCAAAAAAGAAACAGCATGAGAAGTTAAACGTTCATTAAGGCAAATAGTGACGGAACAAATGAGAAAGCTTTAAAGGAGTTCTACTTTCTCATTAAAAGCCCATCACCAGTGTGCATTACATTGTTTTGTTCAGAGATTTTTATCCTCTTGACTCTGCTCAGTTGGTCAAGCAAAACACTTTAATTTGCCAGTGTTTATCTGCTGGTTTGTCACTTCACTGATGTGTGAGAGTTTTATTTGACCATGTATTTATCTCTGGCCAGTCAGGAATTTTAACAGCTTCCTGACCTTTATTCCAGCAAGATCATCCATTCAGATTGTTTGTGTGTCCACTTGCTTGCTGCAGTTAAAGCATTTATTTGAAGTGTAATTTATAAATAAATTTCTTTTGATTGTGAAAGTAAAGTCAACGTATATAATTATTTTTCGACTTTTCAACTGCACTCTAAAAAAAATGAAACGTTGATTTTACCTAACCAAGTTTACCTAACCAAGTGACCATCAAAAATGGTTTGGGAACTTAACCATACATTATGTATAGCTAATTTAGACTTATTTAGTCTGTATTTTATTTCAAACACATCAGTTTTCTGGCATAACATCACTTCCTTTCACAGTTCTCCTGCAGAGCTGATAATGTAGATGTTTTTTTCAGATTACCACTAAATAGAAAACATTAAAGCAAAAAATGTGTTAAGATTCTATGTTGTAATGCAAACATAAAAAATGGAGAGAAAAAAAACTAAATTTTATTTTTTCCAGACTGATTGTAAACATGAGTGCTCTTGTTCTGTGTTGTCACTCTGCCAGCGTAGCTGTGTTCCTCCTGTCAGTGACTCGTGCCTCTGCTGAACTTTTTTAGACACAAATCTGTCTCAAAATCATGACTGCCTTTCACACTGCAGTCAGTGACACCTCAGTTTGTAAAGAAGTCATCTCATCTGGGCTTGGGCCATTCACACAAATTCATTCACCTACAGAAAGTGGTGGCTCCTGTGGGGTCTTTTCTAGGCATTTATGTGAGTTGGATTTGCTAAAAACCGGACTCAGAAACAGCTTATCAAACCAAAGTGTTGCTTCTCCTTTTATCTGTCAAGCTGTTGAGCGAAGTAGACAACAACAGCTCATTCCCTCAGTGACTGTTTTCTTGTGTCTGTCACTTTAACAAGGTGTTGCACCTCAGCTCTCCTGATTCTCCCTTGAAATACACACTCAGACAAACCCTCTGGTCCAAGCTCAAGAGAACAAAACACACACACACACACACACACACACACACACACACACACACACACACACACACACACACACACACATATAATTAGAGACATCATGAATCACACATGTAAACACATATGCATCTGCTGGTGTACAGTATGTAAATATGAACACATATATACTGTGTATTGCATGCAGCTTGCAGTACATAGACATAGAGTGTTATTATCTGCTCAGTTAACAGAATGTTAGGCTGTAACTCCAATCAGTGGAAACCATATGGGACAGGGAGAGACAGGAGGCACATTCTCAACTATAACTGATGGTCAGGCTGGCAATCAAGCTCAGCTCAGCTTAACTTATGCATAGTAGATGCAAATTCACAACTCAGGAGTCGAGCTCAGAGCTGTCTCAAGTCTTTTGGGTGAGACTGTCTTCTTTCCACCCCTGACAGGATGGAAGTACAGCAGCAAATGAGATGGATTGTTATAATTCCTGCCTTTTACAGCTTCCAGTCCTCATGAACACATGCCTGGCTCAGTGCTCCTCCAACACTGAAACGATGTTAAATGAGTGTCTTTCAAGACACGATGAGGACTATTCAGTTTTATTCTTTTATTTTTTAAACTGAAAGAAATGCTAATGATTTGTACAACTCAGCATGCTCTTGAGAAAGCGACAGCGTTTATTCAGGTGCTGTTCTTTGTTCCTGTTGGGTAAAATTCATTGCAGACTGACATTACACTGTATGCTGCCACCTGCACCCAGTTTGAGCTTCTCACAGAAAAATGATGGAAACCTTTTTTGCTTGAGCCACCTTGAAGTTTGATAGTAGTTGGTTTTGTATTTTTACTTCAAATTATTCTTTATTCTAATTAAGTTAAGATAATTTTATGAGTTTTGGTCAAATTTTCAAAATGATGTTCACAACCTCATGCAAATTGTCACGATTTGTAGCAGAGTATGCTTACACTACCACATTCAATTTAAAATTTGTATCTGTAAAGATGGCTGAGTTATAGTCATGTTTGTGTTTGCTAAAGTCAGTTGTCTGGGGAAGCCATCTTAAATGTGGCTCTAGAAGTTAATCAGACACATGAACACACACAAATACACTAGTCTGAACAAAAACATTATAGCCCTTTCGTTTTTGACAGCAGGCAACAAATATAGTGGGATATATTTTATTGARTCTCAATGGAGCTACACATAAACATTGATATTTAGATATTTTATACTGAAATGTTTTTATGGTCAATGCAAAGCATTTTTTCTATATATTATTGTGATTAAGGGTGCCTTCATCCCCTAAGACATTTGGTAGGATTTAAACGAACCTGAGTTTGTTTCCCCTGTTGTTCCTGACCTTTTATGCAGTTGTGAATACACTCATGCGAACCCTAGTGTGGACCAAACAACTGGACTGAGATCCAATTTTGAGGTGGTCTTGTTCCGTCCGTCCGTTAGTTTTCTTCCGCTTATCCGGGGTCGGGTCGCGGGGGCAGCAGCCTAAGCAGAGAGACCCAGACTTCCCTCTCCCCAGCCACTTGGGCCAGCTCATCCGGGTGAATCCCAAGGCGTTCCCAGGCCAGCCAAGAAACATAGTCCCTCCATCATGTCCTGGGTCTTCCTCTGGGCCTCCTCCTAGTGAGACGTGCCCAGAACACCTCACCAGGGAGGCGTCCAGGAGGCATCCTAACCTGATGCCCGTTCCACCTCAACTGGCTCCTCTCAATGTGGAGGAGCAGCYGCTCTACTCTGAGTTCCTCTCGGATGACTGAGCTTCTCACCCTATCTCTAAGGGAGACACCCTGCGAAGGAAACTAATTTCGGCCGCTTGTATCCGCAATCTCATTCTTTCGGTCACTACCCAAAGCTCATGACCATAGATGAGGGTAGGAACATAGAACYATCGGTACAGCGCCCGCATCACTGCAGACACAGCACCAATCCATCTATCGATCTCCAGCTCCATTCTTCCCTCATTCGTGAACAAGACCCCGAGATACTTAAACTCTCCTCCACTTGGGGCAGGACCTCCTCCCCGACCCGGAGAAGGCAGCCTACAGTTTTCCGTCTCAAGGCCATGATCTCGAATTTGGTGGCAATGATCCTCATCCTGGCCGCTTCACACTCTGCTGCGAACTGCTCCAGTGAGAGCTGGAGATCACAATCTGATGAAGCCAAAAGGACCACATCATTCGCAAAGAGCAGAGATGCAATCCTAAGGTCACCAAAACGGATCCTCTCAACACCTTGGCTGTGCCTAGAAATTCTGTCCATAAAAGTTATGAACAGAATCTGTGACAAAGGGCAACCTTGGCAGAGTCCAACAATCACCYGAAACGAGTCCGACTTACTACCGGCAATGCAGACCAAGCTCTGGAACCGGTCGTACAAGGATCTAACAGCCTGTTTCAAAGGGCCTCGTACCCCATACTCCCGGAGTACCCCCCACAGGAGTCCCCTGAAGAACACGGTCAAATGCCTTCTRCAAGTCCACAAAAAACATGTAGACTGGTTGGGTGAACTCCCATGCACCTTCCAGGACCCTGCTGAGGGTGTAAAGCTGGTCAAGTGTTCCACGACCAGGACGATAACCACACTGCTCTTCCTGAAGCCGAGATTAAACTATCCGATGGACCCTCCTCTCCAGGACCCCGGAATAGACCTTACCAGGGAGGCTTAGAAGTGTGATCCCCCTATAGTTGGAACACACTCTGTGGTCCCCCTTTTTAAGTAGGGGGACCACCACCCCAGTCTGCCAATCCAYGGAACTGCCCCCGATGTCCACGCAATATTGTAGAGTCGCATCAATCAACGCAACCCCACAACATCCAAAGCCTTAAGGAACTCAGGGCGAATCTCATCCATCCCCAGCGCCCTGCAACAGAGGAGAGGTCTCGGTCCACTTCCAAATTAACTCTGGAGTGGTTCGCTTCTGGTGTGAATACAGACCAGTCTCATATTGAACAAACTACATGGAAACATGCCTTTTTGGACTTCAGGAGCCGCAGTTGCTAAGCATCATGGTAACAATTAGCCATTCARTGTTGCTAACGCTACCACTATGCTACAAACAATGATGCCCTTGTGGATCAGGGCATGCGGACGCCATTTCTGTCCAATGGGAGCAATGATTGCCACCCACTTGGCTTTATTTTTAAATTGTAGTCTTCCTGCCAAAAAGCACATTGTGAGTGCAAACCGCAACAAACTAACAAACAAAAAAGGTCTGCTTTTGGTCCGGACTAAACAAGTGGATCAAATGATTTTCCTGGTGTGAATACACCCTAAATCATAGTTTTTAAAAACCATTTAGTTTCTATTTAATTTAACTCACACTTTGCATTCAAACAACACAACCAGACACATGATACTTTTACATTTGCAGAACGTTCTGTACCAAGTCACCTGGACAGGTTGTCACTTCCTTAGTTGCCATGATTTCATTTCCATGGGCATGACTTAAGAATCAGAATCAGAATCAGTTTTATTGCCATTGTCAATGAACAGGATTCACAGACTAGGAATTTGCTTTGGTGTAAAGGTGCAGTAGGTATCAAATATAACAAAAGAAGAAAATACAAAGAATAAAGGAAAAATATAATAAAATACAGAATTCAATACAGTATTCGGGGTAGACAATATATTTGGGGTAGTGCAGTTAGGTCCAATGATAAAAGTGACCAGAAAAACAATATAGAGTTGTGCTATTTAAGAAACCAGTGATAAAGTGGCCAATGCAGAGTTTTAGAGTCACATGTTCTAAATGTTCTAAATGTTCAAGAGTCTGACGGCAGAGGGGAAGAAACTGTTCTTATGGTGACTTGATTCTAAAAAAAACTTGTCATGTGCAAAGGTGGGGCCATTTGCTCAGACTCAGAAGAGTGTTCTGAGTAAATGACCCAGCACTGTGAGGTTGGGGTGACTTTATAAATATTCCAGTTTGAGAATTGAATTWGTTTCTTGTGTTTCATTCAGGCTCTTTATTGAATACATTTCTTTCAGGGCCATTAGTTAAYGTATAAGAAGTATAAAAACCATTGTGGATGCAAAAACCATACTATGTGAAAATAGCAGTAATTGGTGTCAACATGCAGTTGGGATTTGTAGCTTGACACGAACGTTGACTCTGAGCATTRTCCATGTGTTGGGCTGGGAAAGCCTGATTTTTTTCTTCTTGGTAATGATCTCCGAGAGACTACTGTCCAGCCCTGGAGCTGGTATAAAGCACAGCCCATCTGMTGAGTTGGATACTATCACTTCTCAGAGCTATATTCGCCTAATGGCTCCCTGTGGAAACCACTTTTGTTCTTAGACAATCTAATAGATGGCCAAGGTTACTAGAGTCACTGTTGTTAGGTGAGGTTGTTGTGATGATTGAACACTGAGCCAACATTCTTAAAAACCRGAGTGTAACGTGAAGAGAGGGGAAGGGATCTCTTAAAAATCCCCTCATGTGAAAACACCATGTTTTTATTTTTTTTTACCCACAGTTGCACACACATGCATATGCTTGCACACTTGAGCCAGTGATGAGTGCAATGAGGCAAAGTTGAAGCCTGAGAGGGTTTGGGGAGAATTTGAGATCATGTGGGATTTTGAGGCAAAAAGCCTAAGTTAGGTCACAGCAACCTTGTCATTGAAKGGAAACACACAAACAGCTCAGGGTTGCTGCTACACTCAGAGAACAAAATGCTCATCTAACTTGTCTCTTGCATTGTGTGGCCCTAAATGTCTCTCTGTCCTCTCAGTTTTCTACCCCTACGTTTTTTTTGTCTCTTTTCTGTCCTTTTGCCAAATTTTATGGCACTACAGTAGGCATAAGACTACTTTTACTCCAATTTCTGCACTTGTGTCATTTGTTTTTTTCAAAGAAACTTTTTTCTCCAAGGTCTCTGAAATGACTCCCATCTAAAGTGTGGTAGGGCCTGTGGATAGATAATAGGAGACAGACAGAAATGGAGGAAAAGATTGATGCATTTTTTTTACCCCATTAAAAGTTGTGTTCAGAGTTTGTAGCACATTGTGCCTCTGGGCCTTTGTCCCTCTGTCACTTCATACTTTTCTGTGCCTCTTGTCTTTTTTCAACCCATAATGAGAAAATTATACCAGCCAYGACAAGTCAGTGTCTCCCTTCTGTAGAAAAAAATAATAAAAAAGAAGCTATTAGAAGGAAAGCATCATTTGCCCGATGGTCAATGAACAAACTGTGCAAGAGTTACTGTCATTATTGCCTCTATGTCACATATATGTTGTGAAGAATATTTATTAGAATGTGAGGAGAAGCTCTTTTAAAACCTGGCATGCTTTGTATGTAATTAGTAGCTCTTTTCAAGCTGGGCTTGAAATGCCTTCTTTTTTTTTTTCTCGTGCACAGAGGACTGAAGTCAACCCACTGCTGTTATCCCTCTGAGCTGCCAGGGGAGATTTTCTCAGAACTGAAATTGTTGTTGTTTYTAAGAAAACACAGCTCACAGGTGTGGTAATGATGACAGACATCAGCTATCCACATAATTTGGAATAGGAACTATCCGAGGAATTCTTTGCACATTGCTTCGTGTTAATGCCACCAGTGCATGACATGCCTTCAATGGGTTTTCATTTTGTAATAAAAATGTTAAGAATACATTTTATTATGGATGCTTTTTCAAAATACTTAAGACCACCTTACAATTAAAACAATCAAATACAAGAGGCAAATATAACAAGCTGAATGCAAATGCAAATTAAAAAATGAGCTGTGTGTATAAAGTGAGTGAACAGTAATGATTTAGCTAAAATAACAATAATGAAAAACATTCATAGCTTGTTTAAAATTAAAGTTTATTTTTAATGACTGATAGGTTTGTATTTTTATCTTTATTAGAAAGTTGTATTGACCACAACCTCAAACCCTATTCCTAATAATTATCAATGCATGATTAACCCTAATTCTAACCTAAATTTAAAGGGGCAATATCATGTAATATCAACTTTTTTGAGTTTTATATCATATTTTAATGTTGTCCTCTCATCATAAACGTGCCCAGAGTCTTGCTTTGACTCATTCATGCATGTTTGAGAAATCCTGTAGTGTCCTGAGGCAGCAAGGCAGGGGAGCAAAAACGACAGGTTGGGACTAGAACCGCATTTTGGGACTAGCTCCTCCTCTGGGCTGTGTCTCCAAGACAAGCTTCCTCATCACAGAGCACACACACACACACACACCCGGCTGTGCTGAAATGGGCGGGACAGAAGCGGAAGGAGGTTCTTAAAGAGACAGAGACCAATTTCAAGGTGTTTAGAAACAGAAAAGTCAAGTTTATTTTCTATTTAAACATATAAACATTATTTTAATAACAACTGAAGGTGACATTTATTATGGTATAGAATTGAAATATATGCCTGAGAAACACACACTATTGCCCCTTTAATTCATACCTTTGTCCTAATATTAACTCTTAGCTCAAAAAAAAGGTTCCACTGTAATGAGACCAGACTTTGGTCCCCTTACTGATTACTAATCCTGACAAGATCATGTCAGAAAAAGTTTTCAAAAAGTAACAAAAACCACCTACACCCCCAGTACACCCACATTGTAACTAACATTAGTTTTCTTTAGCTAACAAAAGGCTGAGCTTAAAATTTCAGAACGGAGTCAAGGGCTAAGTGAAAACTTTTTTACCATTTTAATTATGCTAATGAGACCCAAGTCCTGATTATATTTTTCTACTTTCTTTTCTCTCTCTCTCTCTCTCTCTCTCTCTCTCTCTCTCTGAGCTTCACACTTCTATTCCACCTTCATGAAACTGCTGCAGATATAAAAGATGCTGCTAGTAAACAATGTGGGCAGACGTCCATTGCATTTCTTCAAAAAGTACGTTTGTATAATCTGTTCTGTTCATGCATAAAACAGTAACTTTAACTGTACTCTGGAGAGGAAAGGGGGCCCCAATTACCAGCAGTTACATAAACCATCTTTGCTGCCCCCTGTGCCACCCAAAGGCTTTAATATGCAACATATGAAACTACATAAATCAGCTACTTGATGAATAATTGAGTTGTCCTCGTCGACACTTGCTTCAGATGTGTGCACCTGGGCCTGCAATGGACTGTCATCCCCCAAGGAAATGCCATGTGTTAAATGTGTTAGCACCTTTAATTTCTGTGTCAGCCATTGGATATGGCTGGGTTAACTTGGGAGAGTTGCAGRTGCTGAGGCGGTAAGCTTTCCATCCAGGCCCCTTCAGTGTGAGTTGCCCTGATTAGCCAGAGGCTTAAGGCGCCTGGTGCTGGGCTGCTTTAGCTATGCAGATGAGGTGATCCATCCATATGTATTAATGTGAACTCAGAGTGTGCGATTGCAGCTATGTGCTGGTGGAGCAATGCAATACTGAATGTGTCTGTGCATCTTCACGCGTATACTGAAGGTAATGTTCGTGTGCATATGTACAGGAGGGATTATGGCTGTGATAATGGCCGGCTGATGATGGAAAGAGATAACTATTATGTTCATGGTAATGATGAATGTTTTACAAAGATGATGATGATGATAACTCCAATTGTTGTCGTGGTTGCACAACCATCAGTCATAGATTAAACACACTCAGGAACATGCAGAGGCTGCTTTTGCTGCCACCGCCTGCAGCAACGGTACCTCATCAACTTTAGCATGGAATTAATTTACATTATGATTCTGTTTTAGGCATAGTGGACCCTGTTATCTAAAATATGTAATTCACACTAGAGAGGTGGGTTTACACAGACCTGGTTTTATCTAACATTTTTTTGCAGTTCAGCAGTTCTTTTACGTGACAATGGTGATTGTCTCTGACACAGCAGAACATTTCAAATCCAGGTGTATGTTTACAGCAGAAACCTCTGCAATGATGTGAAATATAATATAAATTATAAATCTAAATTAATCACATTTGAAGAAACTGAGCTTTTGCCTTTCTAATACGTTAACAGTACACCTCCTAAATGTGGTGCTTTGTGTGGTTACAATATGTTGATGCGTGCAACACGTTTAGGTTTGGAGAATCTGCGTCCTATAACTTTTTGTTTGTCTTTAAACTTTTTTTTTTAACAGAAATGGTGTGTTATTGTATCTGAGCTCTTGAAAGACCCCCAGCAGTTAGAGCCTGGCTGTAGTGCACTGGCCTCCTGTAAAAACTTCAAAGCTTTATCAAGTGGAAATGTAAAGTAAAAAGTAGGGGTGTCCCGATACCAGTTTTTTCAAGACTGAGTACAAACACGAGTACTTGAGTTTGGGTACTCGCCGATAC
>NW_013952407.1:5170699-5176487 GCF_001266775.1 Austrofundulus limnaeus | reverse complement strand
CTTTGAGTCTTTATTTGGAACAAACAATGAACTCAAATAACACTTTATTAAAAAACCTTATCAAAAGAAGATATGGATGTTTGTTTGTGCTTAAGTCCATCTTGCTTATTTAACAGCTTGCTTCTGCTCTGGGAGCGCAGCACATCAGCAGCATGAAGAAGCTTATTTGTATGGCAAGCCATTTTTACACTTAATCAGCTTCACCACAATTACACAGGGTGTCCGCGGGTCCTTAAAAAGTCTTAAATTCACATATCTAAAATTAAGACCTTAAAAAGACTTAAATTTGTTAGAGAATGTGCAAGTTGGTCTTAAATTTGTTACTCAAAGATCCTAAATTTTGTCGGGCAGAAGCGATTAAAATTCTCTGTCTCCTCCGGCTGTCTCTGCAGCGCATTTCCTGTTGAGAAAAGGAAAAACAAACTTGTGTTGTGATGGATTAACTGATGCTGCTTTCAACCAATAAAAGAACCAGAGTCACAGTTTTAGCCAATCTGAGCAGAGCAGGGCGGGTCCTGCTGCCTGAGCGGATTCAGAACTGCAGGTGAAGTAAACAGAGTTGCATGGACTTTTCCAAGGACTTTTTTTTTTGACCCGCTACCAGAACCACCCGCCGGCATGACGGTAAAGTTATGAAATAAATTATTAAATGTTTAAGCCTTAAATGTATGTGTTTGCGCATAACCAGTTTGCTGCAGCCGAGGAGATACCTGTGCACACCGTTACTTCAACCCATCTTCCAGAACCGAGCCCCGACCTGCCTGGTCTTTTGTATCTAAAGTCCAACTTTGTGTTAAACATTTGTGTTCAGAGTGTTGTCATTATTTTACAATAGAAAGCACACCAGGCCAAATACACATGAACATTTCACGTTACTTTGATGCGTAAACAATACGTAAACATGTGCAACTTAAGCGCGTGACCAAACTAAATCTGGGTCCGACAGAGAGTGCACATCACAGCGGGAGCTCATCCTGTGTGTCTCATGGTGAGAGACAAGTTGTAGCTGCTGCATTTGTTATTTAACATTTATTAACGTGAAAAGATGAATATTTATAGACTCCAGATCACAGCAAAGGCATTTGTCTTAGTTTAAATTAAATTTTCCCCCAAACACGTGAAAAACAAGTTAATTCTACATTCATACATAATAACTTACCTGTAATTTATTCTTTATAAAGGAACGTTATGTGGTATAATTTTTCTAATATATCAGAGTACCTCAATTCAAAACACTAATATTACATAAAAATAAACTACAGAACTAAAACTACTTCAGTTGTTAAAACCTCTCTTCCCTCAGATATTTGTTGGATAGTGATGCTGCAGGTTAAAGTGCWTGTTGTTTATTGACAGTTGGCTGGAMGACTTCTTTTTGTATAAAGGAAACACTGGAGTTTAAAACACATGTTTCATGTCATGAATGTATTTAGTAGATGTATTTTATGTTTATTTCCAACCAAATAACTGCACTTGTAAAATACAGCTAATTTAACCAGAGAGCTGAATATCTTTATATTCAATGTTTTTTATTGAGTGACACACGTGTGCTTGGTTGTAAATACAGCAGAATCCCAGAATCATCGCTTATATTTTTGGTCTTGAATTTCATTCAAGGTGGTAATAAAAAGGTCTTAAAAGTCTTAAATTGGACTTGCTAAAACCTGCAGATACCCTGATTACATTCTAGGTATCTGAAATTGGTTTTATGACCAGACATATTAGTTATTTAGGTGAGAGATACACAAGATTTAACAAATGCTAAATAAACTACAGACTTCTTCATGTTCTGGGATTTTTATTTTAGAAATGCTGTACACTCTTAATGAATACCAGTGATATTTCTACCAAGGCRAAATATACAGAAGGCCAAACTACAGGAGTTACCCATATGAGGGCATGTGTAGTCTTAAAGACATCTAACCATGAAATGTTCAGTTTGAGATGTTTATAAGATGTTCAACCCTTAAACGTTAAACACCAAATTGGTTACAAATCTGATGTGTACTTATGAGAATGGACTATAACAAAATATATGTCTTCTATTTACCTCTAATTTTGTATGGTTTCTTCGAATAGATGCAGTTGTAATTAGGTTTTTTAACTTCTTTGTTTATTTATTTTTTCTTTACACTACCTCCTCGAGTTTTCCTCATTTACATCCACCGACTCATATTCCCACACCTTCCTTAAGTTGTCATTACCTTTCATTTTCAGTCATGAATATTTTCAGTGCTGTTATGGCTAAGACATTTAGTAAATTATACAGTCACCCTTCTTTACTTGTTTATTTAGCATTTTAATTCTGTAATTAAATTCTGCTCGATAAGTACATGTCTCTTCTTAAAGTGATCCCCAATTACTTGTAACAGTAGATATTTGATAAACACTGTACTTAAACTGTAAAACAAAGACTAAACTGTTTAGTTTTCATACATTTTTAAAAATATATTGTCACACAGACAGCACCATTTTATTAACGCTGCAAAACATATGGTAAATGATGATGTTCACTAGGTCTTCAGTTATGAGGCTGTGTGAGCACTTATCCACCCTGAAGGTTAATCTTGGACAATATCTGATGAGCAGTCCTTTTAAATGAAACCAGAGCACCTTGACAAAGAGGAGAATATAGAAATGACTCAGACTGCAACTGAAAATGTAGTTGGAGGACAATAGAGCTGCTTCATGGATTGGAGAACTTCCGTTTAGCCTGTTAGCTTTCACTGACACACATAAGGGTTTTTTGTCTTTTTAGCCAGGCTTTTAAATATAAAACAACAACAAAACAGCCAAAGGAAAATGTGAAATAAATGTTTTTCACCAATTTTTGTCAAAAGTTCTCGAGTTTTGTGACACATACTTATGAGAACAATCCATTGCCTCATGCTTATACCTGTTAAATCAATCATAAGTTCATTTCTTTCAACTGAAAACCTAATATTTGTGGCAGTGCCTAAAGGAAAATAAATGAAAATGTGGTCAAATCTCCAGTTAAAACTGCCTGTAGGATGTTATGTTTTGACCGAAGATTTTGTATGTTGTATTCCTTAGGTTAAAATGCAAATCAACCAACATTTACTATAAATAGAGCAGATTCAAACCAGAAGATATACAAATAAACCACACAGATATATGAGCATAGTGTTAGTACATATTTAATTTGCTTAAAACCAATACTGGATACTGGATTTAAATTAAATTATTTTGCCTCAAGATGCAGCCARTTATATGATATGGATCTTCTTACAAACTCCCCTCAGGTTTCAATATTATGGAATAAAAGTGGAAGAACAGCTGTGCTTCAAAGGCTTTCTGATCAATATTTCTTATTAGAAGAGGACATGAAAACATTCATAAGCTGTTCGAAATCCCAACACTAACCTTGAGTAGCAGCCACTATCTTAAGTGATTAGAAGCGACACCATTGGGTCAGACATGCTGAACACTTGTGATATTCTGGCAAACTCTAAAAAAAAAGAGAATGATAAAGATCTAAAGAATAAATTACACTGTCGCACATTTTCTACTGTTGTTCAAATGCTTTTAGTAGATTAAATTTCCAGCATGATTTTCATTGAACATTTATGCATTTTGCTCATATTTAGAAGATGATTCTTTGAGCTAAATTCTAACTTTGGTAGGGTAACACTGTCACTTTTAGTTTCTAAAATGATCTCATTTTGAATATTAAAGTTCCAGATAATTAGCTATATGCATTAGATTTTTTTTTCTATATTGACTCTAAGAAACAACCTTAATAATATAAGCTGTGTTTTACAAATTCACATTAACAACACAAAGCATTTTCAAGCAGCATAAAAAATTTGTAGAATCAGAGGTTCCTAATTAACTTTTAGCTAAAATGACTATTTTGACTTCATTACAAACAAAACTGTGAGGTTCAATAAAAGCACAACAGTTTCATCCCTAAGAGATTGTGCAAAAAAAGGTTTTACTCTGGAAAATCATGACCTGAAATGATGGACAAGACTTCTACCAAACCACAATGAGGCATGGTGTAAAAATAACTTTATATCGCTGGCCTAAATTAGGAAACGACACATTAGTGCATTTCATCTTTTGCCTTTTGTTATTGTTAGTGTTCCCCCCTCTTAAGTTCTCTAAATGGGTTCTATTTTCTGCTTAATTAGGTTAATAGTTTGGCCTACAATGATCTGTGAAAAGGAAGGGTTGATGACATGAAGCTGTTTGTTTTGTTTGGAGTTGGATTGTTAGTTCACTCATCCTCGCTCATTGAAAAATGAGTTATATACACCCACTGTTACCAACAGTTTGCCAGATTTAATGTCTTTTAGCGTCATCTTTTAGTTTCTTTGGTAAACATTTGTCACCTGCAACCAAAATAGGGCAATAAATGTTTACTTGAAACATTAGTTTTGCGGATATTAAGCTAAAATTTCGTATGATATTGTCTGCACAAGTTTTGTAACGTTCATCTAGGCGAACTTCAGCTACCTCTCATCACTTGTTCCTTTGGCGATGCCACACATCAGTCAAAGAAGAAGTATAACATCTTGAACCTCTTCCCACAAGTTTCGTATTGTTCCAACTGTGAAATGAACAAGAGGACTCTCTGTATGGGTCACCTGTGGTGTTGAAAATGGTTTTGCACACAGTTCTCACCACAGTCAGAGTTCTTACAGTCTGCCTGCTTGACAGATCAAAGAACAATTACAGACCAAGGGATTTTTTTTGGTGGTGGGTGGCAGTGAGAGTCACATCGTTATCTGTCTTTTGTGAATTTGTCGGCTATGTTCACAGCTAGTTCTGTTCCAACTTATTTATTGGAATACCTTCTGGCTAAAGAGCCAGATAAATGTCAAGGAAAATAAAAGCTACAGGTATCTGAAGGGCTCTTCAATTTGTTATTTGAAGCGATTGCAGGGAGCTGCAATGACGGGTTTCCTTATAAAGATGACTTGCTCCGTCTGGTAACCTTTAAAATCTACAAAGACAGATAATACGTTTTTTTTTTTAGCTTTTTGCAGTTAGAAACTTTAAAACATGCACTGGGACATGGAGATCAAAACCATTTTGCAGTTGAATTGTCTGCTGGGGACTTTACTGAGAGCAGCTGCATTAACTTTTAAAACACATTTCAGAATCACCAATTGTTGGGTTGTAAATTATTATTATTATTATTAGTAGTAGTAGTAGAAAAAGCAAATCTATGCACACAATGTTTTTCATTAAAGTCGTTTTCTTCCATTTGTGGTTTGACTCTAAGACAGGGCCCTACTTATTCCCTGTTGTAGAAATACAAACAAAATGAAGTGTTAATCAACTGACTGAACTCTCCAACTCTAATGTGACAAATGTTCATCATCAGTTTCCTCCCACAGAACAACATGAATCTTAGGCTAAATGGTAACTCGAGGGATTGGTTGTTTGTCTCATTTGTCTCTATGTGGCCCTGTGATGAACACCTGTCCAGGGTGTACCCATTCCCTAGAACTGTGCCTGCTGGATGTGGACACCAGTGACCCCCATGGATAGATGGATGAATGGATGGGTTGCAGAGGCGGTGGGTCAAAGGGAGAAGACATCCTTTTCTGCAGCTTATTGCAGGACAGGGGTGAGCAATCCTGCTCCTCGAGGGCTGCAGCCCTGAACAACTTACTGTTTCTCTGCTCCAACACACCTTATTTGAATGAATGGGTGAATGTCAGGCTTCTGCAGAACTTGGAAGAGGTAATTCAGTGACTGAGTCAGGTGTGTTGGAGCAGGGAAAAAGTAAAACATGCAGGGCTGCAGCCCTCGAGGA
>NW_013952407.1:5162775-5168506 GCF_001266775.1 Austrofundulus limnaeus | reverse complement strand
TGTTTCCAGGATCGTTTTTTTTTTAAATTTATTTTATTTTTTTATTTGGTTTTGATACATATACCATGACCAAAGGTGAGGGCTGACAGATTGAGATCCCAGATTCAAGTGGCTAAAATGAATTTTCTTCATAGAGTTTGTGTCAGCCTCACAGATAAGATATGAAGTGTGGAAGAGCTGCTGCTCCTCTGCATCAAAAGGAGTCAGCTAAGGTGATTTGGGCATCTGATTAGGATTCCTCCTTTTTGACTTTCCTTGAAGTTGTTTCAAGCCTGCCCTCCTGAAGGGAGATCCCCTGACCTGCTGCCTCTGCAACCTTGCCTTGGATTAGCATTTGAAGATAGATGTACAGACAGGTAGGTGGGTGTGAAGATACAGAAARAACTTTGTGAACCTAAATCAGTCTTAATGACCAAAGATTAAGCCAGAATGTATGTTCTTTTACAATTCCCCAACATTGATGAAAATGTAAGTAGAGGCTAAAATAAGGGAGTTTGTACTTGAGTTTATATTAAAAGAACATTTTATGTGTGAAATTAATTCCTAGTATGGCAGCACTTTTAAAAACACATCTGTTATAATACTTCAACCACCTTGGTTGGATTGTTCTTTCTCAGTTAACTCACTGAAGGCAAATTGTTTTCTGATGTWTTAATAGGCTTTCTCATATACTCTCATAACCCATTTTACCCACACACAATGGGACTGTTCATCACAGCTAAGCTTTCAACATCAAACAAAACCCATCAACTCTTTTCCACAAGTTCCCCCAAAACCATCATTAAAGTCCCTGTCACTGTTAACCAGTTTTGATTTGAGTTTTGAAAGCCTTGGTGCCCAAATATTAGGGGTGCACTTTGGGTGTTGCCAAGATTTTTGACAGTGATAATGATAGAGTAAGAGGGTGGGGGCTGCCAGCGTATGTGAGTGAAGAAGTATTCTAATAAGCCAGAATAAAAAGCAAGCTGTACTAACGCTGTTGTGTGTGAAGACATTTGATGTCCTAGAAAGTTCYGGTATTATTGCTCTGATTCTAATTCAATTCAGTTCAGTTTATTTATATAGCGCCAAGTCACAACAACTTTTGTCTCAGGGCTCTGTACACACAAAAAAAAAAACCAATAAATCTAAAGAAGCCATCAGAATGAGCAGAATCTTTGCTTCGTCACAGTCTCCCATCCTGAGCAGCACACTGGCAGCAGCGGAGAGGAAAAACTCCCCATTAACAGGAAGAAACTTCCAGCAGAACCAGGCTCAGGACAGGTGGCCATCTGCCTCGACCGGCTGAGTTTGGGACAGGAAAGAGACACAGGTAAACCAGGACTGGTCCAGGTGTATTTTCCTCTGGAAGAGAGACAAAGAAAACACGTTATTGATAGAAGTAAAGATAGCAGAGTGAGGAAATGTGCTCAGTTTGTGCTCCAGCAGACTAAGTGTATAGCAGCAGAAATGAAGAATAATTCAGGAAACCTAAGTCTAACTATAGGATTTATCAAAAAGGAAAGTCTTCAGTCTAATCTTAAAAGTAGACAGAGTGTCAGCCTCACGGACAGAAACTGGAAGTTGGTTCCACCAGAGAGGAACTTGATAACTGAAAGCTCTGCCTCCCATTCTACTTTTAGAAACTGGAGGAACCACAAGTGAACCTGCAGTCTGAGAGCAAAGTGCTCTGTTAGGAAAGTATGGAACAATAAGATGTTTAATATATGATGGAGCTTTGTTGTTGAGAGCTTTGTATGTTAGGAGTAATATTTTAAATTCTACTCTGAATTTGACAGGGAGCCAGTGGAGAGAAGCTAAAACTGGAGAACATTAGAACTTTAGCAGCAGCATTTTTGATTCTATTTC
This sequence comes from Austrofundulus limnaeus, assembly GCF_001266775.1. Classification (NCBI taxonomy): domain Eukaryota; kingdom Metazoa; phylum Chordata; class Actinopteri; order Cyprinodontiformes; family Rivulidae; genus Austrofundulus; species Austrofundulus limnaeus. Next base: position 5,166,658 of record NW_013952407.1, on the reverse strand, counting down.
TGATCTTTGCTAATAAGAACAAAGTTTTCATACTCAGAAGACTACAAGACACAGTAACATTACGTTCATAAAGACACACATACCAAGTTTAATAGTTGTGTTAGAGAGATTGAAGTGTTCTCTTTAGGGACTTTTTTATGTGCACTTGTAACTCAAGTTGCTCAAAGTTGGCCAACTCATGTGGTGGTAATGCACTGGTCCCTTGACAATCAATACTCAGGATAAATTAGATAGAAAATGTTCCAGAATAGCACAGTTTGGGTAAAAAGTGAAAAAATAAGCATTTCATTATTTATAGTTTATAACATTCTGAATTAAGTAGGTTGTGATACAGTCCAGTTTCCTCAACTCAATTCTCCCTTTGTCACATAGAAACAAATAAAAGCTGCATGTCCTTCATTTGGGTGGCAATCATTTTTAAATAATAATCAAATCATCATAAAATGATTGTAGTTGTAAAGATTTTCCATTTGTGTTGAAAAAGGACATTCACGTCTGTGTATTGACTCACAGAGAAATAAAAAACAGTCAGGCATGAAGCGTTGAAATGGCAAGTCTTTAGTCCATTATTAGTCAGCCACGACTGCCATGTAACAGATTTGGGTCTTTCCCTTTGTGCAGCAAGCAGCAAGTTACTGTATGTCGTTTAGGACATTTTGGCATATTGGTGCAAATTAAAGTTTGCTTATAGCAGGTTTTAAACTGTGTAATACTGTTTTTTTATTTGTACTTTTAAAAAATTATTTCACTCAAAAAACAAACACAAAATTACGGAAGTGTATTGATGTCAATGAGGAAAATAAATGTTTGAACACTGTCACGTTTGTACAATATACTTATATTGTACAAATATGATATTATATTCTATGAACGTGATATTATATTGCACAAATGTAATAATTATATTGTATAAACGTGATAATGATATTGTATAAACATGATAATTGGACAAACATTATATAGTATATTGTATAAACATAGTATTTATATTGTTTAAATGTGATACTTTGATCCAGATGGTGTCGGTGTTGTATGCTGTTAGTGTTAGCCTGCATGCTAGTACAATAGATAGTTTTCTTGTTGTCAAGAGTGCCCACACATTTTTATTTATAAATTAAATACCTGCATTTACCTGCCTATTCGTGTTTTTTTATATTATTTTTTAATCAAACAAACCTGGCTCCAGTTGTTTCATCACATTAAACATTAGAAAACAGAAACAGTGTCACATTGTTCAGAGAAATAATATTTTCATCAAAGAAAGGGATGACAACAATGATGCATTAATTATTTAAAATGTTTTATTTGACATTAATTTTAGCACTTTTGTGAATAAAATAATCAACCAATTTATAGTTCAGCCTGACATATTTGTGGTTCTGTCATGTATTACAATGCTTCTGACCCACATGTACTGAGAGGTGATGATGATGATGATGATGATGATTGATGCCTCCGATCCTCAGTCAGCTTGATGTGGTGGCACTCCAACTCGGTGTATGTTTGAAAAAACCTAAACACATCTAATATTTCTGATATGTGATTTAAACATTTCTATGAATAAATAAAAAAAGCTAATCCAAAAAATGAATATGAACATTTATGTCACATAATGTCAAGGATATGATTGGTAGTTGTGTTAATATGAGAAGTTAATAATAATTTGATGGTGGTGTAAACATTTGAACTCTGAAGCAGAATTCAGGGGTTGAATTCACAAGTAGCTGAATGAGTTTTGTATCAAAWAATAAAGTCAGCTGAGATGTTTTTGGTTAAACCTTTTTTTTAGAATAGTAGTTTTTTTTTCTGTGGGAAGGCATGATGTACGCATCTTATATACTGTATTTTTGTATGCCATCCCAAACATTTCTTGGTTTTGATGTCTTTAAGGTCAGTTTATGGGCAGTACTGATGTGTTCTGGATCACATTAGGAATAATCAGTTGAGGTTTGTGGCAGTCTGTGAGTGGTGCTTCATTTAAATCTTAAAGTATAAGATTTGGTTTCTTCTTTCTGCTACCTTTCATTTTATTTGATACGTATTTTTGAATGCAATTTTTTTAATTAAATGACTAAATGATTAAAAATAATAAAAATAAATTGTAGGAATGTTTATCTGAAATTGGAAAAATGTTCAGATAACATTAATATCATCATAATATTAATGTTTATAATTCATTCAGTCACAATAGAGTTATTAATTAATTTTGAAAGACCTAAATCAAAAAAACCTTAGAATTACATGCAGCAGTGTGTTTACACTAACACTGTTCTTATCTTGAGTTTAATGATGAACATCTCCTGGTTCTTCASCTCCACATGACAGTATTATTTATCAACCCAGATTGAAAATGTTTGTCACCGTTTGGACTTTCAAAAGCCACTGAAAACTCACTGAATTGGAGTTCTAAGACATTGCCACATCCAGAGATGTTTAAAAATGTTACAGAGGCAGAAAAAGTCCACAACATTCGCATTTTTTCTCACATCTTCGTTTGTATTTCACAGATAGGTGATCGACGTAGTCGTGACTAAAGACAGCAGGAACGTCCCGTTGCTCACCACAATGTTTTGTCCATCACGATAGGGAGGAGGTCACATGACTGAAAACTATCTATGAATAGAAGTTTTAGCACTTCAAATGTATTCAAGATGGATATGCTGTGACTAAAAGTACATTGAAACATTGGTTACGCTGGAATCCTATCAATAAACGATCTGTTTCAGCCATTCTCCCTGCTCCCAGATTGCACTGACTTCCTCTTCCTTTTAAGTCTTGTTGTCAATGCAGTCTCAGAGCACACTACTGCCACCATCAGGGTGAAATTATTATGCTTTACAATATACTTTAATTATTAAGTTTATGCAATATTAGAGGCCTTTGTGTTCAGTTGTCCCCCTCTTACAATGCTATTATTGCAAGTATGACTCCCTGTGAGCAATAGGTGTGAATCAGGCCCCAACGATGGAGCACATGACCCTCTATGAACAATAAAGTTAATCAAGGCATTAATGATCTATTGTTTTATTGATTTTCCTCTTTTGCTTGTGAACAACCTCTGTCCACCACGTGGAGGCAGTGCTTATAAGGCTGAGTTCTCCTGAAACTCATCAGACTGAAGAAGTCTCTTGGAGGAGAGACGAAACGTTTCACTAAAGAAGAACCCGTCCAGAGGACCTAATTGTTTTTTTKTTTTTAAYTTATTTCTACCTGYATTACTGAGATGTATCAGGACAAATACGTACAATACTTTATCATTTAACAACTATTTTACTTTATACAATATTGCAATAATGTTTGCTTTTTTACTCTTAAGTAATCAGTATGAGATCTCCATGTTAGCTTCTTGTCAATGATGACACCCAAAAATTTAATTTTACCGACCCTATGAATTTCAATACTAATAATTCTGAATGGAGCTTCATTACAGTTCTTTCTATTACTAAATATCATGTGCAGCATTTTGTTTTATCCAAATTTACTGACAACTCATTCAGATGAAACCATGGTTCTATTTTCATAATTTCTATTTGTATAGTCGTCAACATCTGTTRAATGTTTTCACCAGAACAAGAGTGTTGTGTCACCAGCAAACAAAATWCATTTTAAAACCCTCGACACATTGGCCAGATCATTCACATATGAAATAAACAGTGAGGAACTCCACAACTAGTGTTACATAATTCAGATCTTACATTGTTTACTTGTACAAACTGTTTCCTGTTTTTCAAACAACTAGACGCCCACTGTAGTGCTGATCCTCTAATGCAGTGTTTCCCAAATTTGGGGTCGGGACCCAAAGTGGGGTCCCGAAACATCAAGATGGGGTCCTGAAAAGATTTTCTGAATTAATTACATTTTTGCCTTAGTTGTTACAAAAGGA
>NW_013952407.1:5146334-5162130 GCF_001266775.1 Austrofundulus limnaeus | reverse complement strand
CGTATTCTTCTTATCAATTATATTAAATAAATTATCACTTATTGGGGCATGTCCAACTGGGAGAAAACTCCGGACACATTGGAGAGACTATGTCTCTCGTCTGGCCTGGAATCGCCTTGGAATCCCCCCAGAAGAACTGGAAGAGGTGGCTGTGGAAAAAGATGTGAGTCTCCCTGCTCAAGCTGAGGCACCTGTGACCTGACTGAATAAACAGAAGATGACGGATGGAAGGTTGGATGGATTACRGATGAATAAAATAATTTCAATATGTAACAAAATTGTTTGATGCGGTTACATTTTCATCCAGTCTTTTGCTAACTATTTAGCAAGTTAGAGCTGACAAAACCTTTAGCAACAGCTCTTTAGTCTCCTCATTCTCTCCACCTCACGACCCCAACTGTAACCKTAAAAGACCCCGCGTCCTCTGGTGACTGCATCAGACACAGTGCCGGACTCCCAGCAAAAATATACATTAAGTATTGGACAGAGRTCTGAACTCATGTCCCATTTTAATCTGTCTGTGGATAAAATCAATTCAACACAGGTCCATCCAGCAACCCACTAGATTCAATTAAAAGATGTGAGTGCCAAAGGACACCTGCAGAGGTSCTGTGCCTATGCTTTGATGACCCAGCAGTGAAACTAGGTGGACTTAAACAATATAAGGCAGGTGGTTGTTAGGTGTACGTYTAAGTGTCTCTTTCGCCATGCCATCTGATGATCACGTATAAAGGCAAAAATGTTTATAGCTGTTCCCGACACCACTCTGGTGGTGAAAAGCAGGCTGTCAGTGGGCGGGATGAGATGCGCTAATTGTTTAATTAAGGGGATGAAAGCGTGCATTTTCACAGTCTATCCTGGAAGCAATCATTGTGTTGAACTCATTTGTACACATGAAAAGTGACAGAAATAGTTGTGAGAAGAATGAGCTCGAGAGGAGAGTTCAGTCGTTGCTTTCTTTTTCACTCCCACACTCTTGGACCATCAGTGTTCGAAGTGAATGCGAATGGCAGATTGTCAAATTTGGAAAACTGCAGGAAGCCCCGTTCCCAGTATTGCACAATAGTAAGGTGTCAGGGGGAGGAACGATCAAAAACTGCGATGCGCTGCTGTCGAAAGATCTTTGAGTACTACAGCAGCGGCTGTTTTTATGTATTTGTGTGACGCTCTTCATCRCCAGCTGCCAAACAGGCTGCAGTTCAGCTGAGCAGCTCTGCATGAAACTGTGGAAAACTGTGAGTCTAAGAGCACRGATGCTCACTCAACTTCATCTGACCCCAGACCTAAGGCAACGATCTGAAACAATATGCAGCTGAARGAGTCCGACTCTTTGTTCACTATTTCAAACACCCGTGTAAGACTGCAGCTCTGGAAGTAGCAGCGTACATTCAGTTTTTCCAGAAATGTGTGGATTTAGAAGAGAACATCAAGCTCTGCATTATAACACAGCTTGTTTATTTTATTTTATTTTTTAAATTTGCCTGGTAGACATCGAGGTAGCCTTGCATTCATTTGGTTGTTTTGAAATCCTTTTCTGTTTCATCGTTTTCAATTCACCCTGTCATTTTTTTCTTTTGCATTTGGACATTTCAAAATAGAAACCTCAAAAAGCTGCTCTGCTCCCTCTTTTGTCCGTCAGCATGGCCTGCTTTTTTGCCATGAATATAAAACCCAGCTATCCCATCTTTTTATTCTTGTATTAGGCCATCTTCCATTCTCTCTTCAGTCCCTCCAACTTTCATGAATCAGAATAAAGCAGCTAATGGAGCACAGAAATGGTGGCAGCACAGTCACGTCTGTAGACACTTAATGAATTGCACTATGTAAAAGGAGATGCATGTTGTCTGTTTATTCTCATTTATCTGTTGGGAAGACCTGTAAATGCAACAAAAATGTCACCTATCAGTCTGCAATATATTTTAATAATTTATAAGTTGAAAAAAGATAATTTCCCAGAGTTTTGGTTCTGTCCACTTGTCAAGGCAGGAGTTGGCCTGGATGTCTCCACTCTATTCAGTTTATGAATTTGTAAATTTAACAGGCTTTTTTAAAAATCAGGACACTCTGCTGATGATCATTGAGGTGGTTGTGACCGTCATGTTGATATTGTGTTTCTTTCTACTTAGGTATACATCCGCATCCTGGATAATGAGTGGAACGTGTACAGACGCTACGCCGAGTTCAGGGAGCTTCACAACCACTTGAGAACCAGGTTTCCACAAGTCGACGCCTTTGTCTTTCCACCTAAAAAAGCTATTGGAAACAAGGTGAGCTTATGTTCTTTGTGGGTTGGTCTAGTGCTGTGTTCCTGTTACGACCTGTCTAGGAGGGGCCAGGTCATAGCATGAAAGATCCATCCTCATCAGACCTCAAGCAGGCAACACACAGTTTTAACAAACAAAAATTGTTTTTATTTTTAAAAGTGTACGTTTGTTTTCAAAAAGGTGTTTTCACAGGAGTATTTGGCTTCAGAGTGAGCTATGTGCCAAAAATAACAAACAAAAGGGAACTGTCTCATATATCCAAAACTTACCTAAAGTTAAAATAAAATAAATAAAAGACAAAAACTTACCTCCCTACAATAAGAAAAACAGGAGAAAAATGGTATCAAAAATAAATGGCAGCTCACTCCTACAAACTCCTTAAGTGCTTTCTTAATGTTATTTACAAAGACAAATTGTGAGGCCAGTTGAGATAWGCTGAGGATGAACAGCTGGGAAGTCCACGTCAGTTCCTTTTATCACTGCCACCTGCTGCAGMCCTCCAATCAGTTGTCCTCCAGTCTTCATTGTCCAATCAGCAACCGGCACCTGCACACTCAAATTTACATATTTAACTACCTTTGGTCGTAACAGTTCCATTTACATCATATTCTTGGAACTGGTAAATGGTAGTGACGTCACTTCCGAACAAACCATATGAAACTGCATTCCAGTTAGCCGACAGGCGATTTTATTGTTGCCGCTAACCTAGCTACAACACTGCTACAATATAAACAATGACAAAAAGAGAGCTCTGCTACGTATGTTATGCAAATAAACATTGATTTTAATAAGTACAGTACTGCACAGAAAACACACTACTTGTGCGAGTGATTAAACATGCACAAAAATATTAAGAAAGATTATTAACAGTAAAAGTTACGGAGTTAACTTTCTAAAGCTGCGAGTAGCCGCCATCTTGAAATCAAAACTGGGGGAAGTTTAATTTTTTCCACTATACCAGAGGAATATTACCACTGGAGGCAGCGTTCCAGCTTAAATCTATCAATGGGAACAGGGAAATTACCATTTCCCAGGACTACTGGAACACAGCCTTTTCTTCATGTTTAATACTGTCTTAAGACTGTGTAGAGCTTAAACTAGGTTCATGCTGTGCGATATCTGACTACCTTACTGTAGACAAACTTTTTTTGTCAAAAAATGCAAGATAATCTTTGGAATAGAGCTTGAATCTGCAGCCTGTGGTTCAGTGTGACATTCAAAAAGCATTTATTCATTCAGGATCACTGACGGTCATGAGCCTGTTCATGGCTGTGTCCTCTTTTCTTATTCTTTTCGTCCTTCTCTTTTTAGAGTCAGGTTAGGTTGGAGAGTCCAAKAATAATTGTGTTTTTGCACAGTTTAGCTGCATCAAGAAATTGTCCAGCTCAGCTTGTATAATCCTAGTTCCAAAAAATTTCGGACATAGTTTAAAATGTTAATAAAGACAGCATGCTATAGTTTTAAACTTTTCTAAACCCGTATTTTATTCACAATGATAAATTTGGCAACTAATTAAAGTAGCTGGCAATAGGACAGTAAGAATGGGCATTATAATAAAGCTTTTTATAGAGGCTGATACTCTCAGAAGTAAAGGTGGACAGAGGCTCACCAGACTGCAAACAACTATATTTAAAAAGAAAGAAAAAATTTCAAAGTAATGTTTCTCAACAGAAAATTGGGAAGACTTTGAATATCTCATCATCTGCAGTTCATAATATCATTAAATGGTATCATTAGGACATCATCCACAAAGGCTTGTTAAAACTCTATCATGTAAAGATGAAGCCAGAAGCATCACTGGCTACTCTGAGCCAAAGCTCCCTGAATTTGGGATGAAGTGAAGTTGAAAATTGAACTTTGTTTCCTTTCTAACTGGAGAGCTTGTTTTTGCCCTCTCCTCGCACCACTCTTCCTCCTTTTTATCCTGTTCTCTAACCTTTGGGACATAATTTGTCTTTGACTGCAATTCTGTGGCCGGTTTGACTCAGCCTCATCAAAGCTGTGGTTTGGGTTACCACATTCAAACACACATCACTCTCACAATCAAAAACTGGTCTAAAAGCTACACGTACAGTCTATTACAGCATCCTCTGTTCTAACCTCCAGTGGTATGTTACCTRTGTAAAATGAGATGTTCACTTTTTAAGGCAAGACAGTATCCACAAAACAAAATAAAAGGAATTAGTCTCACTTCAGTAAGATTTATTGGACAAGGGCAGGTACATAAACAAAAAATAATCTTATATACTGTATAGTGTTATTTCAATCTGATTATTTTGTCATGATTTTTTTTGTTCTCATATTTCAAAAGTTTTTGAGTCATTATTTTTTTCTCTACCAAAATCATCATTTTTTGTCGTAGCTTTTTTATTTTGCGGTGTCTTTGTATAGGCCTCTTGAAATATCTTTACTGTGCCCACATCGTATTTTCTTTCTTTCCTCTTTCTACAGTTTATATTATCTTCCAAACACACTGTGCCCACATTGACGTTGTTTGACTTGGAGTTGCACTGTGGATAGCAAATTTCCTGTTTCATCCACATCATCTGTCTCTCAGCTTTAGAGCCTCTCTCTCTCTCTCTTCCTTTATTTCATGCCTGCCAACAAAGACGAGCAAATTCCAAGCAGCTGATATATTATGAGCTCACTGGGAGTCATATAAGATCAAAGATTAGAGTTGAATATGCAAGCTTGACTGAARGAATAACTGCATGTGCTTTGGTTGGGGCTAGCAGTTTTTATACTGTTGCGTACACAGTATTGTATAACTTCCTAAAATGCTGTAAATGTCTTAATTTTTTTGCTGTTTTTGTTTGTTTGATATTTGATTCTATCATTATTCATTCTTTGATTTTTTTTTTATTCTATTTTTATCACCAACTCCCAGAGCTGAAGGAAGGGTGATAACGTTTTTGCTTGCGCCAGTGTGTGTGTCGGTGTTTCCAAGGTTGTGTTACTCTTTTAGGATCTTTTCTGGTATAAACACCTACCTCAGGACTAGTAGTCCATTTTTGCGAACCAAAGCCCGGTCCTAATATGGTGAAACACCATTTTTGGGTTAGAGGTTGGATTTAGGACTAAGGTGTGAACTGAGTTTAGGCTAGAGTCAGGTATGTCGTGGGGGTGGTTAGGTTTAGGGTAAGGCTACAGAAATAACTGGAGAAAACACAGATCACAATAGTTTATACTGAAAAATAAAAATCTGTATCAAGCAAAATGTGTAGTAATGAGTGAATGTTCTGGCTGGATTTATTTATATGTTGTATTAAACATATATAAAGATTTTAATACTAAACTACACAAAACYTAAGACTTTCCAGCTGAACATGTACATCAGAATTAAACTTAACCTTATAAAACCCTTATGATGCAAGAGCTTCTTCTGCTTCCTTTCATTTTATTTCGATTTGTATATTTTTTTGGTTTTGGTTTATTTTATCATTGTATATAGTATTTTTAATGAAATGAATAAATTTTTGAATTGAATTGAATATGTAATTTTTTCATATTATACCAACTGCATTGATCAAAATAATGTCTCAGTCTGGTTTTAAATACAAACAAGTTTATTTCACCAGAACCTTGTTTAAAAGCTTGTAATTCTGTAATAAATTAGTTTTTTCCGATATTTATGATCAGCTTTAAACCTGACACTTTGACAGAAAGAACAGCAGGTTGTGGTGCAAAAAATTAAAAATTAAAAAGCCACACCTTTACTTGAATCCTGATCATAACAAACAAATATATGTTTTGCTGTTAATATTGTTTAATTCTCAAAAGTAAAGCAACATCTGTGAATGACAGCGAGATGCGCAGCTGAGCGGAGCCGCACACTGAGGCGCAATGATCTGGGTGGGCTTCTCCAAAGACTGTGCGTGCTGTGCACCATTCAAACAGTTTCTCGTCACGCGTTTGCTCTCCTATTTACAACATTTCACAAAATATGAAGTATACTTCCACGTGTCCTTTTGGAGAAAACTACAAAACAGTAAGCACAGATTATAGATGTCTCCATAGCTGGCGAGGGTGTGCGCGAGTAGGCCACTACCAAGGAGTTTATATAGAACAGCTGGAGTGCGCAGAAACCACCTGACCATGTGATCGGCTGGTGAAGCTAACGGCTAACGCAAAACGGTCAAGAGTCTGGATTTCTTATTGCTGTACATGTTGACAACTGAGCAGAAAAAAAGGACTGATGATGTAGAAATCATTAAAACTTTTAATAATAATATTAACCCAATTATTGTTAATATTTTACAGTTTATATAATTTATCTAATGTTTTAAAATAATGTCAGAAAAGCTGTTTGTTATGGATTTATTAACAGAAGATAAACAGGAAAACGTCTCATTTCACAACACAAGTCAGCAGATTTGATCTTATTTAGCTCAATGAGATCTGAGCAGAACATAATGTAACAGTTTAAAATTAAAATAATCTTACAATTTAACACAAACTAAATATTACAGCTGATTTGTCCTCTGATTAATATTTAGACCTACAGAGTGTAAAATAATATTATAAATGTGAGTATTTTTAGGTTTCTGTTAGAGGAACCTGACCTGTTAAGAAGATGTTAGCTAATAGAGACAAGTTTCATCCTATAACCAGAGAACATTTTCTAACTGTTGACTGTTAAATATAAATATTCTTATTTTTTATGACAGTAAGAAGAAATAATAAATATACTTTATTACTAACTGAAGTCATCATTTTTAAACTATCTAAAGTCTAAGTTACAGGCTGACTTCAGGTCTGGTTTAGATCATTGTTATTTATAAATTATATATTTTTCTGGTTTAAATCTGCTGTTTTACATGATTGTTGAATGAAATTAACATAGTTATTAATTTATTATAAAACATCACCGATAATCTGTGAAACAGATCCAGTTGAGCTGCTGTTTATCTATTAGTTTCTATGTTTGCTGTGAGCTGTTGTCCTGTTTGGTCTGTTTCTGCTCCTCCATGCTGTCACAGACACTACCAGTGGACGGTATGGGCGGGGCTCAGTCTAGTGATCTGTATTCGAGTCTATGGCTACTACCCAAAGCGCGGCTATAACCAGACAGGTGTCGTGGCAAAGTAGGTATCCCCGAGGCACCCTGCAGCGGCTGCTCTCCGTGGCTGATGATCAAATTGTGGCACGATAACYCTCCATGTGTGCCAGATCACARGCAGCRGTTGATTGATGTTGTTGCAGCGGCTCGGGTTTCACCAGATTGGTCTCCTGCGCCCACCTCGTCCTCTCAGGTGGAGTGCAACGATATTTCTGTGGATCATCTTTTCTGACAACTGGTTTAGAAATATGTTGCCAGCATGTTGGAAAAAAAATGCATAAGTTGTCCACAACGTCACGTGACAGAGCCTTTATGGTTGAAAAATGTGTTAATGAGACAAAAATAATTTTACTTAACTGAGTTGCAGCTCAAACTTCAGTAACTTGTAAAAAGTCTAATTGATATAAAAAGAAATGCCTGATTTTTGAACAATTAAAGTAAATGTGAAGAAGTGATAATCAATACCTATGTCCGACTGTGTTTGAGATTAAGTTGCTCATCCTAGGTACAAGTTTGTACTAAACTTTGATTAAACAAATAACTTTATCATGATAATAGTTCTGGGAAATGAGGTCTAAGCTCAATGTATATATTCTCATTCTTAGGTTGTTCTAGTTTTAATCCCTTATTAAAAAATGAATCCTCATGTTTTTGTAAAAAAAAATTTAAATTGTTCAAATGAGTTGGCATTAACAGCATCAACGAGCTCAGTCTTTAATGGATCAAACAATACACGTAACAATACTTTAAAGCAATATCAGAAACACATTTTTTTACAGTAACATAATTTTTCAAGTCAGGGTCACTTCAGGACCCCTGTAGTGTTTTTTAACCTCTTGTCTTTGAGTTTAAGTTTAAGCAGTATTAGCATTTGAAGCGCTGCAGTATAAAGTTTACTAGAGAACCTCTGAGGTATAAGTGGTAATCATGGGCTTCTGGTGCATTATAACCTGCTTGTTTAATACAAATGGCAGTGAAGGGTTRATGACCTGACCTTTAAAAAACAATTGGATGTAGCATCCCTGTAAAAAAAAAAGGTTAAGCGTTTAAACATTATAAATCTGTATTTTCAAAAGGCCACTCATTGCTATTCATAAGAATACTGACTTAAAAAAATAGTTGGTACTTTGACAGGACAAGGTTCATGGTAGGTGGGTGTTGTATGAGAAACGCTTCTTGAAAAGCAGCAGACTTAGGGGTTTAGAAAACAATGTGGCGTTATATCAGTACCTCAGTTGTGTTAGCAAGGTATTAATACATGATGTTAGCAGTGGAAAAGACAAACTTGTGTCAAAACACCAATTTCATTCATTTATTTAAAAAAAAGTTGAATTCATTCTTCTGGATGGGTTCTTCATTGAAACATTTCAACTGTTCTCCAAACAAACTCTTCAGTCTGAGGACTTGGAGGTAAACTCATTTCCAGGTCTCAATGATAAACTTGTTATAATGGCTGCATTTTTTGCTTCAGAGGTCTTTGCAGAATGGACACAGTGTAAATTGGGGGTAATAAGATCTGTAGTTGAGTTAGTTTTGTTTTATTGCTATGACTGAACTATAATGAGATTGATATCCACTCATTTCAAAAATTAGACTTGTGCTGATTATCTGTTACCAAACTGATTTATTTTCACTTTCTAATGTAAAAATTAACACAACATAGCTGTTATTTACGGTGATTGTTTTAGGAAATTCTTAGTTTAGCTTTCATCTAATAATACAGAGATATTTTCTTTTGTTGTGGTTTAAATTCATTTTTCATTATTACTCTATTTGGCCGTAATTACTACTTGATGTTAATTTTTTTTACAAGTTCTAACTACAAAAAGTTTTCTGTTTGCTACCTAATGACATGAAAAATAGAAATTTCACTGTAAATTGAAGATGTGTTTTATTTTTTCTTCACTTCCTGCAATTATGTTCAAAATACGAAAATTGGTTGTGTGTGGAATGGAAAATTTTCAGTTTGTTTTATAATGTCATTCATTTTAAACAAGGGCACAAAATAAAAGTAGAATTTCAGAATTTACGTATTTAACTTTGATTTTGTTTCATCAGCAGATGGAACATTTTTAAAAGCTTTAAATCGTGGCATTCTTCAAGTTATGCTTTTAAATTGAACAACTCAAGGATTTTTTCCTGTCAGACATCATCTTGAAAACAACTGAAAAAATGTTATTGAAGTGTTAAAGTACACCTACATTTATTTTGTCCTTGGAAACTTTCATTTACAAAAAAAATCTGTGCTTTTAGTCTTTTCTTTGTCTGAGATTTCAGACTCTATGTAAATCTCAACACTGTTGACTGCACGGTTATTGTATAATTTCATGTGAAGAGGAAAAAGCTGACTCATGTCACAACAGCCGGTGGTGGTGTCGACCCCTGACATTAGAAGCAGTGAGGTCCCTGCATCAGCATGACTGCCTCTTTCTCTCACTTTCTGCATCTGTCTCATTTCAGTCCTGCTAATGAGCTAATGAGTTTCTCCCTCTGCATCTGCTGATGCTTTAGGCCAGATCGGCCAGCTGCGTAACTCAATACGGACGATGTTACACACACACACACACTCACACACATGCAAACACACGCACAAACAGCAGCATGCCCACAGTCTTTGACAGCTCTTAACCAGCTTATTTGTCATGGGCCAGGCCAGGCATATACAGGCTAAATGTTCCAGAGTCAAGCCTGTCAAATCCCTCCTGGTGGTAACGTAGAAATGGGGTTGGGGGGGGGGGGGTGCGCAGTGTTATCACATCAAACTGCGTCGTTGTCAGGCCACAAAGTCCAGCTGTCAAGTTTCTTTACTCGTTCACCTCGTTCTATTATGTCCAAATGAGCCTTCCCTTATTTTTCTTCTCCTGGACTTCAAATCAATTTGTGTTTTCTCCGCTTTATCACTCAAGTTACTACTCAGCCTGAGTTTTAACAAATCATTTAATTTTAACTGCACCTATAATCGTCTTTCTTTTGGGACATTTTTTGTGCTTTAGGTGATTAAATGTGGAAGGGTTGTGGCACYTTTGGAAAAGTGTAAAGCCAGTCAGGATGCTGCTGCTCCCTTGGTATTTGCCAAATAAGGTTTTGTTTTGTTATTTTCTGTGTCTGGAATATGCTTTTTTGCATTCACTACGCTCTTTCGACCCACCCTGGAACAACTAGTGCGAGGAAACCTATGTACATTCTCACAATRCTATCGCTACAGGCAGCATGTCTATGTTAGGTTGTTTTCATGACCTTGTCTCCATCCCAGCTGTAGTCCAGACCTAAGGTCAGTGTAGCTTTAAATTTTCAATAAGCTCTCCCCGCTGTTATGGTCAAACGCTTGTGTTTTAGATACACTGTCACTGCTGCTGCCACACTCCACGTAGGACCTTAACACTCTGCCATCACTAGAATAAACCACCACAATTTTGCTACGCAGCTGATGTGGTCCTGTTTGTGTCATTGTGCTGTGATCTTCAGCTCTCACTGGAGCAGTTCACAGGCTGTGATGAGYATCAGCACCTTCAAATCTGAGTCCATGGTCATCAGTCYGAAAAGGGTGGATTTCTTTCTCCCAGTTTGGGGTGAAGTTCTGCCTCAAGCAGAGGAGTTCAAGTATCTTGGGTTTTCGTTCACAAGTGAGGGAAGAATGGAGCGTGAGATTGACAGATGGATTGGTGGTACCTTATCCCATAGAGACGGGGTGAGAAGTTCAGTCAGCRGGGAGAGACTCAGAGTAGAGCCGCTGCTCCTCCACATCAAGAGGAGCCAGTTGAGGTGGTTCGGGCATCTGGTAAAGATGCCTCCTGGATGCTAGCCTCCTCATATGTTCAGTAAGCAGCACAAGATAATGCCTGTAAATTTCCATTTAAATAAGATACTATTTGGAACCATTAAAACTATTTTTCTTAAACCTAACTTTAGCTGCAAAGCCCTCAACATTTCCATTTTGTTTGATCAAATGATATGTTCTTGAATTAATGAATTAATTATGAATTATTATTTAAACAGATTCTCAAGTTAGTTGTTTCAGACATGAGGCAGCGTGACTCTGCTTTATAGTGGTGTTTGGTGATAAGTTTGGAAACTGTTTTCTCATTTGTGTAGTTGAAACAAGTTCTAAGTGTCTGTTATCCCATAATTATTTAAATAAAAATGGATAATGAAGAATTAAATTAAATTAATTTTCTGCCAACCTCTCCACCAGGTCTTGTGAAAATCAACTTATTTTTATAAGCATCTTCCTGTCAGGCAAGCAAAGAAATCTCAATGAAATATAAATCATCTTGGTTTTGAGAATTTGGTGTTATTCTGTGTGAAACTGCAGACAAAGTATGAGCCAAACACAAGATTTATTTATACAGTATATAATAAAGTAATATTCAAAATCACAGAAATCAAATGCTCACTTAAACAGACAACAAAATTTACACAAGGGACAGGAAGTGAGATTAGCTTCATCAACTAATGGTGTCTTTAATACCACTCTGCATTGAATTTACAACCTTTGTCTGTGTGACATAATGAACATTATCATTCAACAAAATGCAAGTGCCCTGAAAGGTAATCATACCAGAAAAATGGCTCCTCCAAAAGCATTTGCTGGTGGTGCTCCTCACATCTGTACGTAGAAAAACAAGGCTGCTTTCATCAAAACCACAAGTGAATTATTAACCAGGTTTAGTTTGCTGTATTCACATAATATCCAATATACATGATATACYTATGTGTGTTTAGTGATGATGACAAGGAGACATTATGAAGCTTTTGTATGAGCATACTTCAGTTGCCTGTGATGTTTTATATATTTCCTGGCACAGCGTGTAGGTGAGTTTTCAGAAACGGCAGCAAGAGAYCGGGCTTATCAGCCCTGCTGTGGTCCAGAGTGGAGTGACGTAGAAGGAAAGTGTTGACCTTGTTTTGTAGCCGGGAGTGTACTAATGCTGTGTGCTCTCATTTAATTCAAGAGGGCTTCAAATTAAATCAGGGCTCAGGTTGATGTTCCTGTTGAATTTAGTGATTTGTATTTATTTATTTAATTAAATAATGCTTTGAAACAAATTGCCTACTAGGCACTTCAGGACAGATTTTCATTCTGAAGAGAGGTATATTGAAATGTTGGCCTGCAGTTTGTTTCTAGAAAGTATTTAAAATTCTAAAATAAAGTTGCTATTATGCAAATGGATCTTTGTGGCATGAAGTTCCTACATCTACCTTACAACAAATTGAAAGGAAACACTAAAGGAGTGTAAAATGTCACAGAAAATTAAAACTCAGTATAATTGTACAGTAYTTTAAATTACATTAATATGTCTATTGAAATATCTCACTTTACTACAAAATAACACGAAAAGAACTCTTAAACTATCTATACTAACATGCATAGGTGGTGATTATTCATTATGAAAAGCATACATGTCAACTTCTACGGATTGTCCGTAAGTTATAAGGATTTTACGTCATTTTGCAGGTATACGGGCGTATAGAGCAATCTCACGGATTTTTTCAAGTCTTATGGATTTCTTCAAAACCTCATTTTAAAATTTATCTAACATGTCAGAGCCTTTAGGATGATTAAAAAAACAATAAATAACATAAACAGCCATCTTTCAACTTCGTCTGTCGCTAGAAATAAGATTTGAAATTTTCCGCTCTCCTCTCCTCCTGCTTTGCAGCGGATGCTTTCATGTCCGCAGCCAACAGACCCCCCACCCCCACCCGCGGGTGCGAGTTGTATGGATTTTTGAGGCTTTTTATACAGGTAAACSTCCGAAGAGGTTGACATGTATGGTAAAGCACTAAAAACATTTTGGTCACAATTCTGCAACAAAAATTATTACAGATCAAAAGAAACCATWTAAATACACAATGCACATTAATGCAAACATTTCAGGATAATGTGGAGAAATTAAGAGAATAAAAAGTGCATATTTTCTGATTATATTTTATGTTCTGAAATGTTCTGAAAGTGGTGCACTGTGTGATTGAATACTTGAATCACATAAAAAAACAACTATTCTCCTCATCAATGTTAAACTTTTGTTATAATTTAAAATTGAAACATCTACTGCCCACTGATTGCAGCCCCGTGACTTTTTGGATAAAGCATAAACTATTTGCAGAAAACAGTCTTAATTTTTATATTTAGAAAAATCCTGTGATAGGTCCAAAGTTTTCGAACCTCTGTTGTTTAACATTGATGAAGTTTCAGGGTTTGTTGTCCCAGTTGAGGAGTAGTTCAGTGACCCTTTCCTTGTAAYTCCAGACAACTCCCCAAGTTCTGGTCTGGAGATGCTTGTGTGTAGGATCCATGGTTCTGCATGAGTTTAGTGAGTCTTTTTGTTTCTTTGTCCGATTTCATCCCAATAGATGACAGCTGCTGACCTCCAGGATCGTGTTGAACACGCTGAATAATTTAGCATCCACAAAAAAGGTTTCTCATTCTCCTTCTGTATGCAGCAGTGGGTATCCAAGTTTGTGTCATAAGTCCAGTATACTCACTGATGCTGTTTTGGGGTATTGTCTCTGCTTTAGTCCTGCTGAAAGTTGACCATCTTTGTCTTGTAGGTGTGATTCCTGCTCCATCTTTAAACTGAGCTGCCCACCAGTTTCTCTGCTTTAAACTCCTGCCAATTTTTTGCCGCACCAAACCCCAGCAGTCATCAGAGTACATGTCCAGGAGGAGTAACTATGGCTCATACTTGAAACCTGATGTGTACAGATTGAACAGAGACAGGACGATCCCCCGTGGTGCTCTTATGTTGTTCTTGTGCTACTATCACTTCAGACAAGGAGCACCCCTCAGGCACATGAACTGAGGCCCATCTGGCACACTGTCAGCAAACCAGGAGACAGTAGAAGCACTGACACATATCCTCAGCAGCTTCACAGGCAGCAGGAAGGGTTATATGGCTATAAAAGCACCGGGGACCATTCTTGTGCCACCACACAGGCTAGATTAAGCTTGTAGGTGTAGAWAGATGGCAGCACCACCCACATGAGACACCCCATCAAACTGAAGAGGGTCGAACTGTTTTTACATGGTGGACAACAGATGCAAACTCAGAAGCTCTTTTTCAAACGCAACTGAAAATCTAGAAGTTGTTTGCTATCAACTTCTCTGACCTTCATTTATATGTGATTTAGGGAGCTAAATGGATTATATTGATGCAGTGAAATAATCGGTTCAGTTTGACACATTTATTTGCCGCCATCGACTGGCGAAGATAGAAGATGATGCTTTTTGCCTGTGTGTGCATGTGTTTGTGCCACAGTTACCAAAATATCTCATGAACTACTGGATAATTTTTAATGAAATTTGCAGAAAGTAATCGTTGGATGTACCTCTAAAAAGGTCAATCCTATTTAAGATATCTGCCAAACCTAACTTAAAAAAATTATTTTTTTCTTAACATGGAAATTGTTCCTTATATCAATGGTAAACTTTAAATTTATGATTAAATGCAACAAAATAAACTTAAAAGGTGAAAGATAATAACAGTTGTCCTACCCCTGAACTGTTGATGTAACTTTAAGTAACTGATCAGTTTAGTTGGATAGCACAGTATTAATGTCTGAGAATAATCTGCTCTGAAGTCAGCATCAACCATAAACTAAACCTGCCAAAATGCATATTAGCTACTTATTAGAAATACATCAGTGAGTAAAACTTTATTAGTTTTACTTTTAATAATATTTCTGTATTTATTTCAGGTTTAGTCAGTCGTACTTAGTTCTTATCAGTGTTTAAAAGAGGACATGTTAAAACACTGTTTAGTTAAAGTTAAACATGAAACGTCAAAGTTCATTACAACTGGCCCTTCGAGGGCCATCATAACGCTCATGTGGCCCTCGGTGAAAATGAGTTTGACACCTCTGTTAAAAATTATCTTTGTTCCTTGGTTCAGTGCTAAAAGCAGAGACGAGCTACATAGCTAATAAAACCTGCTCCTCAGACCAGCGCTGGATGGTTGTATAACTCTTTTCACATTTAAACATTCAACTATTGGTGTATTCTTTCTGGTTATGAACATGTATTAAGGTAATGAACACGCCTAAATTATCTATGATCTTTCAAAACATTCCCACCAACTTCTGACCAATCACGCAATAAGTTCTTATGTGAAGGGGGTAAAAAGTTCGACCCACGGGTTGTGTCAAGAAGCTGCCGAAATGTCGACAATGCGAACAGAATGGCACAATTTTTGTCATGAAAGTGCTACAACCCGAACCCGTTTCAGCAGTTCGGAGGGAGTATGCAAGAGCCTTTAGTCCAAGTGCTTCTTATTTGCAAGTCGTTAGGCTAAAACTAGCATTAACTGTTGGATCAACCTGCTTAAACCTCGGAAAATAGATTACTACAACACCTATTTAGGCTTCAAGTTACATATACAGATTGCTGCAAAATTGAGTTGTATACAAACAGATGTAGCAGGACATATTAATCTTAGTACCAACATTAATTTGCCAGAGGGGGACCCCCTCCCCC
>NW_013952407.1:5140291-5144385 GCF_001266775.1 Austrofundulus limnaeus | reverse complement strand
CACACACACACACACCCTTTCCACAAGAGGATGAATCTGCCGTGATGTCCATTAGTGTCATTACTGCTCTAAAATCTGTAAAAGCTTTCTCAGTTGCTCTTTTTTTGTGTTGACATGGCATGAAACCCACCCAGGCATGCARTGCGTAATCTGACACATCAAGTTTACCCACTCCTGCCCAGTCTGTTTTACCCAGCATGCACTASAGGGTAGTTATCCACTTCTGCTCTCTTAAACTCCGAGTAAAATGCAGTACTTGGAGCTACAGTGAACCTCTTATCTCATTTCTCTAATATCACATTTAAAGTCCTCTGTGGCCACTGTGCTGCATGTCATCTACTAACTTTTTGCTCAGATGGGCAAAATGTAAAAAGATAATGCCATAGATCTGCTGACAAAGACAGCTCTTGAGTCTGTAAGTGGAATATGCATTTGTGAAAACTTTGGTCACCACTTTTTCTACATAGATTTATTTGGACACARAGTCACTGACTCAGCGCAGAGGTTTAACAGCATCACTAGTGAGGGCTGTTTTTAAAATGTAGGTGATGAAATGTTTTGGTTATAGTGATGAATCTACAATTTTTAGACATTCTATCAATTATTTCATAATTTAATCAAGCAGTTGCATGTCCTATGCTGTAAGATTTTTCCTGTAGTCCCTTGGAAGTATTTTTATCTAAAGTCCCTCCYYTCAGACCTGAAATACTGATCCCAYAGGGAAATTAAATATTGCATTTGTGCATGAATTAACAATTGAGTAATCACTGCCCATCATGGAAAGGTGGGTAATGTTTTTTGACTGTGTGTGTRTATTATCAAAATGTCTCATGAACCACAAGAGTCGCAAGATGTTTTTAAGAACTTTTCYAAGGTATATCTACAACCAGTAACTGCATGAAGCCAACTCAATTCCAGATGCCCACCACAGCTAATCAACATTAGCAAACACAAAAATACTGAGCTAAGATTGGATGTGTTAGTAGATGACAGTCAGCTCTAACTAATATTCTGTGTTGAAAAAATAAATAAATAAAAACATTCTATAACTTTGTAAGAAAAAGCTAACATGACATTTCTCTTGCTTACCTTCGTCCAGGGTTGAGATATTAGGATTCTTGTGACAGTCTTTTATAGGCTTTTGTTTTTATGGCTGTAAGGTGCTGAAGTCTCTGACAGGTARAAGGAGACGAATGAGAGAACAACCTCAAACTCTGTATTTAGATGGAGTGCAACAGCYTATAATTTGACAATTTCAAACTTTTTGTCTGTGTTCTCCGGAACTATTTCTTTGACGCTGAATCAGTTTGTGGGCAGGTGAGCTCCTCATTAGAACTGAGATATTGAGTGTCCTCCATGCTAGTTTTACAATAGATACCTGTRGCATTTTCAATATTTTTATATGATTTTTGTCTTTAGTTTTCGTTCTTCATCCATTGCATGCATACTGTAAGAAACATGTGCAACTAATTGTCCTAATGAAACACAATGGCCACAGAGCAGCATAAAATCATATAAATTAAACACAGTGTAAAATCATTGAGGACTTTTTGCAATCGAGCGTTACTTGTTTGTTTTGCCCTAATCGGGTCTTTTAGTGTCACGAAAACAGATGGTTACAATTATGGATGAGTTTTTTAGAAATATAACTCTACATCCTTTTTTTCTCCAAACAAAACTCTTGTATTGAAAAGCTTGTATTCAGAAACAAAGCCACTGCAATTTCACTGTTACAATACAAAAAATAAAAAATAAAAAAACAGTGCAAGATCCTAGTGAATATACAGTCATATTTAACTTCATGCTCCTTATAAATCATATAATTTTCTGCCGACTTTAATTTATTTTTTAAAGAAAAGGTTTTATTAAGGTTCTGTAGATTTATGTATACTACTAATGGAATTAAAAGTTCTGAAAGACAAATAATAAAGCAGAGTCAGTATTTTTTGCAAATCACTACTGAGTTGTCAGCAATTTRGAGTTAAGTTTGCTCGAAAGGATTCTAATAAAAACTCATTAGATGTTTTTTGACCAGTCATACCTCTGAGGGTTATAAGGATCTACCAGTACACATTTGCCTTCCCACCACCTTGGGCACACTGATTGATACTAGGCCAAACCAGTTAAGGACTGTGAACTGGTCCSCTGCAGCCACAAAACATCTGATGCTTGTTTTAACAGTGGACTCCCCAACTTATAGTATTTGCTGAAACTGAAACTAAATATCAGGAAGCTTCTAAGTAACTAGAATTTTAATTTGTCATGGATTGAAACCATTCTCTCCAAATGTTTTTGAGGATTTTTGTATAATGGGTGCAATGCATTATTTGTGTTATTTACTGTTAAAAGTAATTCATGTAGTAATTCAGTTGGTCTAAAAGGATGCAACACTGTTCAGATGTCAACCAATGKTTCAATAAATGCACCCGCTGTCATTCTGAGTTTTTGTCCCCCTTCTTGGTTAACAATTARACATTCAAGTGGTTACCCCACTTCAAATAGATTTTTTAAAGCTATGTAGGCACGACTTGCAGTATTTTACTAAATACTAGCTCTTCTTTTCCCCCATTTGTATAAATTGTCAATTCTTCTCACACAGAAAAATCAAACATGCATTTTAAGGCGAATCAAATCAAACTCACCTGGGTTTCACATCAAAAGAGAGGCACTTAAAAAATGAAACAGGTTGTCGGCTTCCCATGATGTCTGTCTGTTCRGGTGCCAGGCTCTGGAGAGTAAAACGGAGCATTGCCCGAGCTTTGTTCTGAGCCGTGGTGGATGCTGATTAGCTATGCTAACACTGGGCCATGTGGCTCTGCACTCCTGGCTCCATAGTAACTCCTTAAAAGTGGGTCTGATGGATGTACCTGAGACCCCTACACCCCTAAAAACTGTTCAAAACTATTGTTGAAATCATAGCTGATTTGAATGTGCAACAATGTTCACTACAACTTGTGTTTTTCTAATATGTCCTTTATTCTTTTTCTTTGTCGGTTGTTTCTTTCTGTTCGCAGGATGCCAAGTTTGTGGAGGAAAGGAGGAAACAACTGCAGGGCTACCTTCGCATGGTGATGAACAAACTGATCCAGACYCTGCCAGAGTTCACAGCCCACCCCACCAAGGAGACCCTGCTGTCTCTGCTGCCTTTCTGTCAGTAAGTGGACTCACACTGACATGTTTAACACAGACAGACGCCTTTGATGTGATCACGTGCTGTGTGCACAGGTGGTTATATACATTGGTGCAGTGCTTTGTACATCCTTATGTTTGTGAAATGTCAAGGCAAGGAATCAACAAGATAACATTGTCAGAGAAATTTAAACATGRGTAGGGGTACACCCTACTCTTCTTTTAACAAACTTTATAAGGAAATTTCATGAGTTCTCTTATTTTCTGTAGATATCTCTTCTATGCAAAAGTGAATGACAAACACCCAATAAGATGGGCGTACTCAGTGACTAGTTTGATCTTACAATAAATGCAATCATCCTTTTATAGAATCAAAACAAATCACTAATATACAGCTTATTGTGAGCTTAATTTCCAATAAAAGGTTTAACAACAAACTTTGAGGTTTAGATGTTAATGAACCATTTGTTTGTGGCTTTTTTCTTAAGTTTTGGCAGGGCAGGTTTAAGAGGAAAGAATGGTGGAGGAAGAGGATTCATTTTTAACTTTATCCTTTAAAGAATTGTGGATTTTAACCAGAAAGGGCATACATCTCTCAACGGATCCAGCCAGACACAGGTACACTCAGTAACAACATTACCTTGACCGAGGGTAGTTTCACCCACCATGGCATAAGTCGGAGGAAAGATTGTCCAGTTGGTGAAGAACTTCTCAGAACCTCATCCAGTTGGACACTTTCCAGGTGCTTTACGTTACTCCTTCAGCGTCTTCTGGGCTGCTTTTACTCAAAGATCAGAGATGAGGTGCTTCTCTGTATCCATCTCAAAACTAGAAACTTCCGCTAGGAAGTTTCAAAACAAAAGTTGCTCTGTGTGTACACTGCAAAAACTGTCCATCTTACCAAGTTTTAAACCCTTATATCCAGCCAAAAAGTCTTTTTTTCTTGTTTTGAGACTGATTTATTT
>NW_013952407.1:5137712-5140050 GCF_001266775.1 Austrofundulus limnaeus | reverse complement strand
GAATACGAAAACATTGGTGAATGCCACAAATTCTCCTAAATCACTCGTACGCACAACTTAAGAACAAATCGGTGTGTACGAACGGTTCTTGCATGAGGCCCATTGATCTGCAGTAACCTTCTTTTGTGCATTTAGGATGCAGCAGTCTGTCACTGAAGGAGCTCTGCAGTTCAGCCAGAGTATGGGGTGGGAGACATTCTTTATCATCAATGTGATTTTTGCCAGAGTCCTTCTGTCTCCCACCACCTTGCACTGGGTCGAGGGGGCATCCCAGCACAGAGCTGGCCTTCTTGATGAGATGGTTTTATCACTGCTTTCACCATGTCATTGTACTGTTTTGTGCACTCGTATTCCAAAACAAAAGCATCTCTCTCCAGGAGGAAGTTAGCATGCCTCTTCTCTCTCAATCAATCCCAGAGCTAATCCACAGGCAGCATTCTGCTGATGTCAAAATCGTAGCATGCTGTCCTCGCTTCTACCTGCTTAGGACCACCAGAGAGGAGGTTCTGAAACAGCATGGCTGTGTGCAGTTGAGCGCGCTTGGAACCTAGTGTGCATTCGGCCGAGCCAAGCCCAACTGTGTCCAAGTGCACCGGTGGAGATAGGGTTTTAGAGTGGAGACTTAGAGCCAGGTCTTCTTGTCCAACAGTATGTGACCTGGAAGAATGGTCAAAAATTCACATAAACACACTCCTAGACCTTGTGGACAACCTTCCCAGAAGAGTTGAAGCTGTTCTAGCTGCAAAAGGTGGACCAACGTCATATTGAGCCCTATGGATTAGGAATGGGATGTCACTTAAGCTCATATGTGAGTCAAGGCAGGTGAGCAAATAGTGTATTTTCTGAACCACTAGATGGATTTTATTAAAACTCCCAAAGTAAATTTGACTGTACATCTACAACTTTTGAAATTAATCCGATTGAAGGTGGCCACCATGCAGAGCCGGCTCTTGTTAGAGAATTTTGAAAATGAGGTTTTGAAAAAATACGTAAGACTTAAAAAAATTCTGTGAGATTGCCCTATACATATACAGTACCTGCAAAATGACGTAAAATCCTTATAACTTACGGACAATCCGTACAAGTTGACATGTATGTTGTTATTTATTTGCTTTCTGGGAAAGCAAGTAATGCAAATGAGGTTGCGCTTCAACTCACCCAGGGCACCAAAATGGCTAGAGCACTGCCACCACGTCCAACTACAAAACACAAAGCGGGCTATAAANTATAATAAAAAAATCCAAAACTAATATAACCTTGGTATGTTGTGACTTGGCGCTATATAAATAAACAGAATTGAATTGAATTTTACAACATCTTTCCTACACACTGTGCCTTTAAACTTTAGAGAAATATTAAAAATACAATACTAACTAATAAAACTATCAAAGCCACTGTAAAAAGTAATTAAAACTAACTGAATTAAAAGAAAAAAGTCACAACTAAATAAAACTAAACTATAATAAAAAAATCCAAAACTAATATAACCTTGGTATGTTGTGACTTGGCGCTATATAAATAAACAGAATTGAATTGAATTTTACAACATCTTTGCTTCAAACTTTGGCATTGACTGTTAGAGAAATATCCARACAAGTCTTAATGAAAAACTTTCAGAAAGTAAGTGGATGTACAAAACCATGCCACAAATGGTGGAAGCCATATTCATTCTGTCAAGGAATGCCAGACCCTTAATTTAAAAAAGGAACAGTGATTCATGCAGAAATCTTTCATTTCTCAATTTATCTAAAAAAAAACAAACATCCCAGTCAGCTTTTACCATCAATTCGGAATTTTTTCTACCATTTTAATCTACATCATTTTCACTGATGTTCAGCTGTCACAACTTGTGGTCGTACTTGTTACGAAATACAAACAGGGAGGACTCATGTCAAATCTCTTGTCAACAAACTTTCATTTTCACACAGGACAAAGAAGTTTTCCTTTTCACACTCACATGCCCACACACAAATGTATGAAATCTTAGCTCCCCGTCTAGTGACTGGGCTGCATCTAAAAATGAAATGTTCCAGTCATTTTCTCTCAGTATTCACATCTGTTACCACTTACCGCCATCAGTCAGCATACGTGATCTGTCACAGCGTCCGCCTGGAATGTCATTTTCTCTCTGGAGGCATTTGTGTCAACTCGTTATGTGCAGCAGAATACTGGATACAAATGAAATCTTTTCGCTTTGTCCTTTATGTCAGAAAGTGACCATGTGTCAAGTTTTATTTTCTGATTATGACGTTTTCTTTTAAATTGCTGAAAGTAGTTCATTTTTTAGTTTGGTTAATTCAGTGCAGTTTTTATTTTTATTTTTTGCACTTTATTATTA
>NW_013952407.1:5130636-5137023 GCF_001266775.1 Austrofundulus limnaeus | reverse complement strand
GTTCAGCTCAGATGGTTCATTCATTACTGGGGCTACATACCCAGTCTCTGGGCGGGTAGTTGTGGTTAACTCCCTTCTGACCTTATGTTGTACCTCGTCAATCTCAAGTTGTGACAGCAGTTCACAACTTGAGTGCCGTTTGCGGATGTTGGAACACTGAGCTACTAGTTGTTTGGCAGTTAGTGTCGACTGGGGATGTCGAAGTAACCATTCCTCCCACAGTCTTTGCATGTAGCCCCTCTGGCTAGGYTTACTTGAGTAGTAGCATTCCAACAGATCCATGTTTTCATCTCTCGCCCATTTCCACTTAGGTGAAATTTTGATTTAAATAAAAAGTAACATATTTAAACCTTTCAGATAAATGTCATGAAGTGAAAAGTGAAATATTAGTATTTAATAGTAATCTTCACCTTATTTCATTCTGAGATTCTGTCATTAAATTAATTTTTTTTCATTTCCTCCCCTAGTGAAAACATTAAACCTAGAGTATGGTTTCCATTAAATAAAGTGCAGGTTGTGTTAGAAGCTTGGGGAGTAGAGTGATCAGTAACTTCATTGCTTGTTCAGTTCCATACATCAGCCTTTCCAAGTGAAGTAAGTAAAGTTTACTGTTCAACATACAGAAGTTACAGAGCTGTAAAATGTTGGTGCTCGATGTTCAGCCCATTGATGTGTACTCATTGTGTCTCTCCACACTTGTCTGGCAGAAATTTTCCTCTCTTCTCTGGAAGAGTGACATGGTCAGACCTCTTCTTAGATTTGCCACCACTTAGTATGCAGCTCCACCTGACTGCTTCTTTTTTCCTCCTCAGAGCACAAAATACACMCTCTCTGACTGGACACTTGTTTTATTGACCCCCAGCATTAGAAAAAATCTTGTTCAGTAGACTTTTGTCTCACAGTCGAGGGCGTTGTGATGAAAAAGAAGCATGAAACCTATTTTGGTGGAGTTTGCAACACTTTATCTAAATCTGTTGGTGTGACAGAAAGGAAATGGGGAGCAAGGAGCTTATTAAGATCGTATCATTTACTACAAGACTTTTTGCTGTTAGGCAATCATTTTGATGCATACTCACATTTGCTTAGCTGTTTACTCTAATTAGGTTCCTCAGCATTCAAATTATTAATATTCCAACAGTGCTCGGGAAAGTTATTATCCTGCACAAATCAATATAATGTCCAAACGGGGGACAAAAACATGCTGAGAGCCAGAACAAAATCTATAAGCCCAATTAATTTGCCACATTTACCCAGTTTGATATGAATAAACGAGGCGGCTTGCAGTTCCAGCTCTGCAGGCTGCCCTCAATTTAGTATAATTTTTGCTGATATAACTCCCCGTTGCATCTCTGTTTGGCCAACCTTTGCAAATCCAAACAGTATGAGTGCATGCGGCTGCATGTAATTGAACCAGCCTCGTGTGGCAGAGATGTGGGAATACATGGCACTTTGGCTGCTGGTAAGTTTAAGCCAGAGGATATTGAGAGATATCACCATGGACAAAGTCACACTGTTAGCTTTCATATATACGGCCATATAATGTTAGCCCCCGAGCTAACACACATATGGTATGGTAGTGTTAGCTATGTATAAACTAACACTACATYATCATTAGTAATACAAATATATGTCATTAATTCCTGAGCTAGCTTAGCTTGGGAGCTAAAGCTGTATTGCCATATATATTAGCTCCACGCTAACTGGCTAAYCTGAGGTTCTACAATCCAAAACACATCTCTATTTTTCTCCAACTGCATTTTCAGTTGCAGGCTTCGTCATTTCTACATCCTCCTCTCTGGTTTCATTTAAAAGGGCTGATCATCAGATACTGTCCAAGATTATCCTTCAAGGTGGCTAAGAGCTTGTCCCAGAAAACCTAGTGAATGCCATCATTTACCTGGTATGCTTTGTGGCGTTAATAAAATGACAGCGTCCGTGTGATGGTGTATTTTATTAATTTATAAAAACTAAACAGCCCACAGTATTTTTACAGTTTAAGTAAATGCTTATCAAATAATGTTTGTAACACATAACAGTTTAAAATTACATTTGTAATATTTCACTAGAAACATTTCTATGAATTAACAGATGAAACTCCTTTAGAGGCAGCACATTAAGTCTGTAGTTTTAGCCTAGCTANATAAACATTTCTATGAATTAACAGATGAAACTCCTTTAGAGGCAGCACATTAAGTCTGTAGTTTTAGCCTAGCTAACTTGCAGCTCTTGCTAATACTGGATCTAAAGTAGTAATTTCTTTGGTCAAAACAATYTAAGATTTAATTTTAGCCCACAGTGTTCAGGAAATAAAACTTCTCAACKTGGGACTGTCCAGTTGTCCCAGCTAATCTTAATTAGAACTCCTGCAGCTGGGTTGCGTCACTAATGAGGCCTGTTTGGCATCAATCAGCAGATGTCTTCTGCCTCTTCACATTTTTTGACATTTATTAAAAACCTTTGACTTTAATACTGTTTTGACATTATAGTTTCATCCTAAGCAGTCGGTGTGAGGTCACTGTCTTTTGGGTGATTTTTTTATTTTTTTGTTAAAGATCAGGGSAGCTGACAGAAAAAAAATACAGCATGGCACTTCAGGCTTTCAGTCTCCTTGCCTTTCATTTCCTTCCTTTGACAAGTGCCTCTTGCTCATTCTCATCATTATCAGGCCCAGGGATCAACGGTTCACACGTGCTGAAGACGGTTGTCTTGGTAACCCGGGCAGTGATGTCACCAAGTGGACAAAATTACTTCTCTGAGAGAAATGGGGAAACTTAACATCATTGTGGGACAAACYTCAGCTGAAAGTAATGATCCATTCACACGGTTATGGCATAAAAGAGAAAATAATAAATTATTATTTTAGATATTAAAAATACTTTCAAATAACTCTAATAAACCAAAGAGGCTGCCTGTATTTGTAGTCATTTTCTATATTCATACATTCTCATCACATAGTGTTTATTATTAGCAGATCTGAGTAAATATTTCCATTTAGTTCATCATTATTTACTGTATAATTAATGAAACTCTTTAAAAATCAACATTTCTAACCAGGTACTTTGTATTGATGCAGCTTTACATAAAGCCCTTTGAAGGCCTGTTACCAACTGCTGTCCYGTTGCAAAATATAATTAAAATATTCTGTCCCAACCAGGATTCAGTGGCTTTAGAAAGCAATACAGATGTATTTTTTTGCCATCTTCTGCAATGATGTTTAGTGAAAACTAAATGTCTTATGTAGTATAATCTAGATAACCTCTCACATCCTTTGTAGAAGTTTCTCAGTTTTAGCAAAAAACATTTTGGAGTGCAAACACAAGATGAAAACAAAGTTCAAATTATCACAACAATTTTTTATTGTTTTTTCTACATTATTTGTATCTAATTGTCCCTCTGGGATCAATAAAGTATTTTTGAATTTGAATTTAATTAAATTGAATTCATTGGAGTCACTTGTCAAAACACTTAAAACCAGTGATGTCCTGCTTAAAATATGAGTAAAAACTGAATTTTCTATTATCAAAAAGTGACAGATGTAGTGCTAGTAAATTTCTAGGTGGCCTTTTATATAGAAACGGAACATTTCTGAATAAGTTTTGAAGGCTGTAAATCAGCCTCAAATTTTATCATCCATTAACTTTCTTCTCTAAAGCTCGACAGTAATTTAAGGTTTACTTTAGTAATAATCTGTGTCGACAAAATGTCGACATTTTGATGTGTGAACCTGGGTAAGAGCTGTAAGGAGAACCAAGCTCAAAAAAAGAGCTGCTACCAGTAGCTCAATAGGGTTTTCATGATAGCCATACGCTTGTGTCTGGCACTCCCTGATGGCACTCTTTTTGTCACAGGCAAACAGAAAGGCATAGACATAACAAGTAAAATACCTTTTGATGAGAACATTTTGTGATGGAATATACACTCGACAAATAAATAAATACAACAGAAGTTGATAAGAGTTAGGACGTGGGAAAAAATTATTCTTATTTCAGCGAGAACCACACTGGAGTCTGCTCCGTTAATGGTAGCATTTATGATGTATAAATAATTGTACAAAAAGCACCAATTTTGTTGGAATTAGAGGAGTTTGCAAGTATTTTGAAACGTTTTGACAGCTCAGAAGTTAGTGTGTGACYTCATCACATTTGAAGTGGAACCGTCTGTAGCTAAATCTTCAAAAGTCATAAAACCTAAACAGCTTTTGTAACTTTTGCAAACATTTCTATTGTGAAATATGTCAAAGCTACAGAGCTCCAAAAAGGGCTGGGTTTTCATTCTGGCAAAATTTGGTTGTATGTGCAAACAAACAAACAAACAAACAAATAAATAAATAGGACCATATGCTAATGTAGTCCACACCATATGATACTTCACTGCCAAAAGTCATAATCAAGTATTCTCCTTCAAGCAACATATTTAAATGTATATTATCCAAATGTTTTTTTTCAAAGTTGCATAAGAAATGGCAAATTGAGAACTGTGGCAGAAATAGAAGAATAATGGCCAATTAGTATGGATGCTTCAGTTTTTATGCATTTGTACCTTTAATAACTTTAATGAGTATTTCTGGTTTATGAAAGCTAGACTTCTTTTTATTTATTTATTTTTTTAATGAAGCCACTATCTGCATCATCAGTAGTTAATTTGAATAATAAATTTGACCAAATATTCACTGTGTTTTTTCTCTCCTCTTTCCTGCTCTTCTCTTTCATGCAGAGACACACCACAGGCAAATGAAGGTGGAAGCAAAACGCCTCGATCCAGAACTTCATCCCGCTTCCCCAGACTGGGCCGCAGCCGCACCCAGGATGCCAGACCTGAACCTCAGAGCGGTGACCTTTGAGGTACTGAGTTACAACTGTGGAAAAACACAATGTTTTGTCGTCTCTGGACTGTGACACGCACTCTCGCTGGGCGCGAGGACATGTGGGGCATTAAATGGACCTTAAACGCGTCGATGAAAAGCCTCAGTCAAGAGGTGGAGACGGATGTGGGCCACTTTCGTGCGCTGGCTTGTCGGATAGACTCCGGCTAAAACCACCTGCTAATGCAGCACCTCTTACCTCAATGTGAGACCAAAAGACTCCCTGGAAACTGCACATGAATYAACACGAACTGCTCTTAGTAATCTCAAACACTCAGTAAAAACAAGGCAATTTTTTTTCTTAAAGCTGCTTAGTTTTGTAGTAAAATTGCATCATTGTCTCGGTGCCTCCAGTGTTTTCCAGCTGCTTTCCTGATCCAAGCTGGAAGGGAAGGGTGTGCAGAGGTGAAGCAGGGGGAAACTCAAGACCTATCTTGGAAAGATGAGCAATGTTTTTCAGTTTTTATGTCAGCATTCTAGTGCCACATTTTAGACAATGATTCAATCAACGCACCACCATGCTGCGGGCTTTTCTTTTTCCTGCCTATATCATGCTGTTATAGCTTTTATAAGAAGAAAAACATGCTGTAACATACTTTATCGTCATCACGGAAACTTGTCATTTTTAAAAATCTACTTTAAATTACACAATATGGAAGAYCTTGTAATGGACTGCTAACCTGTTAGCACTTTGACTCTTGGATCCAGCTTAAAAAAGATGAAGCAGATAAAGAATGTAGGAATGATTTAATCAAAAATATTTCTGTAAACAYAAGAAAAAAAGGTTAAATGATTAAAAACTAAATTTATTAAACTAACCTTTTTTTCTCTACAACTGCCTCTTATAAAAAAATAAATAAATCAGTTCCATTATCTTCTCTCACATCTTTCCACATATCTTACTTGGGCAGAATCCTAAATGTAGTTTTTCACAAATGTCAATTAAAAAAAAACAGGGTAAGTTGTGCAAAACATCATTTAGTTTCTGCATTTCTGAACAATTTAATGCAACATTACGTTTCCAAATTAAAGTTTCGAGCGCTCGAAGAGGAGCTCCTTGTTAGCGTGAACGGTAAGGGCTGCTGAGCACCGAGTGTGTGGAGAGCAGAAGCTCATGCAGATGGGAGAGTTACGCAACGGTAGCCAGAGACTGTGTTCAAACGAGGAGCGTTCGAGGGGCTCTGAAAAACTTGACTCAAAGAAGGAAACGATGCTCACCGTTGTTGTCAAGGAGCAAATGAACAAGGCTCTTAATTAACTTGTTTTTCTTAGACACAAATGGCCCTCGGCAACTGGAAAACACTCGTTTGTGTCGAAACTCTCACAGGGATTTTATTTAGAAGGGGCTTCATTTTAAACATTTCACTCAGGAATGTAAGGAGTCAACAAAACATGAAGAAAGAGGAGAAAGTATCTGAATAATKTATCTTTTAAAGGGGCAATATCATGTAAAATCAACTTTTTTTGAGTTTTATATGATGTTATAATGTTGTACTCTCATAAAAAACATGCCCAAAGCCTTGCTT
>NW_013952407.1:5118167-5129787 GCF_001266775.1 Austrofundulus limnaeus | reverse complement strand
ATGCTGTGTCCTGTCTTCAGTGTTTGTCCGATCATTGTGCTGCTTCCCTCAGCCAGTGAGGTGTCCTGTGTGTTCCTTGTTGTTCCAAAGAGTTTTTGCTGCACTGTCAGCTGTTTATTTTGATTGTTCTAAATAAATTCATTATTTTTGCACTTTGGATCCTGCCTGCACTCTGGGTCATTTCTGCAAAACCTTACAAAAGGTGACATAGATACTTTATTATGGTGTAGTATTTAAATATATGCCTGAGAAACGCATAATATTGCCTCTTTAAAAGTTTGACTGTTCTTGTTCCGAYCCCATGATGGAACTTAGACAGGAAGTTTTAATCTTTCTTTTTAGCATCATATTTAAACCTGCATCATGTTTGATTTCATGCTGCCTTATATGCATTAAAAGATAAGTCTCTTGTATGTTTTGTGTAAAAAAAACCTGTTCGATAATCACAACAAGCAACTGTTTGACGTTTTATCTCAGAGGATTTCCAGGTAAATAACAAACTGTTTATCAAACAGCCAATCTGCCCAGGATTGGTCATCAAAAAAAGGGATAAAAATATTAAAACTGAGAACTGTGCTCCAGCTGTGGCCACTCAATGAAGTGAAAAATTGCTGGGGTCATCCAAAAGCACCGGGGTGAAGTTACTTACAGCTTTGTTATGAAATAAACACAAGTGTTGATTTATTCAAAAMAATGGAGCTTTGGGGTCATGCAGTTTTTAATTTCTGTGTTTTAGGTTTTTGTTTTTTCTCATAAAACATTTGTTTACAGGAAACCTAAACRTTTACACCTGAACACAAGAACCCAGGAGTCATTTCTGTGTTTTTGAAGTATCTACACTTAAGAATGCACAAATCAAGCTGTTGCTGCCAAAACCAATAAAAACTGCAAGATTTTCTGACAAGTTCCTGGTGCCCGTGCAGCTCCTCCTCCTGTAGGCCATAAAAAGTTTCAGAAAACAATTTCAAATTCCTTCAGATGATGCAGTCTCCTTCCCTTAAGCTCACCAGAAGCTGAACGAACGGACTGAGTGGACGGTTAAAGGCTTGCTCAGCTGCGAATACAAATCTTTTTCTTACAGTTTTGTCAGCTTGTCTACTTTTCTGTTCTTGCCTTAATCTGTA
The DNA here is from genome assembly GCF_001266775.1 of Austrofundulus limnaeus. Classification (NCBI taxonomy): domain Eukaryota; kingdom Metazoa; phylum Chordata; class Actinopteri; order Cyprinodontiformes; family Rivulidae; genus Austrofundulus; species Austrofundulus limnaeus. The sequence continues at coordinate 5,128,663 of NW_013952407.1, read as the reverse complement.
ACTGGGCCTTTTCTACCATCATCGATGTCACAGCAAAGTGGGTGTGAACAATAAAGTCCAATGTGTGGAGCACGTACACAATAGCAACGCCTTGGTGTCAGTGTTGTCATTAAGCTTCCTGTTTGTGTTTATGGACGGAGGCAGAAGGCCYCCACGGTGTTCTGTTTTCTGTGTGCACATTTATGGATGTGTGCATGCAGATGTGCACACGTGCACATGGCAAAAAGACTAGAGTGCTTACTTTGTGCTCCACAAAACAAAGGCATATATAGGGAATTTTTTAAGCWTTTGTTTTGCTGGTTGGATGGTTTTTGTAAGTTTTAAAGCAACTCGGCCAATTTTGGAAGTGTTAGTTTGACAAAGAGAGAAAAAAATTGATTGGTTCACAAATTGCTCATTGGCCATCCATTTTCTGTACACGCTTATTCCTTTAAGGGTCGCGTTGACACATTTTTATTTGCCTTTTTATTACCAAAACATTGCTAAAGATCCTGTAATGCTAGGACATTTTAGACAACTTATGCCAACTTCTGAAAATTTTGTCCTACACTAAAGATGTCTGCCCTGAAAGATGGATATTAAAAAATCCATTGGAGGACTCTTTTGGATGTATACCTATTAGAATGGTAACAATTATGGCCTTTTTGCACTGCAAAAGAAAAAAACACCTGAACAAAAGCTGAATGTTGTGTACAACAAGTTTCAATGCACTGACAAGTGTTCAGACTTAACTTAAGCAACTACAAAAACACGTGGCATAACAAAAGATCCGGTTCTCAAAATGAGACTCAGCTTCACCTTCATCTTAGCAATAAGGGACACTCTTAAGGAACGTGTACACACTTTGGACTGATAAGATAAATGGTTTGAGCAACCTAGAAATCTAAAACCTACTATGCAGCATTGACTTTTCTTCCAAAGTGGTTGTCACATTTACTTCTCGAGAGAAGAACCAGAAATGGAGATCCACACACAAGGAGTACAAAAGAAAAGAATCTCTATTAACATAAAACAAACAATAAAAAAAAAAACCACAGACCTCTCAGGGGAGGCGGAAGACATCATACTGAAAACACACCAGGTTTCTAATGTGAAGAGGAAAAGATAAATATAATGGAAAAAAATACTTTTTGTTTTAAGCCAGTAATTCTATGACATACTTTAATGACCCAGTTTTTCATGGCACCCTGTTTGTCGGTGGATAGAATGGCTATAGCCAGAACAAGATTTACTCGTTTGAATTTATCTCTGANGACAATATGTGTGTGCGAGGGTGTGTGTGAATTTTTGGCCCGATCTAAACTACGTGACACAACAACCACAGTTTAAAAACTCTTGAAGCACAAAGAGGATGTGTAAGTTAATTCAGTTTGTTTTATGACTGATAGACTTCATGTTTTCACTGTGGGTGAGGAAAAGGCAGCTTCTACCACAGCAACCATCAACAATGCTATGGCTAACTCTTGAATCTCTGCAGGGCGTGTCTCTAGAGAGAGCCTTTTATATGAGCACTGTACTGTGACACGTCACGCTGTACCACACGTCACGAGGGACTTCAAACGTGGAAGTATTTTTTAAACCCCTAGATGGCAGTACCAAGCCGTTTTTGACCAAATATCGACGATTTAAACTATTTTAGACGAAAATGTTAAATTTAGGTCAAAAATAGCAAGGTATTACACTTAAGACAGAATTTGGGCAGTTTATTTGTTTAAAAAAAAGTTAATTTTGGGGTAAGTTACAATTTAAGGGTCGCGTTGACACATTTTTATTTGCCTTTTTATTACCAAAGCATTGCTAAATATCCTGTAACTCTGGGACATTTTAGACAACTTATGCCAACTTCTGAAAATTTTGTCCTACACTAAAGATGTCTGCCCTGAAAGATGGATATTAAAAAATCCATTGGAGGACTTTTTTGGATGTATACCTATTAGAATGGTAACAATTATGGCCTTTTTGCACTGCAAAAGAAAAAACACCTGAACAAAAGCTGAATGTTGTGTACAACAAGTTTCAATGCACTGACAAGTGTTCAGACTTAACTTAAGCAACTACAAAAACACGTGGCATAACAGAAGATCCGGTTCTCAAAATGAGACTCAGCTTCACCTTCATCTTAGCAATAAGGGACACTCTTAAGGAACGTGTACACACTTTGGACTGATAAGATAAATGGTTTGAGCAACCTAGAAATCTAAAACCTACTATGCAGCATTGACTTTTCTTCCAAAGTGGTTGTCACATTTACTTCTCGYGAGAAGAACCAGAAATGGAGATCCACACACAAGGAGTACAAAAGAAAAGAATCTCTATTAACATAAAACAAACAATAAAAAAAAAAACCACAGACCTCTCAGGGGAGGCGGAAGACATCATACTGAAAACACACCAGGTTTCTAATGTGAAGAGGAAAAGATAAATATAATGGAAAAAAATACTTTTTGTTTTAAGCCAGTAATTCTATGACATACTTTAATGACCCAGTTTTTCATGGCACCCTGTTTGTCGGTGGATAGAATGGCTATAGCCAGAACAAGATTTACTCGTTTGAATTTATCTCTGAGTTTTCCCTTGACCCAGCTAGGCCCTTAGGATGAAATCTTGCTTTATTAAGATGACATAATGATGTTTGTTAAACAAATAGGAGGCTTTGTAACTGTTAGCTCAGATCTTTACAGACAGCCTGATGACTCTTAACTAGTGTCATCTTGCTTAATCCAATAAACAAACTCAGATGACCATCCTACGAGGTGCCTTTATTCGTTGGATCACGCATTTCTGTTTCTTGTCAAATATTTCCACAACATCAACACTGACATCTACTCACAACTGTGCAGCTATACTGAAGAAGGGATCTGAACATAAACCTAAGGCTGAGGAACTAATCAAAGGCAAGTGGGAACACCTGAGGAASTAAACTAAGAGCAGGTATGGAGCTCACCTCAATAGAGGAGAACACAGACAGGAAAAAGATCAAAACACAAGGAAAACCTAAAGGTAAGTGCAAAAAAAACCCCACGCTATGACAATGCTTTCAAATGTGACTTTTTACATGTAGGTGTAGTTGATCCAACAAATTTGCAGGAGTCGCTGAACCAAACAACTCGCTGGGTTGAGAGGTGGGTCAGTGATCCAAGTAACTACTAAACTGCTTTAGTGCGATAGTCCCAACCAAGGTTTTTAAATCTCAAACTGCCACAGCAGTGACACGTCTTCAAAAAACGCCCAATTACAATCGATTAAACTCCTAAAATTACAGCAAGGCCGAGATATGTCAGAGCCGAACACTCAGTAATGACTGCACAGACCCCAGTACTGTCCTGTTTGGAGCAAGGCTGCTGGTTTTTTTGTTATTTTACCAGGACTAAATGGCAGTGCTTGTAGATATTTATCACTGACCGCTCCTGTGAGTCCAACTGGATCCCACCTGTTTCCACCTGTCTACAGTTAATAGAAAAAAGCACCATGGATTTTTTTTTTTTACATTACACTCGCTGCACACGTGATTGGTTTCTTGGTGCCATGGGTGCGACTGGTCAAAATGCATAATAAGAGTTTAAAAAAAGCTCAGTCTTTGTTCTCCGTTCTGACAACCATTTCATGCATGCCTGCTTGAAATAATTACAAAACACTTAGAATTAGTGTATTAATGGAAAAGCAGCTGGGGTTGGATTTATAATGCTTGCGTACGCACAAAACGAACCCAGAAACTTGCGTGTGCAACTTTTCATGCAAAGGTTGTGATTTACAAAATCCAAACTTGACGTGACAATGTGCGGTGCCTCASGCCAGCTCTGACCCATGCGTACGCTCATTTTGYAGACGMGAAACTGCGACACAGATGGTGAAGTGAGGAATTAGAGCCACACCGTAAAATGATCACTGTCAGATATTTCATTTCACTTCACAATCAGACTTAGAGTTTTATTCAACTTTATCATAAGCTTTCTTAATGGTATTATTTATGCTTCTGCTGTGAGCCATAAGGGCCTTTTGAAATAAAAAAAAAACAATTCTTAAAGTTCACGCATCTCCATTCATCTCCTTCCTCCTCACGACCCTGACCCACAGACCCCTCCCCGACAAGAGACATTTCAACAGCATGACAGCAAAAGTCAGGCTTTGGGTACACGCAGGGTACGTCCACCTTCGCCAGTGTGGATGTTATAAAAGTTCACTTTTTAAAGTCTGTATTTTTTAAGCATGTGCAGGGCTGTGGGATGTGTGAGGGGGTGAGGAGCGGGTCAGCTGCAGATAACAGCAGGTAGGAGGGGGAGAACGGGGGAGAAGAGTGGTGAACTTATTTCTAACTTTATCTGACTTTTTAAATTTTATTTGTTTTTATCGTCCTGCAGGCTCTGAGAGAAAATTAATTTGAAGCTGTGTTTTTGATAAAAATCACTAGATTACTCTAAACGTCTGTAAACCTGCAAAATGAGGGAAAAGCTGTGTAAATTACATTCTGTTCACGTGAGCAGCTGTCAGTCAGCACCTGTCATCCTCCAGACTCACGACGGAGCGTCTGAACCAATCACTTTTGTTGGCATTGATCAGCTGACTGATTTAAATACGTCTTAACATTCATGAGGTACTTTGCGTTGACTGTTTATGGTTTTGTGGTTGAGTGTGGGCGTGTAGAGGGTAGAACCTGAGGCGGGAACTTGTGCGCAAACTCTGAGGTGCAGCTGTGATCTATAAAGGAAAGGTGTGCAGAAACATGCYTACGCACGGTTTTATAAATCTGAAAAAAAAAWWTTTTTTTGCATACGCTATTTTCACCTTTTGGCCGTACGTTCATTTTTAGTATGGTTTCCATGCAATCCTTTATAAATCTGACCCCTGATCCTGAGCTCCTCCCAGTACTGAAACAGGAACATTTTAGAGGAAAACCCCAAATTAGAGCAAGCATGTTTTAAGTTGTTGCATTTAGGTGTTCTATTTCATCCCTAATGACCGCCAGAAGTGGTGCTTAAAGCACTGAATGATAATTCTTGCACATGCGCAGTTCGAGTATTATGCCAACAAGGTCACGTGAGACCCCCGGTGACACCGGTGAGCCTATATAGTCACGTGACATGATAGCTCAGTCCCTTTTCATCTTCTCACATGCAGGTTAAACAGGTGGTAAGACCTTGATTTGTTTGCTTGATGCTGGTAGCCTCGTGTCTAAGGTTGGAGCTGCTTGATTGTCTTGCCCTCCAGAGGCTGCGCAAGGTAATCTACACTTATATACAGCTGTTTTTTACCGCCGACTGGTAAATTGTTGTTTATTTACCCTTTTTAAATCCGGCGGTAGCATGTTTGCTAGTCGTACAGACTTCTTTAATTACTGTGGACCCGAAGTTTGGGCTCCAAAAGTTTGAATTGTTCCCGTGCGGTCTGCCTTAAGTTTATTGCAGCCGTAGTTGTGCTTAATTCTTTTGTATATTGCAGCCGTGTATATTTTGCTTACATTGTTACAGCCTGTTAGGCTCGCCTTTATTATGACCCCCGCATGCAAAGCATAAGTGGGAGTCATATTGTTTTCGTACTGTTTATTTAGTTTGGGGTTTTTTTTCAGTGATTTTTGGTCAACCGTAGCACAAAAACGGCTTCACCAATCAACATGAAATTTGGCAGGACTGTAGATGAGTCCGACCTACACTGCGCCAGCCAACAGTTTTACGATAGACCCCATATGTGAGGAGGGGGCTCCTTTCAAAGAGGGGGTGTGTGGACATGTGAAAATGCTTATAACTCAAAAACTGTTAAACATAGAAGCTTCAGATTTCTTTTGTTGTTTAGCTCTGATGAAGCTCTATCCGTCAGGCCCACCAATCGGTGCCCCCCCCCCCCCAAAAAAAAATTGAAAAAATTGCTTTTCTTTTAGCCATAGGCTAAATGRGTGGGTGAGGTGCACGCATTATCTACTCATGAGTCTTGTTGCCGATGGAACTCCACTGGCTCGGGTGTCACCCTCTTGCCTAATGCAGCATTCTTCTCTAAGATGGCTTAATCTATGAGCCATCTTTGGCCTCTCCAGCTTGCCTGTTTTGAAGCAGACAGTGCTGCTGAACCTCTTTGCCCGGTTCGAACGCTGGAGTAATACATCAAACAGGCAGCTTCTTTGCGACAGTCTGAGAACCACTTTGTTAGCTACGCGGGGCCTCGCAAAGGGCAGTCCCTTTCAAAGCAGCACCTTGCATGCTGGATTGTGTATGTAGTGGAGCGGGCATATACCCTACAAGGCCACCAACCACCAGCAAGGGTACGGTGTCATTCTACAAGGGGTATTAGCACATCATGGGCTGCTATAAGTGGGGTCACACTGGAGGCCATATGTGCACCAGCTTCCTGGACGTCCCCAAATACACAGGACAAACCTGGCTGCCTTCCACCCATCGGAGGGAATCCTGTCGCAGCACCAATCCTCGTCTCAGTAAGGTGGGCATAGCTGCTGTTTTCTTTTTTCCCCTAACTCTCTTGTGTGTGTGATTTCTCAGGACTCTGTTGGTAATCGTCATCCAGTGCTTTAAGCACCACCTCTGGCGGTCAGTAGGGATGAAATAGAACAAAAGTTACGACTGTAACTGTGGTTCTATGAATCCTGGATGACTGCCAGAGTGCTTGGTCCCTTGGAATCATTGTGTTTTCGTGAGGAGTAAGGGACTGAGCTACCATGTCACGTGACTATATAGGCTCACCGGTGTCACAGGGGGTCTCACATGACCTTGTTGGCATAAGATACTCGATCTGCCCATGCGCAAGAATGATCATTCAGAGCTTTAAGCACCGCCTCTGGCGGTCATCCAGGATTCATAGAACCATAGTTACAGTCGTAACTTTCGTTTTATGCATTTGTGATTTTTAATTATTTTTTGTCATGTTTGAGTTTAGGTTGCTTATCAAAGTGCTAATTTAGACATGTACCAAAAAGCTAAATGTAAAATAATATTTGCTTTTAACTCTTGCAGGATCAAAAGCAATTTGTAAAAGAATGAAGTTGTTACCAGTTAGATTTTTACTTGTTTTAGATGTTTATAAAWTAAAAAAATGAATCAGTTATAAGCTAAACACCTACCCTTTGTTATAAACTAAAATGTCCTTCCCGTACTGTCCTTAAACACAGACGTCCTTCTCAGCTCACTTTACAGAACTGCCTGTAATCACCAGCTCTTACCTTTTTTTTTTGCAAACAACATCAAGTCAACAGGGACCCTGGTTTGAACAAGGTCACTGTATAAGCAATACTTCTATCTCTTCAGTGCACAATGCGGCCTTGGCATCAGGACGAATGTTTAATGTAACGATAAGGAACAGGCTGGCGTGTCAGGCACCCTGTAGACAGCCCAGCCTCTGCTAAGGAGCTTCCAAACACTAACCGAGATTAGCATGTGCTTCCAAATTGTGCTTGCAAGAAGGGCAACTACAGCAAATGCTCCTCTGAGACTGGAGTCTGCTTTGCTAAGCTGAGGCATCCATCTGGATTGCTTATGTCAGTAATTACAGCAGCTTTGTCCCTTTGCTCTGTTGCTGAGACACTGCAGGCTCATGGAGGAAAGTTTTTAGCAGACCAGATGTCTTATCAAAAATAGTTGGGTTGCAAAAAGTTCTATAGAAACAGTAATGAATACTACATAGGGACACAGAGGGACAGCGCTCCTCCCACACCTAAGTAAGGCAACAGCCATTTTATAGTTGTGTTCTATGGAAAAAAGTTATGAACAACTAATAAATTACCTGTTTTAGATGGSTTTTGAAACAACTTRAGTTTGGAGAAATAYTTTTTGCCTGACAGCGCTAACTCAAAATGTAGCTGAGATCAAAGCAGATTGCTGGTGTCCTAAAACAACATCCATTGCGTTTTCTTTACTTGCGTTTTCTTTTCAAGTCCTAGGGTGCTATCTTGCAGAGGTCTAAAATAACGTCAGTCTTTATAAAAACAGTCGTAGCAGTTCATGTGAGGACTATTTTACAAATTTGTGATTAAACTGAAAATTGTGGAGAAATTATATAAAACTCCTTGCAAAAAAAACTGCAGAATTCTATGTAAATAAACATGGAACAMGAAGTTAATCAGGATTTACTGGAGTGTTTAAGACACTGGTTTTAGCCATTAGCTCCTCAGTCCCATCATACACAGTTTTGTTTCTCCAAACTGTGGCTCTTTATAAAGCCCTCTGCAACAGGTAAAATTGATTTTTTATAAGTTTTCTTTAGAACCTCACTACAAATCTTTTTAAAAGGTACAGAATAGGTCATTCAGTTTTAGAATAAAATTTTCTCTATCAAAAAGTAAGAAGATGGCAAACTCTTTATATTTTAATATATGTATGTATATATACACGTGGACAAAATTGTTGGTACCCCTCTTTTAATGAAATAACCTCACAATGGTAACTAGAATCTGACAAAATTAGACYGTGTTCATTTCTTCATGCTTCATTTTTCAGTCTGTGAACATAGAGCTGATGTACCTTGACAAAAAGTTCCATTTTTGTCTCATCTGTCCAGAGGACATTCTCCCATAAGCTTTGTGGCTTGTCAACATGTAGTTTGGCTAATTTGTTTTCAACAATGGGGTCCTCCTTGGTTGTCTCCCATTAAGTCCACTTTGGCTCAAACAACAACTGATGGTGCGATCTAACACTGATGTTCCTTGAGCTTGAAGTTAACATTTAATATCTTTAGAAGTTTTTCCTGGGCCCTTTTGTTACCATTCMTATTATCCGTCTCTTTGATTTGTCATCAATTTTCTTCCTGCGGCCATGTCCAGGGAGGTTGGCTACAGTCCCATGGATCTTAAATTTATAAATAATATTTGCAGCTGTAGTCACAGGAACATCAAGCTGCTTGGGGATGGTCTTATAACCTTTACCCTTTAACATGGTTGTTTAGGGCCTTTAAAAACAAAACAAAAAAAGTAGTTCATTTGTACACCCGGACACGTTCAGGTCATTCCACCTGACTAAAGAGGCATTTTAGACTAAATGTTTGTGTGACACTTTCATTCAGCCTGTAACAGTAAAATTTTTAAAATCACATCTTTTTCATTTTTTTCTCTAAGTTAATAATCAATCATCAATGTTTCTTCTCTGCACTTTAAATCTTTGCTATTGTGTCAACTGAACTCATCGTTCTTRTGGTTACTTTTTGTTTCCTTTTTCTTCTCTTTCTCATCTTCCATGAGTTTCCTTTTTCACGCTGCTTTCCACCAGCCTTTCACTCCCCAGGACAACCTTTATTTTGTTTGTGTTTTTTTTGCACCAGAATTTCTCCTCCATGACTGTTTCTCACACCTTTCTTCCAATCAGCCTCCCTCTCCCTCCACGTCTTGTTGCCTTTGAGCCTCAGCCTGCTTTGCACACTGTATTTACTCAGCTGTTCAGCGGCTGCCTCTATTTATTACCTGCAGGAGAGACTGAGTAAACCAGCCCCTCGGAGAGTTTTCCTCTCTTCTACTCTTGTCACCGAATCTTAAAAACTCTGGGCTGGAAAATTGATTGTTCCAGAGTTTGTTTCCCCTCCTCCACCCCCTCCTTCCAGAGTTTGTTTCCCCTCCTCCACCCCCTCCTACCACCTTTTATCTTTTTCACTTTGCTCCATACTGAGCTCCCACTTCTGTCTGTTACAAAAAAAAGGTTCACAAACCAATAGCTACAAGGCTGAGAAAAAAAATGAAGCATTTAAGGCTCTACATGTCGGATATGTTTCTCTTGGGTTTAATCTGAATAAAATCCCAAGTTAAGCTTTAATGGATAATATTGAATAATATGTTACCAGTTCTTGGAACTTAGGGGAGGAAGAAAACATGGACTTTATCTTTAAGCTGCTTTTAACTTCTTTTCTGTGAAGGCAACATACAGCAAGTTACTGTCGGGTAATGAGATAAAATATATTCTGACTCTAACCATTTTGGACCAGATGAGAACAGGAAAGCAAATCTGTATGTGTCGTGGTACATTAGTTTCAAGATAAACCTGCAGGTAATCAGACAGGAGAGATCGTGCTTCAGCTTCTCATTACTCGCTGGGATTTGGTTCTGACTGTTTAAAACCAGCACTTCCACAGCTCTTCTTTGTTCCTGTCCTTGTGTTTGACTTTCTTTTACCTGCAGTCTGCCTCCTCCTTCACCAAGAAAACCACTTCCTGAAGTGTTCTCTGCCAATCTCCCCAGGATATCACAGGCTTTCACAATAGCCTGTGGCACCCGTTTGATCAGCACGAAAGCTTGATGATGAACACCTCTCTGCGCCGCTCTAACTGCAGCAGGGAAGGAAGCACAAGGTGAGGGGAGGTGTGAGATGTGGATGAATTGAGCAAATGGCAGAACTGTCAGTCAAGGCAGGGGCTTTGGAAAGTACTGCCTCAATGTGTAGCTAAAACAGATTCCTTTAAAGAGTAACTTACCCCCAAATTAACTTTTTTTTAGCTGATAAACTGTCTAGAATGTGTCTAAAATGTTATATAGTACTGTTTCTATGCTAATTTTGATGTTTTTGTGCGTATTTGTT
>NW_013952407.1:5113269-5117013 GCF_001266775.1 Austrofundulus limnaeus | reverse complement strand
ACACACACACACACACACACACACACACACACACACTTTAAATTTTGCTTCTTGATCCATTTAGCAACCTGTCTATGCTGCACTGATTTTGCAAAGACCAAGTCGCTCACGCTTAAAGATTGCTTTGACTGATTTGACTGACATCATTAGTTAGCACTCGAGTTGTGTTGTTCACGAATGATCCGAATCTTTTGAACAGTTCATTACAATGAAAATTAGTAGCCAAGTCAGGGGCAGTAATAAGCTGTTTATAGTTTTATTTTTTTATTGCTCATGTAATATTTATTTTTTTCATCCTTTAAAACACAGACAATCACTCCTGTGTTCAAACTCGAATGGCTCTTTGGAACAGCTCTATGAAACAAACTGCTGCAGATCAGGATCCCTGTCAAAGAGCCGTTTAGCACAGACAGGATGTCTCCCTGRTGGAGGATAAAGAACCTTAAATGAGGAATGACTTAGATCAATAAATTTTATCTGCAGTATTTGTTCATTTCATTCAAAAGTTGATCATAAAGTTTGAATGAACACAAATGATTTTTAGTGTTGACTCTATCCTTTGTGTTTACTCACCTGAGCTTTTCTCCCAACATGGCATCTAGACCACATTTTCTCAAGCAGTAACACCGTCTGATTATGACACAGATCTGCTAGAACTTGTGCAGTGACATCATCTTTTTTATTATTTATTTTATTACTTAGGCAGGTAATCTCATTGAGACGTGTAGTCTCATTTGTAAGATTGACCTGTGACACATACAATATCACAAAGATCATGAATGTCAAGTTCCATTTTGGGGAAAGCWGAGTTAAACCAAAAATCMAAAYCTTTTATTKTATGATGATGGGGGTGATGTTTAGCATATTGTTAGAATGCACAGTTGGTTATTTAGATTTTATTCTTAGGTAAAACCAGCATCGGCTTTAGTAGCTCTGTGGTCAGTGCTGTYACACTGAGGTTGCAGGTTCGAAAAACAGATTGAGTCAAAAACTGCATCAAACAGCTGCCAAACCTGTCGATCTTTCTTCCCCTGAAGCAAGGTAAAAACAAAAAACAACATGCAGCCATGTTCAGTCTTGGAATATGTTTGGCACGACTCCCAGCTTCAATCTTTGGCTTAATTTCTKTAAAACTGACTGAGTTTGAGACTTATTTGTGTTTAGTAAGGCAAAATTTGTTGTGTTGATGTGCATCCAATAACTACTTTCTGAGGCAAAAGAGGAATGGGTTGAAAAATCTTTTATGAAACTGCCACCACAAAGTCAAACAGTTGGTTTTATTACTTTTCTTAACCGGCTACTTTCTGTCTTCAGCCTGGAACAAGGTAATCTGGGTTTATCAGATAAAGTGAATTTTTTGTCTTTATAGACAGATGTTTTAGCAGATCCAACTCAGTTTTAACAGATTTAGCTATTCACTTCCATGTTTTGATTGCTTTTTGCCAACCAATAATTTCAAACCTTTTACAGAGTAACATTTTTCACCAACAAAAAAGATTGGGTCAGAACAAGTTGTTACCAGCTAAAATATAACCATCACTGCAGAAATGCACCAATTGGYGGTTTGTACCCATTTTAGTTTGATCGTAGTGGTAATTTCTGTTTGTTAATTTTGTTTTTTAGCTCTATATATTTCATAATGTCTTTTCCGTTGCGCCTCAGCTGCTCTAGAATTTGCAGTTTACTCAGCAGGTTGAAGATTAATGCTAAAAGCTGCTCTATTGGTGGAAAGTCTCAGCAAAATGAGATGATGTTTAGTAAATACTGGTTGAGATAAGATATTATAATGCTACAAATATTGGTAGGAACTTTTGTTTTCAAAATTGAATCTACAGAACACAAAAGAAGATTAGGGCCACAGGGACAACAGACTACAGTGGTTTTGCGAGCTTCCTGTGCCACGTGATCATGTGATGTACCGTAATAACTACGGTGGCCTGGAGGTGCAAAACAACATTACAAAATCTGAAATATTTTTACATGTCCTGAAACAAATTTGCATTTTAGAAAGCAAAATACACACTAGTAAACAAATTAACAAGACTCAGAACACTTCTACAATTTCCAAAACAAATTGACATTTTAGGAAACAAATTATCAACATACAAAACACTTTTATAAGTCATTACTAGACTATAAAAGTATTTCAGATTTTGTAATGTTGTTTTGCACCTCCAGGCCACTGTAGTATATTAAGGGACATCCATGGTACACCACATGATCATGTGGCACAGGAAACCTGCGAAAACCACCATTGTAGTCTCCTGTCCCCCTCCTCAGACACTGGYTGCAGTGCTGTGGACTCAAGGAAATAAAGTGGCAGAAACAGAGTTGTTTTTTATTTATGGATATTAAAGTCTGGAAGACAGTCTACAAGGGTATCAAAACCACCACGGATGATTTTGAGACACAAGAAGACATTGAAAAACCAGCTTCTTGTGAAGAAAAGGTAGCATTAGTTTGTTAAAAATGTCTTTCTCTGAGACTCTGTTTCAGTTTCAGTCAAAAGTAGAGACTTCAAACTTTAAACCAGTTTTTAAATTGTGTTGTAAAAGTAGAACACGAGTTATAACTTGTAAACATATTTTATTTTCTTAAAATGACTATTTAGTTGTAATAGATTTCTCTTTTGTTGTATTTTATAAAACTGGCCAGTTTAATAATGTTTAATCAGTTTTATTTTCCAAATTCTATTATTCCCCCAAATCCTACATTTTTATTGTAACCATATTTATTAGCCTAAAACTTGTAATTATAAAAAGACTGAACAATAATTAAACAAATAAATAGCCACAAAAAAATCAAAAAATAATGTTATTTCACTTTCACAACTATAAAAAAAAGCTGTGGTTCAGTAGAATATTTAATTGTTTTTGAAAGGTGTTAAAAATACTTACAAAGAAAAAAGAAAAACATTTTTATGTGTAAAACACATTAAAGTTATCTTTTGTAAAATAAAAATGTTTTAAAAATTAACTTAGCGTTAAATATGTCATAAAGAAACATAAAACCTACAAACAACAACAATTTGTGCACACTTGCTAACTGAATTAGATATAATCACATTTAATTATGTTATGGAAGGGGACACACACACACTGTTTACAGTGCTTTATCAAAAAAACCAACAGTTTTTTCATTTTCAAAGGAATTTCTGATTCTGCACACACAACAACAAAATCTTGGATAAACTCCCACCTCACTTCTGAGTGTCTGGAGTTTGCAGCGTCTCTTAGCTCCTGCTCCTCTGATGTGACTCGGAGAGGAAGCGGTCTTCACAGCGTCCAGCCCATCGTGTGCTGTCACAGGTTAACCAAGAAAGTGCTGAGGTTGCTATGAAAATGCCATTGGTATTGTGTAAAGTCAACAAGCTCAAGAAGCAGATTTATAGCTTAGTTGTTTATGTAAAASCTCATCTACAATCCTAAAGGAAAGTTTAACCCAAATCAGTTAATAGAAAACATTGGGTCAGTATAACGGTATAAATTTTAATTTGTGCATTTACAATAGTGTTTCCAGTGACGCCATCTTTTTTTCCTGACAAACGTGAATGGTCTACATGTGATTTTAGAGTTTGTAAGGAGAATATCCTGTGCACATTTCATTCTACAAATCATGATGTTTGATTACTTTTTAATTTTAAATCAACCCACCAAGTAATGTTTGCGCAGTAAGCCATGTCTTGTTTTAGTGTGTGTGTGTGTGTGTGTGTGTGTGTGTGTGTGTGTGTGTGTGTGTGTGTGT
>NW_013952407.1:5109533-5111145 GCF_001266775.1 Austrofundulus limnaeus | reverse complement strand
GATAAAATGGTGAATGAGATCAGAGGCTTCTGGAACAAGAAAAAAAGTCAAAGTTCTGAGTGAAACTCAGCTGATCATCTCACGGAGTACCTTCATACTTGGACCACGTATTTCTGTCTTTGTTAAATAAATATTGCCATAACACATATAATTAACTCAAATATTGTGTTTCTGTCTGACATGGAGAGCTTAGACCTCTGTGATAGACATTTGTTTTGTGCTGAACTCGACCAGAAACCCCCTGTTCTGCACACAGGTGAGGACTACTGGTTGAGTCAGTTCAAATATTTCTTAGCAGATATCTTTAGATAATTTTGTCCTTTTTATTCAGTGAAACCAGTAAAGTTGGTAGCACTGCAGATTGTTGTAGGTTTAACAAAGAGGCAGTCAGACCTCACTGGTAAGTGAACATAGCTCCTTTAGTTTTACTAAGAGGAGGAAAAATGGACAAAAATGGCAGTTTTGTGTAAATCATTAACATCAGTCAGTTATTCTTTCAGACACCACAGTTGTATTTAGGCTTTTTGTTTACCTGTAGCTTACCATTTTTGGCTCAAAGTGCCTTGAATTTCCACATTATTCTGTGAGTATGACATTAACCTATAGCTGTTGTCTGTCTAATAGTAAATCAAGACTTTCTCTGAGTCCAACTTACTGATGTTGCTGTATTTCCCTTTGGTTCTTTTTAAATATAGGTGTATGCAGAGTTTCAACAAATTACAAACCAAAACCTGCCCTGCACAAGTTGAGTCGTCTGATGACCTTATTTGGACAAAAGACATAAAAAACTGGGAACATGGATGCTTTGGACGACGGACAGGACAGGTGAAAAGATTATTAAACATTTTAATAGATTAAACTTTGTTGTACTTTGTGGCATTTGGAAAGAATGACGAGGATCAGTATCAGTTATTCCTCCTGCTCCATCTTACTAACATCAATAATGTGACTAATAGCTGATGAATGTGGGTGAAGTGTCCTTTCTTTATGAGAGACGTGTGCATTTATCCACTAGCCACAACAGAGTAACTTTGTTGCTGATTTAAATAAGAACTATATATTGAATAAGCGGCGTTCCTTGTTCGGAAAAACGTGAACTTCAACCTGAACCTGAAAGCTGTTCAGACTGCAGGTCAAAGTGAGTCATTTCAATTATTTTTTAACATGTGAATCTGATTTGGTTTGTGTATCACAGTTCAAGTCCAAGTAAGTAACACTGGGCCTCATGCAAGAACCATTGGTATGAACAGATTTGTTCTTAAGTTGTGCGTACGAGTGATTTAGGAGAATTTATAGCATTCACCAATTTTCTCGTATTCTAAGATTTTTTTTCAGATACAAAGAAAATTCACGAGTGGTCCAGACCTGTGGTTCAATTTACGAGCAGTCAGTCTGCTGTTATCCTGACTGATTTTCTTCACCAATAACTTTATATTTCTTTAGTTTGAAGATATTTAGAGTTGTAAATAAATCACACTCCTTAATTATGTTGACAATAGGTTATTCTGTTTGAATTGGAATTATAATTTTAACTGTAATAATGTAGATTAATGGCATGAATTGGTCAAATTAAATTAAATTGGCTATTAATGCTGTTGAATAACACTACAAT
>NW_013952407.1:5100946-5106383 GCF_001266775.1 Austrofundulus limnaeus | reverse complement strand
GCTTTATAAAGCTTGAGAGTTGATTAATAGTTGCTCTTGGAGTATATTAACTGTACATTTATAATGATTTCACAGTCTAATTAAAATATGTTGAAAATACGTTCATGTAAAGCTTAAAACATATTTAAAGTGTTCTTCAAGTATAGCACAAAGTATATTTTAGGTGTATTTTAAATACTGTATGTATATTTAAGCTAAATTAAATGCACAATTAAGTATGCTAAAATATATTGCAAATACCTTAAAGTTGAGTTTAAGTAATGTTAAAAGACTAATTAATATACTGTAAGTTGTTCCAAAATAACACACTTAATATACACTTAGTACAATACAATTAAAATATAATAAATACATCAAGATAAAGTACAACTTAAGTATACTTTTTTTTTCACCTGGGCAGGCATCTGAATGTAGCTGTGGTAAAATTCCAGTTGTATAATGATGGCAAAAAAACAAAGTTGTCAAACCTAATCCTTTCAAACCTGAACATTATGCGACAAAATACACCACTTAACCCCTTTTTGCTCCTCGAGTTAAATTCAGTCAGTAATTTAGAGAATTGCCTAGATTTCTTTCACTGGACTTCATCTTTTAAGACTAAGAGCCGTTGAGAAAGTGCAGTTTAAAATCCCACTTTATGCAATCATCCATAAGACACTTAATCACAAGAAGTGGCATTTTGCAGCTGATGAACTGATAATCCTTAATAGAAGAAAGTGTTATTTATGATGTGGTGGGGGAAGGGAAGAAGAAGAAAATTTGGATTGCTCTTACACAGCACGATAAGCTGTTCGTGAACTTCTTTTGCTTAAACGTTCTGCCAAGAATATTCATGTAAAACTATATTTTTTTCTTCATATACTTTGCTCTTATGCTGACACACTCTTTCACCTCCCTCACCTTTCTGGCTGCATTACATTTCMACTACAGTTATCTTTAAGCAGAAATTTCTGACCCCAGACGGTGAACCCTGTCAATACCATTGAGCTTTTTCCTTGTTCTACCAGACAGAAAGCAAAAAGAGGGTAGATAGAAATCAGAGTGGCACAACCAGCCAGAAATAATGGATAGGAATTGAAAACTGTGTTTCACAGGAAGAAGGGCTCACAGGAGAAAAACTTATAGCGATTATAATGTACTCTTTCACATGCTCAGAATATAAACAGGGCTAAAAATCAGGCAGATGCTTTGATATTAAAATATTATGTTTTATTTCTTTACTCTGGGCACTGCAGCAAAACCTTCACACCTTTGATCCAAAACAAAATAAAACATGATTGTAGTTAAAACAACTTTTCCTTTTTCAAGCCTTCAACAACAACACATTTTCCAGAYTGTGGGAGTTGCTTGTCTACTTGTGTTGTTGATTTGATGTTGTACTAAGTCGTGAAAATTCAATATATTTCCACTACAATCTAAATGATCAGGGCAGTTGTTTGTGATAGCTAGTTTGCAAAATCTGTTGTTTTGTCAATAATAGCTTCTAGTTTCTAAAAATGTGTTTTTATTTGAAAAAGCTTTGTATGAGTAAATAAAAAAAAGATCTTTTCTGGTCAGTAAGATGTTTCATTTCTCAATTCTCTGTATGCAGTTAGTTGTAAAATGATTTTTTTAATAATCTTTTTCTTGGCATTGTTACAGGTATTCATTGCAACCCATGAAATCAACTATAACAAAGGTTAKCATAATTTATATGAAATATTGCAGTTAGTTTTCTCCGGTAGTTTTCCAGATACTGTATTTTCAYGTCGCAATATTGTCAGGTCGGTCGTGGAGGCAGCAGCTTGAGCATCGAGTTTCAGACCTCTTTCTACAGTTACCTCAGCTGATCTGAGGTCTTCCAAGGCCTTGTGTAACCTGGGTCTTCCCTGTGATCTCCTCGCAGTCTGAAATGCCCGGGAAATCTCCCCAGTGAGGCATCCAGGCAGCATCGTTATCAGATGCTTGAACCACTTCTGTTGGCGCCTCTCGATGTGGAGGAGCAGCGGCTCTGCTCTGAAGATCAACGGTAAATAATGTCAAAGAGAAAATTAACTGTAGTTGTTTTCAGAAGTTCATTTAGAATTTTCTTTCTTCTAACTTTACCTTGTAATGTGAATACAATGAGTATTTCAACATATTTTATTTCCACWATTTTATCTGGATATCTTTTAGGAGGAGGGAAAATATATTGGACCTGTGACCACAGTGACCTGTCCAGGGTTTACCCTGCCACTCACGCTGTGGCTGCTGGATATGGGCATCAGTGACCCCCGTGATCCTGAAAGGAATAAGCGGGTATAAATGATGGATGGATGGATGAATGGATGGATGGATGGAAAACATGAATTCAAACAGAATTTTTGGCTACTGTAGCCGCGGGCATGGGAAGAACAGGGACTTTTGGTAAATAAAGTATTTCTGTAGCTTTAAAAAATACAAATAAATCTATAAAACACAGAGTGATCGACAAAGAGCAAAAAGATAATTGCATTAAAAAGAGCAGAGCAGGTGCGGAGAAAAGAAAAAAAATATTGGGATAAATGGAAATGGACAGAAAAGAAACAACCCATCTCCTCTCATTGGGAACAGGAAAGGGGGCATAAAGGAGACKTAATTCAAAGCCACAGCTTGGAAACAATCTGAAGTGGATGCATTTCATGCTTCGAGTAAAGGTCACTCTCTTGTTCTCCATAGAGACAAGAGGGCCCTTCATATGATGAGAGAGATGAGTGTTCATCTGGGAAACCTGAAGGTTGATTCCATCTTATTTACTCTTGTGACACACTGGCACATACAGTGTTGGCAGGAAGAYAAAGATTTGATTGTGAAACAAGTGGCTCTCATGAATCTGTAATGTCAGTGAACGTAAACCACATTTTCTATATGAAGATGGCAGAAAAAGATGGAGTTTGACTTTGTGTGGTGGGAGCACGGAGTACAACTTATAACAACGGGAAGGTTGAAATAAGAAAAACTACTGAATTCCCTCAAAAACATAAATAAAAACCAGACTATTTTCATGATGTACAGATACAGATGTGTCATGTTTCTTTCAGCTGTATTATCTGTGAAACTGATGTCAGAGCATCTGACCTCAGAATAAGACTGTAAGATTTAATTTATTTTTACTTTAGTAGACTCTTTCATGGTATAAAGTGGAGAAAAGCAGCCTTGCTTTGCATACCAAATGGAGTGCGTTTTACTGAATAAAAAGTAAAAAAAAGGATCACTGAACATTTTAATTCAGTCTGACTCTTGGTTTGAAGTTAAAAGTGCAAGAACTTATGTTCAACTCATGATATTTTTTCATGAGCACTGCTACATAAACCATGCACATTGTTTTATTGCATCCTCTACTGTGTTACTTTCTACAAAGTTTGTTGAGGAAAACATGCTGACTAAACTGAATGTGCAGACAAGCAGGGGTGGTTTTAGGGATCGGGCCAGCGGTATTAGCCTCTGCTGAAATCTGACTGGCCTCGTGAAGTGCCCCTGTCCTGTCACTTATCTGTCCTTTGGGGGCCAAGCCACAAGTCGACGTAAACTCCCAAGAGAATTTAGATCCACAGCCCTTCAAGGCCATGGGGGGATCTGTAATCAGTTGTTGGGGAACAGAAGAAAATATTTTCGGTCAGGCAGACAATAATAATTTTCCATGTTCCTTAATGTCGGCTGGTACATCCAATGTGGCGACGCCAATCAGACAAATAGTGTGGGCAATCCCGCCGAGTCGAGCTCTCAGCTTCTCCAAGATCAATTCCATCTCGCCAGCAAAGTCCAGGGACCGCAGTCGGCCCACGACCCTCAGCAGAACCGCTTGCAGACCGAGTTCCAGCTCGCACAGGACTAAAGTCTGAGTGCAGATAGCACGGCAATCCTTCATCTTGGTCAGGCAGCCAGGAAATGGCCTGAATAGCCACTGACGCTGTTTTGTAGAACACCAGGAGCTCACCAAGCCAATCTGTAGAAATCCAGTGGTCAGAATCCAAATATCCAGATAGTTGAACAGAGCAGAACAGAGGTTCCATGTCCTCCCACAAAAAAAAAAAAATAATAATTGTTCCAAAAATTTATTAAGAGACTAGCTAACCAAATCCATAAAAATAAATCCATAGTTTTCAGTTTTGGATGAAAACGTACAGAAGGCTCCGAGCAGCAAAGCAGGGAAAATAAGGGAAGGTAGGAGAGAGGGGAAAAGCGTCTTACTCCTCCAAGAGCAGAACAATAAAAAKCYTGACCACTTATGTTCTWAAATGAACCTCTCTGTTTGTTTCAATGAAAATCTTCCAGGATGATMTTCTGTTCTTCTAAGGAACACTAAAGATCACTGACTGGTTTGAGTTCAAAAATRCTTTTTGATAGAGGATAAACGTTTTGGGGAAATTTTGCAAAAACGTGTTTTATCACAGGCTGCAACACCA
The DNA here is from genome assembly GCF_001266775.1 of Austrofundulus limnaeus. NCBI lineage: Eukaryota > Metazoa > Chordata > Actinopteri > Cyprinodontiformes > Rivulidae > Austrofundulus > Austrofundulus limnaeus. Next base: position 5,101,980 of record NW_013952407.1, on the reverse strand, counting down.
ACATGACTGGTTATTGACTCTTGGCTGGAACCATTCTGCCTGGAATTTGTGRGTTTGTCTCCGAAAACGTTAATTTGGCAGCTTGTAATTGTCCCTAGGTTTCAATTTCAATTCAATTTCACTTCAATGTATTTATATAGCACCAAGTCACAACAAATGTTGTCTCAGGGCACTGTACACACACCAAAGAATAATTTTTTTAAAAAAAAGCCAGCAGATTGCGTTGAATCAATTTATCACAGTCTCCCATCCTGAGCAGCACATTGGTGACAGTGGAGAGGAAAAACTCCCTCTTAACTGGGAGAAACTTCCAGCAGAACCAGGCTCAGGACAGGCAGACATCTGCCTCGACCGACTGGGTTTGGGGGGATAGAAAAGAGAGTATGTGTATTCATATAGGTGTAAGAGTAATTCTTTGTCTTTGAGTAACCCTTTGATTGACAGTTGATCTGTCCAAGGTGTAGGCACCAGGGGTCAGATTTATAAAGGWTTGCATGAAAACCATACTAAAAATGAACGTACGGCCAAGAGACGAAAATGGCATATGCCAAAAAAAAAATTCAGATTTATAAAACCATGCCTATGCATGTTTCACTGCATTTTTCCTTTATAGATCACAGCTGTGCCTCATAATTTGCCCACAAGTTCCCGCCTCAGGTTCTACCCTCTACACGCCCACACTCAACCATAAACAGTCAATGTAAAGTACCTCATGAATGTTAAGATGTATTTAAATCAGTCAGCTGATCAATGCCAACAAAAGTGATTGGTTCAGACACTCTCCGTCTTGACTCTGGAGGATGACAGGTGCTGACTGACAGCTGCTCACGTGAACAGAATGTCTGTAACTGACACCGATTTTTCCTCATTTTTGCAGGTTTACAGATGTTTAGAGGAATCTAATGATTTATTTCAAAAACTCACCTTCAAATTAATTTTCTCTCAGATGATAAAAACAATAAATAAAATAAAATAAGTCAGATAAAGTTAAGTTCACCGCTCTTCTCCCCGTCCTCCCCCTCTCTGCTCTGTTA
>NW_013952407.1:5096809-5099131 GCF_001266775.1 Austrofundulus limnaeus | reverse complement strand
GTGTGGCTCTAATTCTTCACTTCACCATGTGTCGCAGTTTCACGTCTCCAAAATGAGCGTACGCATGGGTCAGAGTTAGCGTGAGGTACCGCACATTTTCACGTCAAGTTTGGATTTTATAAATCACAACCTTGGCGTGAAAAGTGGCGTACGCAAGTTTTATAAATCCGACCCCAGCTCACTGAAACCTTGAGCTGGTATAGAAAATTGGTGGATGTGTCTTACCACTATCAAAACATCAGATCACGGTGGACCTTACAGAGCAGCAATACATCCCCACAGAGTTGTTCAATAAAAGTAACTGATAATTATATTAAAGAACTTTTGGATTCAGCAGGCATCAGTAAATGTTGTATATTTGCTTCCAGCACCACATCAAGCCTCTCTGAATGTTAATCGTGTTAATGACAAACATTTATGCGCTGACATGTTTTAAAAAAGCAACGAAGTGATAAATCTTTCTTTAGGGAAGTGCACCAGTGGGAGCAGCTTTTTAACTGCTGACTCGCCTGTGGAAACCTTGTTATTTAGTGCCATTAAAGAAAAAGAAAAACATTCAAAGCTGTGAAAKTTCACACCAGTAAGTAGTTCTGTAGATCCCCTCTTCGCCTACAGAAGGGTTCCCTCACATACTGCAAGAAGAAGGTGCATGAGTGTATTTGCACTTTGTTACTTTTTTCAGTACACAAGTGCCTATAATCAAAAGCATTCCTAAAAAGTTGTATGATCAAGTGTAAATTTATTGTATGTGTGCATCCATATCTTCCCGCTGCCTGTGCTAATTATCTTTATTTCCCAGCAGAAGTGTGAAAAGCTGCTATTTAAGAGAAGTGCAACAATCACACCATCGTGGGTCGGCCAAGCGCTTTTTGCCTCGTTTTCACGGGTTATCCACACTTTGTGTTTTGCACAATGATATCAGAGCTGACAATTGGTTGCTCAGTTCCATTTTTAACTGATGTGAGGCCATTTGAACCAAGCAGGTTTTTCTTCTTCACACAAACAGGTGTCCGTACATTGAGCATCCATTTTTAGACTGCGTGCTGTAAAATGTGCGCAGTKCTCGGTTACAAACCTCCGTTTTCAAYCTGAGAAAAACTGCAGGCAGTTAAAAATGTAAATCAAAAGTTTGATTCGGAAGAAAAGTCTGCAGGAGACAGCTGAGCATTCCAGTACCGTACTTACAGAGGCCGTTAACCGTGTTGCCACTCACCGTGCAGCATTCCTGCACTGAGCTGCTTTTGGAAGTTACAGCTGTGACCCCAGTTAGACTGGACTGTGAGACAAAACACCACTCCTCTGTGTCGGAAGCAGCTTGGCTCTGTCTGGGTTTGCCCATCTCGCCCCAATTTGCTGGTCTTTTGGATTAGCTACATAAAATTGTCTCCATGAAAAACAGTGCTCCGTGGAAGCTTGGGGACTCCCAACAGCGCTGCTGTTGTTGTTTGTATGTGGCGAACAGCTTGTTATGTATGTGTTTGTGGACTTGTGTGAACCAACTAGGTCATGTGCAGCTGAGGGAGTGTGTGTTGTTATGGCTCATTATCTCTGTATGTGTATGGACGTATGAGGGGGAAACGGAGAGCAACTGGGGGGGGGGGGACAAATCTCTGGCAGCTTCATCTGTGCTCACCGGCGATTTCTGCTGTGGGAGTAATTACATGTGGCCCAGGGCAGAGTTTGTCTTTTCTTTGTCTGATCTGGGAGACAGCCACCTCTCCACCTACAGCTGGAAGAGGACATCTCTGCTCCGTCATGGAGAAAGAGCTTTGAGTGAAGATAGCTGAGCCAAAACATCAGTCATGAGCAGATGTACCGACGAGGCTCGTAGCAGCAAACTCCACTCCTCTAATTGACTTGTTTATGTCACAATTTTAGATTTAACTCAAATCTGCAAAACCTGACTCACTCCGTTCAAAGAAATGTCCTACAGCACTAAAATAGTCACAGTGACTTTTATTCCTAATATATAATGTTGTTGGCTTATTCTGGAGTAATCAATGGTGCTCTTTGCTCTCATCTTTACAGCTGCTGTGTACTTATTTCTTATTTAGGATCTTTTAAAAAAAAAACTAAAAAACACAGGCCACTACAGTGGCTGCTTGCATAGATAGATAGATAGATATTACCTAAAAAGTATTTGTATTTCTTTTTATTTCTGTCTTTATTTTGCCTCAGCCATAATGTATTTGTGGTCATATAATGTGTGCAAATTTCTATAAGTATGCCTAAATCTGACCTAAATGTCTCTTGTAGTAAATTGTATTTTATGTTTAATCTTATTTCAAAGTGAAAACTGTCCTACAGCCCCTTATAGAGTCA
>NW_013952407.1:5081334-5096232 GCF_001266775.1 Austrofundulus limnaeus | reverse complement strand
TGTATGGACGTATGAGGGGGAAACGGAGAGCAACTGGGGGGGGGGGGACAAATCTCTGGCAGCTTCATCTGTGCTCACCGGCGATTTCTGCTGTGGGAGTAATTACATGTGGCCCAGGGCAGAGTTTGTCTTTTCTTTGTCTGATCTGGGAGACAGCCACCTCTCCACCTACAGCTGGAAGAGGACATCTCTGCTCCGTCATGGAGAAAGAGCTTTGAGTGAAGATAGCTGAGCCAAAACATCAGTCATGAGCAGATGTACCGACGAGGCTCGTAGCAGCAAACTCCACTCCTCTAATTGACTTGTTTATGTCACAATTTTAGATTTAACTCAAATCTGCAAAACCTGACTCACTCCGTTCAAAGAAATGTCCTACAGCACTAAAATAGTCACAGTGACTTTTATTCCTAATATATAATGTTGTTGGCTTATTCTGGAGTAATCAATGGTGCTCTTTGCTCTCATCTTTACAGCTGCTGTGTACTTATTTCTTATTTAGGATCTTTTAAAAAAAAAACTAAAAAACACAGGCCACTACAGTGGCTGCTTGCATAGATAGATAGATAGATATTACCTAAAAAGTATTTGTATTTCTTTTTATTTCTGTCTTTATTTTGCCTCAGCCATAATGTATTTGTGGTCATATAATGTGTGCAAATTTCTATAAGTATGCCTAAATCTGACCTAAATGTCTCTTGTAGTAAATTGTATTTTATGTTTAATCTTATTTCAAAGTGAAAACTGTCCTACAGCCCCTTATAGAGTCAWTGGGCCAACAGATTAAAAGACTGTTGTCAAGACCAACAAAATAACCCAGGYCACAGGCAGGTTTCAAAAATCAAAAAGCACCGAGGCCTTTAATGAAAACTCAAGAGGCTGATAATACAGCAAAAACTCACTTGACTTGGATGTAGACGAAGAACATGAAGCAGGACACAACCAGGTAGACAGAACAATGATCCGACAATGAGACAGAGACAAGACTGAGCTTAAATYCACAGAAAACTAATGAGGGAACAGAAAACACCTGGGGAGAAACACAAGGGTAATCAGCAGCGTGATGTGGGGCAGCTGAGCTGAGACACACAGGGGAACATAGAAACACTAGGAAAAACCAAGGCATAAAATGACAAACCYTGACAACTGTAAGTGGAAATACAGAGAAGCTACATCAGATCACAACCTGGGAGGGTCAATTTTGGTACCTCTGGGTTAGAAAATGTTTGAAATGATATGATTTCACACAGGTGAAAAGGAACTTGTGATCTTTTAGGGTTATTTCTACATTAACAAATACATAATAAAACATGAATAATCTTCACTTTAGAAGGGTTTGCATAAAGACTGAACATACTACAAACATTTGCCTTAACTATCCATGCACTAAAGGATTAGTAGTCAATTTTCCAACCATTAATCCATGTCTAACACATGGAGTGATAGTACATATATATGGGCACGTTTTAAACACAGTGTAGGATTTGATCCACACTTCTTATAACAAGGTTATAAGAATATTATTTCAGCAAGAATCTTTTTATTTTTGGTAAGTATTCCCCCAGTGCAAAGTGAATGGACAACACAGTGAGTGACTTAGTCAGTGAATTTAAATTTGATCTATAAATAAATGRGATCAGTTATTTTACATAATCAAACAAAATCACTACAGTACACTAAATTGTGAGCAATCAATGTCCTAAAAGTTTTAAGAATCAATAACAATCCAGATCGCGTCTGAACTTTATTGTTCATCAATTCAGCACTTAAATAGACAGCAAATATCAAGCTTAGATGTTGAATACCAGACATTTGAAGGCAAGTAAAACTTAGGTTGGTTTGGCAAGACAAGGWTTTAAGAGGAAGTAGGAAGTAAGATGTTAGCTTTCCTAACTCATCTGAAATAAATGGAACGTGAGAACCAGAAGAGCAGCGTCTCCCACTCGACGTCAGCCAGACCAGCGACACTTAGTCAAACAGTCAGCTTTACCTTAACGATGACCGTCGAGTCACGATTCAGGTAGTAGGGAGGGCGAACAGTGGCCTTTGCGGCCTCTTGCTCGCTTGGGCTCTCTGAGGCACGATTTACCCTTCCAGCTTCAGCTTGGTCCACATCAGTTATAATGAGGAGGTCAGGCACACTGGATCTCGGGTCCAAAATAAAACTTGCTTCCCAGAGGAAGTCAAGACAAAATTGCTTTGAGCTGTGAGCTCTGGTTTGGGTCACACCGAGGAGTCGGTATGCCCTGGCCGGCAAACTCGTCCTTTGGCTTATGGATGAACTTCTCAGCCAAACACGCTAGTTCTCATGGAGGGGCACAGCGGAGGTTGTGACAGAAGTGGGTCCGCCGTCTTCTTCTGACTCCCCAGGCGGAAACGGTGTTAAGCCTGAAACGTACTCCTTCCGAACTGCCGACATCTGCACAAATTGTCGCAGTTTAATGACGAAAATTACATCACCGGGCTTCGCAGCATCGTGTCAACAGCCCCTTTTGGCACAACCTGCCGGCAGAACTTTTGATCCCACTCCTGTGTCAACGGTAATGTGTGATTGGTCTGAAGTTTGTGGACGTGTTTGTTTTTGCTGAAGCACTCGGACACTTAAAAGAAAAAGAAAAAAAAACTCACTTCTGACTACAGCAGACTGTTGAAGCAGAGTTTTATAAAAATAGTCAAACCAAGAAAAACTCGTGTGCTTGTGCTGAAAGTGCTATGCGCTGCATTTACTTCAACCACTCTGTAAAAACAAGGAAAAAAAAACCGACTTGCTCCCAGCTGACTGTAACCAGGAAGCAGAGTTTTGTATAAAGATAGTCAAACCGTGAATAACTCATGAATGGAGATAAAACAGACGTGCACGGATGAATCTGATAAAAACTGTGGAGCTAAACCAGGACAGATGTGGATAAATACGTCGGGTGAGTGACGAGTCTTTTTTTTTTAGCATTGTCGGCTGTTGCGGGGAGAAATTCCACGCAGTGACGTATGTTTCAGCGGGAGGGGGGTTTCCCGAGCTTGGCGCGGGGTGTCTCATGGACCATGAAAGTTCTGTGCGAAAATGACTGCTGAACAACCACCTGACCGCGCGTTGACTTGTCGGCGTCGGAGCGAGTATGTTTCCAGCTTTAGTCATTTAAAGTGGGTTTCAGTTCCGCCCCCAGGGTGAGGTTAGTACACAGATAAGAGAAATGTTAGTTCAGAAGTTGCCAAGGCGCCAACTTTTATTTAAACATACATTATTGTAATCTGTGTAGTTCAGAAACAAAACATGTTGACCTGCTTAGGTATTATATGATGAGCACTCTTTAAAAATAATGACTGAAAGAATGAATTACTTCAAACTCAAAACATTAGCAATATGAAACAAACATTGATGTTTCATCAGCTTAAACCATAAGGATTAGTTTAGTTAAATAATATATTTTCACAGAAAGAATCCATAATACAGCTGAAATCATACTGAGGGAGAAAACATGTTGTTCTCTTTCCTCCTGTAACTTGATAAACATTGTTTCATGATTATCAAAATGCATCACACTCTTTGTTAAGAGAAAAATAAATCAAATAAAAAAGATTATTCTGTTTATTTTCTGATTAAGAAAAAGAGAATGTCCATTTGATGGTTAAGGCGACCTGTGGTGGCTTAAATTAAGTCTTAAGTGGAACAGAATTTTGTCTCTTTAAAGGCCCATCAGAGGCCTGAGGTCAACGACAGTTTTCTTTTTTATTTCAGTCCAAGTGACCCCTACAACAGTACGCGGAGTAGTTAATTCAGGAGTTATTACACATGAATAAACCAGGAGAATGTTGCTTTTGGAAGTAACTGGTCTTTATGGGTAAACCCATTAAAAATMTGTTAATTTATAGCATATTATGTATGACTCACCCTTAAAAAAGAATGTTTTTGAGGTTGACTAAAAATTTATAAATGATTAACGCTAAATAAGATGTAGCTATTCAAAAAATGTTACCACTACATTTGACATTTTGATGCCTCACAGTCTCTCAGTGCTACAAATGATGGCTTCACTGCTCGTGAGGGAAAACTTGCCTTTGAGCATGTTCCTTGTCATYGATACTTGGACATTTAATGTAACTAAAGCCATCTTCTTGACAATCCGAGTTCACCTCACTGTGACAAGTCAGGATGTTGGCAATGAAAAAGGTTTATTTCAAACCCTTTCAGATCTCCTGTCAGCTAAGTCAGCCATGCTGAGATTCCACTGCTACTGACTGCCTGTCATGCTCACCTGACTGCCCCCCTCCACCCTCTGCCACCCYTTTCACACAAGTCACCAGTCAGCCTTGTACATACTATACTGTAGGTAGCAACTAAGTGGCCTTCTATCCTTTTTTTACACCCAAACTTTTTTCCTATGAAAGTAATTACATCTCACCTTAACTCCCAGAGCCAATCAACCAAAAACTCCAAAGCACTTCATTGATTTCCTCTTCTTTTATATACTTTCTTTTTGTGTGTGTGTGGGGGGGGGGGGGGGCATTGGTTGACCTGATGGATAGCCCCTCATCAGAGCTGAACAACAAAAGAAATCTGATGCTCCTCTGTTTAATAGTTTTTGAGCTATAACCATTTGTGTATGTTCAGATACCCCTTTTTCAGATAACTGGGGGGTCCAGGGGGGCACTGATTGGTGGGCCTGATGGATAGAGCTTCATCAGAGCTAAACAACAAAAGAAATCTGAAGCTTCNGGGGGGAACTCTTCTAAATTGGTCTTTTGCTCTTGTCTCAGCTCAAATGGCTGCCTGATTACTACGAAGACCGCACAGAGCAAATGTGGAAAAACTCCTCAAGTAGCAATCATTTCAGAGCCACACTGAGTGGCAAGTAGCACATCAAAGTCTGCAAGCTCTGTTTTCAGGTGATGAACTGAAGTTGCTGCTCAGACTTGTCAACAATTTAAATAACAAAAAAGCAGGTTTTTGACATATACGGATTAAAGACCGAGTAAAGTAAAAATAAATGTGTGTTCTGAGGTTGTCACACCACAGAAATGTGTTTTAAAAATCACCCAGCCAAGTTTGAACAATTAAAAAAATACTGTCAACCTTATAAAACTATGTGTTAAAAGTAATGAAAAAATATCAMTTAGCTGTGGTCTGGAATTCTGGGGGCATGTCCGCTGGAGGAGCTGAAACCACGCCCACGACCCTGAACATTCCTGTAACTGAGGAAACAATCATGTCCAAAACGGCAGGCCGGGTCCTCCGAAGGCCGAATTAGTCGGCCACATATGTCACAGCGCCGCGACCAAGGACGTCCCAAACCAAAGACTCCTCCGATGCGGCCGACAAATACGCCCTTCCTTTTCCCCGATTTGAAGGACAGGTCCGATGGATCCTTCCCGGCCCAGCATATCCCATAATGCATTGCGGCCCGACCGGAGATTTTTTTAAGCCAGTAATGGCGGAAGAAGCGATAGAAAAGAATACGTTTTAAATAAAAATATGGCGATGTAAAAATTTAAAATTTTTAGCGGTTGTAATTCTAATACTTTTATCATTTGTATAGACATGTTTTTAAATATTATTTTTGTCATAAAAAACGCGAAATAAACATGCAGCTACAGCGGATCAATTAGTTCTTCAAATGTTACCTTCAAGTTGATTTTATTGTTTTGTGATATTAATAATGCTAATATATTGATATTTTTCTAATTTTGATCTATTTTTTGCTTCTGTTTAGTGTCGTCATGTTTGCTAGGTGACATGACGTACGCCGGGGTGGAGGGGAGGCTAGACCGTCCAAATTCACAGCCTCTTTTTTTCCGGTCTTCCTGGTCTACTAAGGACCCTGCCCACCTCGACTGGGTAGTCTGGGTCCTCTGGAGGACCCAGCCTGTCGTTTTGGACACAGCCCATGTTTGTTTTTGTTTTCCATTAGAACAACAGGGGGCGGGGTTATACTGAAGGCAGCTGCGTGACATCACGAGGCTGCCCTTTAAGACACGCCCAAAACATCCTGAAACACAGATACCTTGTTACACAAATTGAATCATATCTCCACTATTCAAATATGTACAGTTGAGAGGATTTGTACTCATTTACAACAATCCATTTATGACATTTATAATGTTTAAAAAAGAAAATGTTACATTTTACTTTACACAGTCTTTAACAGTTTATTTATGACATGGAATAATGCAATACATATTTATGTAATGATTTACTTTTATATACTAGATGCTGGTAARGCTTTATGGCTTTATCTTTGCACTATTTTGTCTGTGGTTTGTGCTGTCTGGACACAAGAAATTTGATTTCATCCCACTGTAATTTGACTATGACTGGAAACAAACAAAAACAACTTGATTTGATCTCCTTTAAATTAACTCTTCAGCAATTTTGAAGTTGTGTTTGTTGAAAAAGTGATTATCAAATAGACATATTTCCAAGTGTAAATTATTTATTTCTGCTGCAGCTTATATACAATGCTCTATAATATGATATAAATTGTTATTAAAAAGCTTTTGAACAACCTCAGTTTGGAGAAATAGAGATTAAGTCTGATAGGAATGACAAGACAAATCTTTAAACAATTTTAAGCTCTAATARGTCAACGTACAAATATTGTTTTATCATCCTCATCATCACCTTTATTTAACCAGATTAAAAACCCATACAGACCAAGATCTCTTTTCAAACAGAGACCCGGCCTAGAGCTGAGCAACACGTCATAAAACAATGATCAAAACAAGTAATAATAAAGGATAAAATCTCATATTTTGACCTACATAAATGGTTGTTGGGTTTAAAATGCATAAGCATGGCATAATATTGGCTTTAGCAGTGACTTAAAAATCAATTCAATGGTTTAAAAAGGCTGTGYATAAAAATATAGGTAACATTTACAAAGAGTTCTGTGGTCATTTGAAAGTGCCGATAGCTGCAGAATCAGTYACGTAGCAGTAATTTCATTACCATGAACTTCAGCACAGTTCAAACAAGTGTGAACATTACCTGCTATGATAARGACAGAGCTGCACTTCAAAATGTCTAAAATATCCCTTTGTCACCACTCAGATCCCTCTATGGTAAATGTAATGTCAAATATTCAAGATGATTATTTGCACTTTTACGCAAAAAATGTTCTTTATTTTGTCTGAAATATTATTTTAAAGTAGGGCATCAGGTGTGCTTTGCTGCAGAGTTTTTTTTAAATAAAAAATGACAATAAATCTTCTTCTGACTTTGCTGCCATTTTGCCACCTTACCAAGCAGAAATAAACCTTCTCTTGGAGTTTTCCATTCCAGTTAACAGAGACAGCTCGCGGCTGCAGTAGCTGTATTTCCGTTCTGTAACAGATGTGTACCTCAAGTAGAGGCAGAAAAAAAAACACGGTCACATTCTTAATGAAGGATAGCACAGCTTTTAGCACTASCTTGAACATGTAGATCTATTCTTTTTATGGTCCACACTCACTCCAGGAATATATTTATCTTGTAGCTACTAAATGAACAAGTCATTTTGCCAAGTAATTACTGTCCAGCCTGATCATCAGAGTACAGTGGATTAATTTTTATGCTGTAATCACAGTTAGAACAGGAATAAACTAAAATATGGAACATGCTGGTCATTAAATTTCCTTTATGACCCAAGATATTACAACTTCTCTGCTTAGAGAATCTTGACTTGAATGATTTTACTGTCAGCTGGTGGTTTTGTGATTCTTGTCTTTTAGAACTTGTCAAATACAAACTAGAGTAAAGGAKAAGTCTATGATTTATTGAAGGAAGTCATTTTCACCATATTTCATACCAAAAATTAAAACAAAAAAATATCTTGTAATGAGAAGTAATAAGAATATAGTAATTTCCTAAAAATAATGTGTATTCTAAAGTGAAACCAACATCATATTTTAGCTCCATCTATGTAAATTATAGCAGTGGTGACACAAGTGTCACCTCTGCTGTGGTGCAGGAGTCTCCACACTGCAGCCTGGAGACTCCTTAACACCAGTGCTGTGGCAAGGGAGTCTCCAGGCTGCTAGTCACAGACCTTGACCATCCCTCGTCTTTGCCAGCTCCAGGATGCGGCGTAGGACACGTACTGGCCTCCCCGCCACTAAAGTGTCTGAATTTGGTCAGACYCTCCAGTTTTTCCCTACCAAGCCCCGGGGTTGGCCACACTGTGCATAGTCGGATCGGTTGACGACAACGCACCCTGTGCTCTGTGACCATCCCAGGGGAGAGTGACAAACTGGTGCTTGGAGAGGCAAAAGCTCGTCTGTCACTGCCTTCCTCAGGCCGAACWGGTGGAAGGGYGAAGGTGGTCCATGCTCCAGCAGCACAGATCACAGCACAAACAGCACAGGGGGAAAGGCAAGCAGCACAAACCAAATTTGCCTCTTACCCAGGCAGAGGGGGAAAGGTGAATTGGCTCGCCTCCTCTGTAGTTGATCCCGGCAGCGCATTCAACATTAATTTGTGCTGAATGACAACTCATGTTCATACCAAACAGTAAACACAYAACACATCACTTACTGCCATCTTTGGCAGATTTGTGAGGAACAGTAGGGACAGAAGCTTCCTTCAGCTTAAAGTCCTTGGGTAAATCCTGCTGTGGGCTGGTAGTAGTTTCCTAAGTAGTTCATCGTGAAATTATTTACACAAACTACAATTTTTTTTGGCAATATCACTAGAACATTGCCATCAAAAATYAAAATAAAATCAAGCCACACATCTCTGTTCTCCATGACTGTAGTAAAAACAGCAGAAATAATAATAATGCGTGGCCTTGTTCTTGCTATTTGGTGGGGACGATTTTTTGTTGTGTGTGTGTGTGTGTGTGTGTGTGTGTGTGTGTGTGTGTGTGTGTGAGAGAGTGAGTGAGTGAGTGAGTGAGTGAGTGAGTGAGTGAGTGAGAACATGTTTTTGTTACCTGGTCGGGACAATTTTTGACTATTTTCCCAGTACACAGAGCCTGGTGAGGACCTATTGTTCCTTTTGTGTACATAAGTCCGGTCCACATCAGAGGAAATACTGTTGATGGGTCAGGGGTTAAGACTAAGGTTTGAATTGTGTTTAGGTTTGTTTTAGGGTAAGGGGTCAGGCTTAGGCAATTACTGGTAAATAAATGGAAGAGTCCCCATCAGGGTAGAAGAACAAACATATGTGTGTGGACGGGTTTTTTGTGACATATGAGGACCATTTTAAGACAAAACACCTACATCTGGGAAGAACTGGTACATATGGGGACCTAAGCTGCGTTCCCATTTAGCTTAATTATCTTTTGTGGGATGGGGGTTTGTTTTAGGACCAAGGTGTGAATTGAGTTTAGGTTAGGTTATTTTTAGGGTAGAGGGTCAGGGTTAGGCTGTAGAAATTAATGAAAGTCAATGGAATGTCCTCATATGTATAGGTGGACACGGCTGTGTGTGTGTGAGGGACAGAAATTGTTCTTTTTATGTCCCAGGAGAAGACTTGAGTGTGCTGACAGAGTATTTAGGGAGCTTTTAACTCACTCTACTCCTAAAACCTCCCACGGCAACTAGGCCCTTTTATTTCTTTGTATATTACCATGGAAACCATGTTATTTATAAAATTTTACGATATTTAATGACATTAGGACAAAATGAAGGAAAAATAATTCAATACGAAAAAGCAACACATTTTAACCTTATACACTGGAGTCAATGGTGAACCCTTTTAAAGATTTGATTTATTTATTTAACAGGAAAAGATTATTAAAAATCAAGCCTGACTCAGCATAATTGCTGTTTTACAGCAGGTTCCTGTTCTGCAGCACATAAAACACTCAGAATTACAMCKTCACAATCACATCATTATTACACCATAGACACAAAGACAAACAAGCATACCAAAGATGATGAAGGCATGTCCCAGTGATCTGAATAATAGCATGGACATCATTTGGACATACAAGGGGGAATGTAAACGACTCTGTKTGAAGACTTTACACAGACTCCAGCTTTACTGCGCCACAGCGTGACACACATACACACGACTGAACAGATCGCTGCAGGAACATTATCGCCAAGCAGCGGAAAAGGCCAACTGCGATGGCCTCTTGGGAGCAAAAAAACAATTTCCATACATCCGAAGTGTTAGTGGGTTTTCACATCTGTGTGTTATATTCTGCAAATGAAAGCACGGATTTTTATTATTTTTACCCCAAACTCAGGCGAATTACATTAGCTTTACCATCTGTGGCAGCTGCACAACTTGTGACAACTTCTGTTACGCAGAAATGAGCCTCCCGGAAGTAACACGCTCGTAATTCTATGTATTCTACCACTTTTGCATAAAATTATACTGAAGCAGATCCCCATAAAAACATCCGCTCACACTCTACCTTTCTCGCAGTCTGACTATAGCAGCGATACGGTACAAACCCAGCTGGAGTGGAAACGGTCTCCCCTCATTGCTGTCAGCTGTCCTTGACTCATTACGGTGAAGCCACAGTGAAACTGCAGCTGGGGCCTCTGGGARGCCATGTTTATCTAAAGAGGATGGAGGCCGATTGAATATGTAAAGCCAACAGCAAAGTGGAATCCCATCAGACTGATTGCTTTAGACCAGCTGAGAGTCTGAGATGAATTTTCTATTACCCTCTAGCAGAGGTCTAGCTGAACAGTGCAGAGGTAACATGCATGTGGCTCTTCAGGATGTGTGTGTGTGTGTTTGTTTGTGGGGAGGGGGGGTGGCTGCCAAATAAAGACAACTCTTTCAAAAAAAGAAAAAAYTAAATGCTTCAAAACCTTAGTTCCAAGATGATTAAAAGGAAACCTTGTCTTATAAAGAAAGTATCAAGAGTTAATGAAGCTCCATTAATTCATTTTCAAAAGTGAATCAACCCATTAGATTTTCAAAGGTTGGATTCTAAATAATGTTTGTGGATGTAAGGCTAATTGCAAGAGTAATTATGGTCATTTAAATTTTAGACYTATTTTAAACTGAAGATGACAAAATACATTTTTGAGAAAGTTGTCATCTCTACAAAGTTAAGTATTTACATAAACCCTCAGATTCGTTTTTCCAACCGTTCCTCACTGCAGGAAACAACAGATTCTAACTTGTGTTTCACATGTCTTTGATCCATTTTTGCTGACATGTTTGAAAACGTGATGGTGAAGGAAATTTTGTGACTAATTAACTGAATTTAAGATACAGTCTGGCATTTTACTCTTGGTACAGTCAGAGAAAGAGAGAGTCAGTCTATCAATGTGTCTCGCTCTGAGATCTAAACAAAATTTGTTTTGTTTTATTCTAATGTCTGATGTAAAAGGCACCACCTCCAGGGCTGTGACCAGGAAGTTAGGTTTTATAAATACATGACAGGGTGATTCATCATTATTCCCATCTGAGAAGCAAATGGTGCTGTTGAAGAAATTTGATATTGTTATTGCTCTGATCAGGTCCAAGGCCCCAGCTCACAGGCCTGCCTGGCTGACTGTGAGCTGTAATGGAGTCAGATTTTTGAATAAATTTTTTTAGAAGATAATCAACAGGTTTTCTGCTAATTTATTCAGATTCCAATTCTGATCACATTTTTCTAACAATGGCAAAGCAGATCAGTGGTTAGATCTGTCGTCACACAGCAAAGAAGTCGCAGATTAGCCTTTGGGTGGAGTTTGCATGTTCTCCTTGTGCATGCATGTGTTTTCTCAAGGTACTCTTCCTCAACAAACCAAAAATGTGTGTTGGGTTAATAATGGTTATGGTTGGTGGGGATGGATATAAAATCCACATGAACAGGGGCCATTGCTCTCCCCAAAAAGACACTTTATTCAAACCTTCTTGTCCCTTGTATGAAAGGACACAATGTTAGAAATACTCAGTGTTCTGAGCTTCTCAGGATCCATGAAGGGGTCCCCAAGAATTCTCTTCCTTTGACCACTCAGAGTCATGCAGTGGCCTAAGTAGTGCAAAGAGGTCTCTAATTCAATGCCACAGGCATCACACAGACCATTGTCATGGAGTCACATCGCCATGTTGTGGCGGTTGAGCAGATTGTGTCCAGTTAGGACTCCAACCAGTGTACTTAGAGTTTTCCTTGACAGGGAGATGASAGCTTTCCCAAACCTTAGATTTGGGCCGTTAATCAGTTCCCGTGGCTGTCTACAGTCCGTCAGCTCCCTCCAGCAGGTTGAGTGTTGACATCTGATCCTGTAGGGCAGTCCTACAGACTGTTGTTGAGGTACCTACAACAGGCTCTGGTCCTTTGAAATGAGCCTGACTGCCAGCTTTTGCGAGGTAGTCAGCTCTCTCGTTACCATAAATGCCAGTATGTCCTGGTACCCATTTAACAGTAACACTGTTATCTCTCCCCAGTTGGTTGACTGCTTCGGCACACTCCCAAGCCAGTAATGACGTAAGCGTGGCCCTTGGAGAAGTTCAATAGCAGCTTGGCTATCTGTTAGGATGAATATTTCCTTCTGTGTACACTGAAGGTCTTTGAAAGATGCCACACACTGGTGGYTTGTATATATCAGCTTGAGATACAGTTGCAAAACAACCTAGTGGGTATTTATGGTCTCTCTTACTATGGTTGTGCAAAATCAGCACCCCTGCACCTACTGACCCCTTCAGAAGGGATCCATCTGTAAAACAGTAGAAATAATTGGAAGACATGTCCATCATAGAGAGGTTACTCCAGACAGACCTGTCTTCTAMCTCTGTCTTAAAACTTGGCTCAAAATTGTATTTTTTGACCATTCTGTCTCTAGGRCCTGCAGTTACTGGAACAGCAGCAACTGCCCAGTCCCAGATTCTAGTCTGCTGTGAGCCAGATAGGTTGTTCCACCTACTAGACTGGCATAGCCTTACTGCACTGGATGCAGCCTCCCTTAAGATATGTAAATCTAGTGGAGCCAGGTCCAGTAGGACTTCCATGGCTGKCGTGGGTGTTGTTCTGATTGGGTTAATAATAACTTTAAACTGTTCCTGATTGCATAATGTGGAAGTGTGAATGATTGCTGGTCACATTTGTCCCGGTGATGGACTTACAACCTGTTTAGGGTATACCCCACCTCTCACACAGTGACAGAGATATGCACCAGACCCCTCCTGGACCTGGAAAGAAAAGCATGGGTAAAATGGATGGATGGATGTTTGTTGTTTAACATTAATTCTAGAAGCTCTGTGTATCCATGTTAGGCTGCTACCACAAAAGACCCTGTTCATTAGTCGCACAAAACATTATTATTATTCAGAATGTATATTAGCAGACCTACATTATTATTTTTTTCTTTAGTAGAGCAGAGTAGAGTCAGCTGTAGTAGCTCTGGCATCTCATTAGAATGCCTCCTGGATGTCTTTATCTGGAGGTTTCCCAGTATTCCCAGAACTAACGGGAGGATTAGTATCCTCTGCAGARTGGGTACCGAGGAGCTTTTAGGAGGAGCTGGAGAGGGTCACTGTGGAGTGGAGGGTCTGGGTTTCTCTGGAACACAAATCGAAGAGATGGATGGATTGATTATACAAACATAACTTATTTTGRCTCTTGGGTTTATTAAAAGATGTCTACACAAATAGCACATTATTTTTCTCATAATGCTGGAGTATTTATTCACCTGCTGTCTAAAACACTTTTTAAGCTCTCTTCTTAAAGAATGGACTTGATTCCTTTATTTATTTATTGGCTAAAACTGCACATGCACAGGTTTCTGCCTGTTCTCTATTCTTTAGTGCTTTTATTTGAAGTTATAAAACACCAAACTGACTAATTGTATGGTGTTCTTTTAAAAAAATATTATTTCTGACTTTAATTGTTGTCCACTGACATTTTTCCTCTTTTGGCAAAGTGATTTGATACTATTTCCCAAAGAAAGAAAATTTTAAAAAGAAAATATGATTGTAGCTAATATTATACATTGTATTTATACATGTACAACAAATTCAATCTTTCTGTACCCAACCGCCTAAATAAGTTTTTTTGTGTCTTTCTACCATAAAGCCCCTTACTGYCAACCAAATTGCATTTGGTCACACTAGGTGGGCAACATATAATGTGTTGTATAGTGATGGTCAGGGTAAGTAAAGGGAAGTAAGGACCGAACAGTATCCGTGGAAGAGAAAAGCTCCTTTTTAGGATGAACACCTGAGAAAATACAAGCCTCTGAAGAAAAGTGACAACTTAGAAAAGTGAAAATGTGGATTCAAATGGAAGGCCAGCAGTACGTTATCCTCTTAGGGCTTCACAATAAGTGTCCCTTTACAAAGGATTTATTATTGCTTTATAAATGGGTTATTCATGAGTTATAAACACTTTGTGAATTAACAGCTGGGCGGTTGTGGTGGAGAGGTTAGGGGAGTCGATGCTGATGGGCTGCTGTAGAAGCATATGTGATGCAGTGACTGGATGATGCAGGTGAGGCTGAAGAAAGTCTCCCAGATTGAATTTATGCCTAGACTTCATATTAACACAGTTTTCATGACAACCCAATGCTGTCCTGTGGATCCTGTTGCAGCTACATGATCCTCAACATGGACCTCTTGAGAAAGGCTTCATGTGCTAAAAGCCCCAGGAAACCACTTGAAATGAGCTAGTCTAGCTTTTTAAATATGAAAAATATACAGTCAGAAATGTAAGAAATGAATGAATGAGTAAGAAATGAAAATAAAACAACCATCTGTTTTTTGTTTTTCACTATGCTTTGTTGAAGAATTTTTGGATAATGTTTTGTTTAAAAATAAAGAATACTTGTAAAGTTTCATTTCATTTCATTTCATTTTATTTGAACAAGGACAGCACAATAATCAATGTTACCTGATTAAAAAAAACAAACAAGCAACCGTTGCTTTGTACAAGGGTTTTCTAGCCAAAGGCTAATTTGCAAACCCAGTCCTTGGTTGGACTTTTAAAATAAAAACAGCTAAAATAAAATAAAAAAGTACCCCCCCCCCCATCTCTCTTACTC
>NW_013952407.1:5077800-5080549 GCF_001266775.1 Austrofundulus limnaeus | reverse complement strand
GGGGGGGTGCACCCCCTATTGACCAGCTGCCACTGGACCTCAACTGTGAGAGGCAACATGAGAAAGCTTATCTATAAAATCACATTGTCTGATTTCTTAAAAGAATTTATTTGCAAATTGTGGTGGAAAATAAGTATTTGGTCAATAGCAAAAGTTAATCTCAATACTTTGTTATATATCCTTTGTTGGCAGTGACAGAGGTCAAAGGTTTTCTGCAAGTCTTCACAAGGTTGGCTCACACTGTTGCTGGTGTGTTGGCCCATTTCTCCATGCAGATCTCCTGTAGAGCAGTGATGTTTTGCTGCTAGGACACGGACTTTCAACTCCCTCCAAAGGTTTTCTATGGGGTTGAGATCTGGAGACTGGCTAGGCCACTCCAGGTCCTTTAAATGTTTCTTACGTAGCCACTGCTTTGTTGCCCTGATGGTGCTTAGGATCATTGTCATGCTGAAAGATGCATGTTTCATCTTCAAGGCCCTTGTTGATGGAAAGAGGTTTGCACCCAAAATCTCACGATACATGACCTCATTCATTCTTTCATGTACACGGGATCWGTTGTCCTGGTCCCTTGGCAGAGAAACAGCCCCAAAGCATGATGTTGCCACCCCCATGCTTCACAGTTGGTATGGTGTTCTTTTGATGAAACACAACATTCACTCTCCTCAAAACACGAAGAGTTGTGTTTCTACCAAACAGTTCTACTTTGGTTTCATCTGACCATATGACATTCTCCCAACACTCTTCTGGAACATCCAAATTATCTCTAGCAAACTTTAGATGGTCCCAGATATGTACTGGCTTAAGCAGGGGGACACATCTGGCACTGCAGGGTCTGAGTCCCTGGTGGTGTAGTGTGTTACTGACAGTAGTCTTTGTTACGTTAGTCCCAGCCTGCTGCAGGTCATTCACCAGGTCCCCCGTGTGGTTCTGAGATTCTTGCTCACTGTTCTTGTGATCATTTTGACCCCACGGGCTGAGATCTTGCATGGAGCCCTTGATCAAGGGAGATTATCAGTGGTCTGGTAGGTCTTCCATTTTCTAGTTATTGCTCCCACAGTTGATTTCTTCACACCAAACTGCTTGCCTATTGCAGATTCAGTCTTCCTAGCCTGGTGCAGGTCTACAGTTTTGTTTCTGGTGTGTTTATACAGCTCTTTGGTCTTCACCATAGTGGAGTTTGGAGTGACTGTTTGAGGTTGTGAACACTGAACAGGTATTTTTTAGACTGATAAGTTCAAACAGTTGCCATTACTACAGGTAATGAGTGGAGGACAGAGGAGCCTCTTGAAGAAGTTACAGATCTGTGAGAGACAGAAATCTTGCTTGTTTGTTATTGACCAAATACTTATTTTCCACCATAATTCGGAAATAAATTCTTTAAAAAATCAGACAATGTGATTTTCTAGATATGTTTTCTCATTTTGTCTCTCATAGATGCGGTTTGATTATAATGTCAATAACAGGCCTCTCTCATCTTTTCAGTACTGTATATATTAATAATACGAAAATCATAAAAATTCCAAGTAACAAAAAACACGTCTTACAATTAACCAACTATCATTTGATGGACAGTAGTTGCATCATATTTTTATCACAGAGCTAATGCTAATAAACCTACCTCGTGTCAGTCTCTCTCAGAACTGCAACGTGGTTCTTGTGTCCACTACACTTTTTACACCCAACCACCAAGAGAGGGTGTTATTCTACCCCTTATACATATCAAAATAAAATGTAATGACAAGTGGAATCAAATACAATATTAATCCTGTTACAATTACACACACAGGTGCTGGGTGAGATGAAGTTTTCAGAGGTGAAGAATAAACCTTTATGCTGAGAAGTGACTTGGATTTTCTGCGCTATTATTCCAGTTATTCCATCCAGTTTTCTTACACGTTAGAACTTTAGAGAGTAGCAGCAATGGCATGCTTCACGTGTTTTCTTTACAAAAGAGAGTTAGGTCCAATAAAGTTTGTCCTAAAGTGAATCAAATTTAAGAGAAGAAAAGCCAGAGAAAAATCAGAACACAATCATTTCAAACAGACTGATTAGAGTAGTGAAAACTAAAGCAGTAATATAATTATTTGATCAGAAAGGAACCCAAATTTTTTGAACTTCAAAAATCATCATAAAAAAGCAAAAGAATCTTGCTATTTGAAATTAGACAGAAATAACTGTATCAACCAGAAGCTGCTCAAAGTTTGGCACTTTCTTGTTGATTTCAACAATTTGAGTGACATTTTTTGTAAAATCCAATTCTGCMACTTTAGAAGATGGAAGATCAGACTACTCTGAGGCAGTCTTGTGTTGTCAGCTGGACTTATTAGAAGATCATTTTTTTAAAGGAGTGTACTTTGTTCATCTGTTCTTAAATGTCGGGGGGGGGGGGGGGCAGCAGTATGGCAGGGTTGATCTGAGCTGTCAGAACAGCAGCTGGGCTCCACACTTTCCTTTAAATGGAGTAAACAATTTCTACTACAACATCTAAAGAATGTAATCAGTGTCAGGCCACAGACAGACCTGACCTTTTCTCACTTCCTTTGCCCATCTGTGAGGATGAGTCAGAGCGAATGTGTGCGGAAGTATTAACAWGATACAGTCAATCATACACATTACACTGATGGAGCCCAGAAGGCTGTTAAAAGGGGTCCAGAGTATTTGGGAGTGGGAATCATATTCAGTAACCCCTCACTGCTCTCCATCACACACACACACACACACACACACACACACACACACACACACACAC
>NW_013952407.1:5069995-5072045 GCF_001266775.1 Austrofundulus limnaeus | reverse complement strand
GTCTTGAAGCTGTCATTGACAACAAAGGCTTTTGTACAAAGTATTAGATAAATTTCAGTAAGCGACCTTAACAAACAAAAAAGCGATCATTTAACAGATATTAGGCTTAAATTGCATATGAGAGTAGCTGAGAGTCATCCACAACACTTACTCCATACTACTGTGGCCAACAGGTGCAAATGACCAAACGTTGCACAAGAAAAATGCTGCAAATACAAAAATTAACTGCAAGTCAGAAAATGCTGCTCACTCAAAGACAACATGAAAGTGCAGCACACCATAAGGAGGACTCAATCACCAAGTTAAATGAGACCAGACTCTCTGTAAAGACAAGAAGGAAAACATACCTTTTCTTTCATCCCTCCAAGGTTTTTCCTACCTTTGTCTTTTGAGTTTGCAGCGTTTTCTTACTTGCAGCTGGTTTTTGTTTTTTCACCATTTTTCTTTTTCTTTTTATATTTGTCTACTTGGTTGTATGTTTTAACTTCTATCTATGTTGTGACTGGTGTTTTTCTTTTGCAGTGTTTTTTCAAGTGTTTTTTCTGTTTGTGTGTGTTGGAGTTTGCATTATTTATGTGTTTGCACACAACCTGTCGGTCACCTTACCTTAAACATACTACAAAGAATAAAAGAGATCATGTGTTTATCAACCAATCAAAGCCCTTAAAAAATTAGAAAATAAAAAAGAGACCAGTGTCCTTAATTCACTAACAACTGATTTTTTAAATGGTAAGATAAAAAAAGTGGTTAGCTTCTCAATGTGTCTTTTTCAATGTGCTGACATTAACATAAAATGAGTTGATTTTTTTTTTACTTTTATTCTTAGTTTCAGCACTTGTGATGTTACAAATTGTTGCAGCCATGGGTTAAAATGGATCGGGGCACCTTTAGTCATGGTTGTATGGGTGAGTGTCAGCGGTGTGTCTTAATCACAGACCCTGAGCACGTGCAGGTTGATGCAGCATATCGGTGACATGCACCGGCTCACAGGGTCTCTAATCAAGTTTCGAATTCCAATTTCCTAGCAGTGCCCTCTCTTTGAGCTGGGGTCAAGTCTTCCTCCCTGATTTGTTTTTGCTGCTGGGGAGAGAGGGAGTCCGGCTGTCACAACACTGGCAGGAGGGTGGCCCCGGCGAGCGTCAGATAGCACAGCYTAATAGTGGTGTCTGTCTGTCTCTGAATACTTTTGTGAGTCATCCTTGTTTGATGACAGAGGAATTTCATTTGTCTGAGTTCAGTGAGGACTTTTATTTCTGAACATTTCCCACGCTGACAAGAATGAATGTTTTTGGAAGTTCCTTTGACTTTGTGCTTGTGTGTGTGCTTGTGTGTGTTCATGGTGATGTGGGTTGGTGGGTGGGTGGAAGTGTAGGAGGAAGATGATTGGAGTGGAGTTGGGTGGTTTGGCCCAGTGGTGCTAAATAACAATGGGCCGTCTGTAAAGCTGCAATAAAATATATCTCTTGTCTGCGTGTGCGAACATGTCTCTCAGTGCTTCTAATGTGTTAGGACATGAATATATCCATGTGGTAAGAATTAGTAAAGGATTAAACATCTATTTTAACATCTTTTGTCGAGCCGAATGGCTTTTTTTAAACCCTGGAAAGAAGTGGGTCAATCCACTGTTATGCATACCAAGTGATCCTCATTGCACAGTGAAAGCTTAAAAAGCAAACCTTCTTCATAAGACAGAAAATCAAATCAACTTATTTAGCACCTGTTGATGTATCGAAAAATAAAGTGCTTGTTTGTCCTTTTAACCACAGCCATTTCCCTGCAAGTCGGACCCTCTCTACACATTTTACATCCAACTAAACTCTTTGTGCCTTTTGAGGGCCCTGTTTCCATAGCAATAAGGGCTGAGTATTTGTGTGTGTGTTCAGCTCTACTTGTTGCATTTGACATACTCTCATCTGTGGGGTGCCGTTTGTAAAGTTACACAGTCAAAAATTACCACCAATATTTTTGTTTTATTTAGCCATTATAAGAAAAAAAAGAACAGATTTATTTTCAAAGTTGGTTTTCACAAAATGATTCATACATTTATGTC
>NW_013952407.1:5062253-5067908 GCF_001266775.1 Austrofundulus limnaeus | reverse complement strand
ACTTAAATATTTAGCTAGCAAGTCAAATATTCAGCTAGCTACCTAAATATTTAACTTAAATATTTAGGTAGCTACCTAAATATTTAACTTGCTAGCTAAATATTTAAGTTAAATGTTTAAGTTGCAACTTAAATATTTAGCTAGCAAGTTAAACATTTAACTTAAATATTTAGCTAGCTACCTAAATATTTAGGTAGCTAGTTAAACATTTTCAAGCTAAACATTTAGCTCAAAACTAAATATTTAAGTCACAAGTTAAATATTTAGCTTGTTAACTAAATATTTAATTTATAAGTTAAATATGTAATTTGTAAGTTAAATATTTAGTTTATAAACTATGACATTTATCAATGTATGAATCTTATGGTGAAAATTTGACTTTGAAAAATAAATCTGTTCTTTTTTTCTTATAAAATGCTAAATAAAACAAAAATATTGGTGGTAATTTTTTGACTGTGTAACTTTACAAACGGCATCCCTCGTGTTTCCGAGGACAGCAACACAAATCATAACAAGATTTAGGTGTATGTCGTAAGTTTGGGATAGCTGTGTAAAAAAATACAACCCTCAAGAGTAAAAGTATAAACAAAAAGTATGCATTTACTGAAAGAAAATACATGTAATTATCTCACYAGAACACGTGTGACTGCACCTTATGTTTGGCTTGTGATTTGTTGTTTCCTCCTCTCACTGATCAGTGCGGCTGGCAGCAGCTTTGTTCTGTCAGGCATCGTGTTTACAAGCTGCAGCAGCGATGTGGAGACAGAACAACATCTCTTTTCTTCTGCCTATTATCACACTTTACTGAGCACAACATCTCTTTCTGTGTCTTGCTTTACTGACTGAGACCTCCAGTTTCCATTTGTTCATTGGTTCTTTTGTTTGTACCAAGTCACAGGAAAAACTTTGCCTCACCTCAAATGTTCCCTCCTCATCTGAGTTTCATTCACCTCCTCCCCGGTCTCCATCCCTCCACCCACATCTGGTCATCAGTCACCRGTGCTTCTTGTTGATGGTAATATCTGTCTGGTAGTGAATCAGTTGCCTGCCATGGATCAAAGTACAGCGAGGCCTTTTGGAACGTGCATATGCAATGGCAGAAGGTTCACAATAGCACTGCAGCTAATAGTTATGTTAATTACAGCTAACATGATCTAAATGTGTTTCAAAACGAGCTACAAATGCCAAACATGTTCCTAAGCTGGAGCACCACTAAGAGGCTTTGTAAAGGTWATCACACACGCAACAATTAGCCTCAACAATATGAGCGCCCTCCTAATATTGAAAAGGTTTTTCTATTTGCCACCAAAAATGGCTAAACCACCGGGGACTAACCTGGGGTGTCATTAACAATTACATTTTGATTTTAWGAAAAGGTTTTTCTGATGTGGCCACAAAGACAAGCCCCTCTTAAAGCTGGCTCTGGTTGTTCATGAATGCACCAATGAAGCTAACTATATTCCCAAAACACAAAAGGTTCTTTTGGACCAAAGGTGACCACTTCACAGTCCTTATAAGCATTTAATGTTTGCTTTTTTGTTTGGTTTTGCACCAGGCTGCATGGTGGAGCAGTGGGTAGAGCTGTCACCTCTCAGTGAGATGGTGGCAGGTTGACATCCCAGACTGTAATCTTTCTCTCTCTCTCTCTCTCTCTCTCTCTCTCTCTCTCTCTCTCTCTGAGCACAAAGTTTTCCTTGGGGACTTCAAAACATGCATGGTAGGTTAATAGTTAACTCTAAATTGTCTAGCTGAGGGTGTGAATGTTTTTTGTCTCTATTGTCGTATCTCCATTGTCAAGTCTCACTCTAATCATTTCATGTCTGTTTGGTTTTATTCAAGTGCAGGTGTTTATCCATGGCAGTGTCCCMCACTCTGGTTGTAATTGTGGGTTATACTTAGTTGTCAATGTGCAGCTTTGCCCATTGTGATCTTAACCTGTAATGCTTCCTTTTTAAAAAAATTCTGTGGCACTGTTGATAATTGTGCATTTTGGACTGCTCCATTGAGCTCAAGCTGTATGCTCAACTTCTAAAATAGAAAGTTTTGCACCTCTCTCAATAAAGACTTTGCTAGTTACATATTGGCTCAGTCAATCCAAGGGAAGCAGTCTGTTGATGTCAAAATCATTTACATGGAATATTCAGTGTCAC
Organism: Austrofundulus limnaeus; assembly: GCF_001266775.1. Classification (NCBI taxonomy): domain Eukaryota; kingdom Metazoa; phylum Chordata; class Actinopteri; order Cyprinodontiformes; family Rivulidae; genus Austrofundulus; species Austrofundulus limnaeus. The sequence continues at coordinate 5,065,758 of NW_013952407.1, read as the reverse complement.
CRGCCTGAAACCACCACTGGGGTGGATCCAAATATCGCACAAGGACAGGAACTGGCCAAGGCTGAAAAAACAGGTGTTTAAGACATATTTGTGAAGAAAGGGCTTCTGTGGCCCTATAATGAACTTACAATCTGTCCAGGGTGTACTCTGGCTCTCACACAGTGACCACTAAACATAGTGAGCATGAGTGACCCGGAAAGGAAAAAGTAGGTAAAAAGATGTTGGATGGAGGATTGTTTTTGCACAGCATCTGTGGCTAATCAGTCTTTTTTAAACTACGTTCATCTAATCTTTTCTAGCTTCATACTGTTTGTGTAGCTGAAAAAGTACTTTCAAATGATGTGAAGGAACATGCCTTGTCCATACATAAAAATACACTGATTGGCTTTTCCAGTAATAAGAAAACTATTTTTGAACTGCTAAGATAAAGCTACTTAACTGTTATGCTGTCTGCTATGATGTGCTGTTCGTTGAATGTTTGCCGCACAAAATAAACTGGTCTCTTTATGACTCTTGGTTCCTCTAACTTCTTCTGAAATAACCCCCACTACACAGCTCCCACTATGGCATCCTCCATTGTTGTTGTTGGTAAATGTCACATCCATAAGAGACAAAAACAGCATTCCCCAGGCAGAAAGCAGTCACAAAGACCTATAAGGATGGGTGAAGTATCTCCTCTAAGCTTGGCCCTCTAACAGTGCTTATATCCCTCAGAAGGTCCTTTGAACTGTTTCAAAAGCCATCCAATGACACCCACATTGCAGAACCATATTCAACACAGAACTTGGCAGTGTTAACATAGAGCACTATGCATAAAATTAACTCCTCACCCATTCTTATTTCCACAGTCAGCTGGTCAAACAGACCATCTGTCATCACTACATCCTTATCTTGAGCTAAATTACCAGTTTAACATAATGGAGCATTTCCACTCCTCTGGTGGTTCAGAGGCGTAGCAGTGGAGGGTTGGCCTTGAACCCACTCCCCACCCCCAACAAACACACCTCTAGGCAGTGGTGGAGAAAGTACTCAAACACTGTACTTACGTAAAAGTACATATGAACTGTAGTAAAAGTAAAAGTACCACATTAACATTTTTAATTGAGTAAAAGCAAGTAAGTATTTGGTTTTAAAAATACTTAAAATATTAAAAGTACTTGCTTAATGTATTCCCTAATGGTCTACAATATCATAAAATGTGCCTGCTCTATGTATATGTTTGGATACATCAGTGGCGTGCCATTTTAGTGAGCAATGCCTCGGGTAATGCATGTTTTTGAGTTTACCCTCTATGACACTGTTCACACTTGGACTTGTGATTCTGTGCATCATCGGAGATTGTGACAACAGCTACAGAAGCTATWAARTCACCACCAACCTCCTGTATCAAAACTCCACGAGACATTTTTTGAACCGGTTAACTCGATAAGTATTTTATTCAAGGCCATGGGTGGGGCACATCCTCTGGCTGACCTTCCGTGGTGGAATCTATTTTGGGTGTGTTAGAGCTGCTGCTGATGGTAAATGGTAAATGACTTGAACTTATATAGCACCTTATCAAATCCACTTGGACCCCAAGGCACTATACACTTCAGGGATTCACACATTCACAGACTGATGATGGCAAGCTACAGCCACAGCTGCCCTGGGGTACACTGACAGGGCGGGGCTGCCATTGCATTGGCACCACCGGACCCTCTGACCACCATCAATAGGCAAGCAGGTGAAGTGTTTTGCCCAAGGACATAATGACTGAGAAAGCTGGAACAGGGGATCGAACCAGTGACCTTCTGGTTCCCTCATGCTTTTCTTAGATTTTGCTTTTTCTGATGGTATTTTCCTGCTTTGCAATGGCTGAGTTGACCAATTACAACAATTCCCTTCTTGCTATTGATTACTTTTAAACTNGTTCCCTCATGCTTTTCTTAGATTTTGCTTTTTCTGATGGTATTTTCCTGCTTTGCAATGGCTGAGTTGACCAATTACAACAATTCCCTTCTTGCCATTGATTACTTTTAAACTAAAAAAAAAAAACAAATCAAAAAATGTAATGTGACATGAATGTAATTTGTAATGCAACACCTTACAGGAACGTAGAGGAGTAGAAAGTATAGCTATTTAATGTAAAATGTAATGGAGTAAAAGTCGAATGTACCCATGGTTAAATCTACTTAAGTAAAGTACAGATACATGAAAAATGTACTTAAGTAGAGTAGCAAAGTACTTGTACTTTGTTACATCCCACCAGTGCCTCTAGGTTTTTATTTAAATCACACTAAAGACTAGACTGGAGTACCTGGAGAAAATCCACACAACCACGAGGAGAACATGCAAACTCCGCACAGAAAGACCCGAGGTCTAAACCAGGGATCAAACCCAGGACCTTCTTGCTGTCAGGTGTCAATGCTAACCACTGAGCTGTATAATGTCAAACTGTTGAAACTCCTATCAGCAAAACAAAATTGGTGGTCATAAATTAATATTTGATAAAACAATATTCCATTTGACTTTTTCATTCTCTCTTTCAGCTGGACAGATGGTAAACTTTCTGCATGTGTATAAAATAAGACAGAAAAAGTATATTTTTCAGGTGTGTGCATTAAATGTGTAATGAAGATGATTTAGGGGCAGGTACAACTCATGGGAAAACCAGGATATTTGAGGGGTTGACTGGGAAACCTCAGCTGGTCTTTGTCCAACAACCCCAGCTCTGCTCAGCTCCATTTATATGAGTCTGTTCATGAATCTCTGCTAACGTTTTCTTACAAGGTCATTTCTGTCAGTGCTGGGTGAAATATTTTAAGAATGCAAAGCAGAGAAGCTACTGCTGAACTGAAAACTCAACTTGTGTCTGTGCTGCAAACCAAAACACCTTTTTTTTTTTTTTACTGAAAAGGCAGATTTTTCTTTAAAAAATAAACATAAATTCTTGCATAAACCAAATGAATTTATTCTATTTTGCTTAACTGAGAGATGTGAGAATGTTTTATAGGGAAGCCTTGGTGAAAAATCAGCATTGTTGCAAAAACTGGAATATGTTGGCAGGGTGCAGGATCTCCTCTAAGCCTGGCCCACTGGGGTGCAGCTCTTTTGGATGAGCCTAGTATTTGGCATTCAGGTGMTCCTGAAGTCCCACACTTGCCAAACAAATAAGAAACAAGCCAGGCGGTGTCACAATTAGGCTAATGACAGTTGAGAATGAGCTCAGTTGCTGGCTTGGAGTTTGAGCGTTGCAGAGTGATGGAGGAGGAGAGGGARGACACCCACAGTGGGGATTTCAAGGTGGGGTTGTGGTTAGGATCCGAGCCCAGTCAGGTGTGCCAAACAGAGCGGAACAATTGGTCGAGCATGGTGGAGTTTAGTGCAGAGCAGCTTTGCACAGAGCTGCTGTGACCTGCTGCCACTTTGAACAGCTATGTGAAAACAAAGAGGAGAAAAGATGGAGCGTGGAAGAGAGAGAGAGAGAGAGAAAGAAAGAGAGAGAGAGAGAGAGAGAGAGAGAGAG
>NW_013952407.1:5057125-5062243 GCF_001266775.1 Austrofundulus limnaeus | reverse complement strand
CTTCCACAGCAATTAGTTTTAGTTAGCATATAGCTAAAATCTAACCATGGTTATATAATAGCAGCTTCATTCTGGCACGATAAGCTGTATGTTTTATATTCAATTAACGTGTGATCCGATTAGTTGACTAATCGATAATCGATGATTAATTGATTATAAAAACAATTGTTTGTGGCAGCCCTATTCAGAATCTTTGTTTGTTTGTTTGTTTTTACTTTTTTGCAGTCCTATTCATCATTATGACAATCATGTGATGGTACTTTTTCAAACCTGTCTCAAACCAAATTCATCCATCCCTGTACCAGCTATTCTTTGTCAATGAAAAAAAATAGCACTCTGGCTTGTGTTTCAGAGTCACTTTGTCTCATACAAATTTTCCTGATTGGGCTGACTAATTTYCACATCATTGCGGGAAGTCTTTGTYTGCAGGTTGCAGACAAAAAAACTTGAGGAGCTCAGAATGATAAGGAAAAAATAAAACCTGTCATGAACATGAAGGAGGCTTCATGAACATTTATGACTGTTGTCATTAAGTGACATTCGGTAAATCATAGCACGTTTAATGCAAAGTTGACATTGTTTCATGTCTTGGTTTATGACAACTTGACATAACCAATAAATCATATGATGTGATACAATCACATGACTCTGTAAATACAATAAAAAAGTATCTCTTAACATTTCCATATCAGTATATAGCATATCATACCAATGTCATAAAGATATTTGTGTCTTGGTTAATGTCAAATTGTCATAACCAAGACATTTTAAACAATATTAAGTTTGCATTAAGCGTGCCATAATTTACTGACTGACACTTAATGACAACAGTCATAAACATTCATGAAGCCTCCTTSATGTTCGTGACAGGTGTTATGTCATGTTTATGACAGTGTCATGTTATTCTTATGCACACCCCTTCGAATAAAGTGTTACCATCTAAATTAAACACACGAGGAAGCAAACATGACTGGCTATAGGAAGCAGAATGCAGAAAAAGGAAACAACTCATGYACACAGAATTTACAGACAAACACAAACACTTGAGGAAGAGACAACTAGAAACAGGTGACAGTGGGCGGGGCAGGAGCAGAACTGAGAGGAGGAACACACAAGGTCCAACACTGGAAAAGACAACATAAAAATAAACACAAAAATACTAACAAAGCACAGATCCTGCCAACATCACTGTACTTTAGGTTTGTTTTTGTTGTCAGAATATTTGACCCAGCAAAGACTCAAGTTGAATCAAAATATTGTCAGTTATTAAATTATTTTTGAAGTAAGGAATCAGTCTGCAGACTTTTCCTCATCTTGTGCTTTTCCCCACTTTCCTGCCCTGCACATTTTATTTATGCGATGTGTGCTTTACTACTTGTTTCTTTTTTCTTCTTCTCTCTTTTCCTTCACTTTGTCGGAGTAAAAGAACACTGTTAAAGTTTTGTTGGCCCACTTTTTGGGCTGCAGCTAAAACCTTGCCAGCTGTTGGTCATATAATCTAATTTTGTGGAAATATGCTGGGAAATCTCAAATATGTTTGGTCACTCCTCCCCATCACAACACWGCTTAGATTTCAGAAACTTCTAAAATATTACTAGTGAGTTGTGACAACAAGCAATACCTTATATGAATGTCACAATATTAACTTTACATTGCCGTGACCTTTTTATTTAAAAGACAACTGCACCAATGATTGCTGYTTCTTGGATGACTGGAGCATGTAAATCATTGTCTGCATGAGATTTATTAAAGAAACAGCCACTTTTCTTTCATCATTCTATTGACTCTTATTGGCTGTTGTGTGGGCTGTTTGTCCACTTAGTGTTTATGCAGCTCAGAGGCAGCTGTTCAAATGAACCATGATGGGTAAAGACTCAATATAAACACTGCTACTGTGATTTTAATGGAAGCAAATGAACACTGACAGGTTTACTGCAGCAAGTGAGCTGACTATTGCTCATAATCTGGTGAAACAATAACACCAGGGACAGCTTTAAGCTAACAGACACAAGCCCCACCTGCCTCTGTCAATAGACACAGAGATCATGTTTAAAAAAAGAATACCTAAAACAGACATTTGCAAATGCAGTAATAGAAGTGTAATTTGTCCCATTGTATTAAAACTGAAATTGGTCTGTTTCAATACAACATAAAACAGCTATGAACAAATCAGTCTTAAAAAGGGATATAGGTAAAGTAAATTACAAACAAGCAAACATTTAATTTCCTTCAAACCAACATGAAAATTATTTGTGATATAATAAAATTATGTTAACGTAATTTAAACTGGTTGAAAACAACAAGCTTAGTCACATGAAATATCTATTACAACTTAAAAAGATATAAGGTAATTACAAATCAGGGTTTTAATATCTTACCTGTTGTATATAGCTCGATGATTTTCCTCCATTTGTAAAAATTGAGTTTATATCCAACAGAAGTGATGAGCTAACAGCTAGTCTGAAAACAGCTGAGAATAAAGTGGATTTGCTGCTGTCTGAAAACAGCTCCAATCCCACAAAGTTTCATTTTAAACAAATAAACTCTTACAGCAGATGTGCCAAATTCAAAGCCTGTGGGCCACATTGGACCCATGGATGACTTGCGTCTGGCCCACCTCCCAAAATAAAAACAAAACAAAACAAAACAAAACAAAAAAATAAATAAAAATTAAAAACATTTATTAATGTTTAGCTTAATTTAATATAACAATGTTTTTCTATCAACGGTAAAATTTTAATACGATTCAATGCAATAAAATTTAGTTTAGTTTAGTTTATTTCAGACAAACTTTTCACCGGCAGTGTAGAACAACATAAAGTACATAATATATTTCTTGAAAACACATCACATCGGTGATTATGAGTCTGAAAAGGAGTATGATGAAGTATAACTTATATAATCATACCCCTTTTCCAGCTGTAATTTATCACAGTATTTTCAGTTTCCCATATCCTTTCTGACAAAGGAAATAATAATTATAGTGAAATTTCCTAGGCAGATGAAAATACCACATACACACCCATACACATTTGTACACATACAGTACATATATACATATTTACATGCACAGACACATATACGTACATACACCCATATACACACCCATCTTCTTATATACAGAATACAGAGCTATTCACATACCTTTATACATTTACCCACACCTGCACAGACCTGTACCCACTTGATGACATCATACATAAAGTTATAATTCCCAGCCAGGATTATCATCCTTGTTCTTCCTTATACCTTTGAATAATAACTGTTTTGAGACCTTTCTTAAAATATCTCATGCTTGGACTTTGCTTCAGCTCTTTAGAGAGTTTATTCCAGATCCTCACACCAACACCAGAAATGCACAATGTTTTCATTGTTGTTCGAGCCTTCAAAGTTCTGAAGTTGAGGTTTTCTCTGTAGTCATATCCCCCCACTCTATCAGAAAATAATTGTTGAATCTTTTCTGGCAATATTTTGTTTCTGACTTTAAACATAATCTGTGCAGTTTGAAACTCTACTAAATCAGTGAGTTTCAGTAAARAAGAATCTATAAATAAATTGTGGGTATGACAATAGAAATCAACCTTATGAACTAAACGAATGGCTCTTTTCTAAAATGAACAAATTTAAAAGCTGACAAGTAACAATACTTGTCCTGGCCCTGAGCTGTTGGTTTGTAACTGAGCAATTTAGTTGAATAGGCCTGTATTAATGTCTTAAAATAAGCTGCTTTAAATCCAGCATTGACWATGAACTACATCTCCCATAATGCATGTATAACATGCATGGGAATTCCCTGTCCGAAAGTGGGGGAGTTCAGACTTCAAGACTTATCAAAACTCAACAGTGAGTAAAATTCTTTTAACAGTATTTCTGGCTTATTTATTTCACATTTATTCAGCCGCACATGTGGTGCTGCTTGTCACTGTTTACAAGAGGACGTGTTAAAACACTGTTTCCATGCAGGAAATAACACAGAGCTCAGTTGGTGTTTGTTAGCAGTGCTCAGCCATAGCAATGAGATGAGGAGCGTGACTTCTTTGTGTAGTTAAAGTTAACACAAAATGTCAAAGTTAATTACAACTAGCCCATGGAGGGTCATCATATCATTCATGTGACCCTCTGTGAAAATGAATTTGACACCCCTGACTTACATTGACATATATTTTGCAATCCATAGAATTCTGTGATTCTTTAAAAACACAAAAAGTGGCACTTCTGATAAAAATTTCACAATATTTCTGTTAAAATAAACATGTGATGTCAGATTTTACATCAGGGACACGAGGTCCAAATGGACTCACTACCAAAGCAAAAACAACTTCAAACAGCTTCAGTCTTCAACATGTCACAACAATACTACTACTACTATACTACTTTATTTATAAAGCACTTTAAAACAACCACAGCTGCAACAAAGTGCTGTACATATATAAAATCAAAACATGAAAAACACAAAACAAAGATTAAAAACACACAAAAAACAGTAAAAAATATGATTTAAAAACAAGTCTCAGGCTGTGCCAAAAGCCAGGGAGTAAAAATGTGTTTTTAGACTAGATTTAAAAGTGGACAGTGAACAATGGATTCCAGTGCTGTTATTTAAACCTTTACTTTCCTGTCAGTTTCACATCACACAGCTATTTTGACATTAACATTATAAAAATATCATACTGGAAGTGCAACAGTGCCAAAAGTCTCACAGCTTGTTTCTGCTGTTTTTGCTTGTAAAAACAAACAACAGATATTTCATTTAAATAATAATCATGTTTTGCCAAACAGAAGGCAGTTTCAAAGTCTATGAAAAGACTTTTGCACAAATGGCTATAAAAGTCTTAAAATTAGAGTCCGTTTATTTCCTAACTCCTTATCTGTGGTTGGGTCATAAAGGCAACAGGTTCAGGAGAGYAAACCAAACATCCACTTCCAGCTTTTCCTAGAGGATTCCAAGGTTTCCCCCATGCCAAAGAGAATACGCTGTAACGTCCCTTCAGCAAGTTCTGGGACGTGTGTGGAAAAACTCAAGATGACATCCACAAGGCACATTGGGCCTCATGCAAGAACCGTTCGTACGCACAGATTTGTTCTTAAATTGTGCGTACGAGTGATTTAGGAGAATTT
>NW_013952407.1:5050906-5056567 GCF_001266775.1 Austrofundulus limnaeus | reverse complement strand
CTGACGTGACATGTTCGTACGAACCCTTTGTACGAACAAAAGTAAGAGAAATTTAGGAGAAGAATACGAACATGTTCTTGCATGAGGCCCATTGTTCAGAACAGCAAAATCCTGTCAATATGGTGATGCATCAAGAGGAAAAATGGGCTAGAACAGGCTATAATTCTGTTTAAATTTTCAAGTCTTCAATCTTCAAAACCAGTTTTTATATTTTTTAGGCTGTTCAATCTTCAGAAGTCGCCACAGCAAGTCATCCTCCTCCACCTCACTCTGTCCTCACCCCAACTACCTCCATGTCCTCGCTCGCTATATCCAAATTATACTTTTTTTCCCTTCTTTGGCTTCTCTGCAAACATTCATGCTAGTATTTGATTCAACTTTAGCAGCACTGCTTAACTTCATAGAAATTTTATGACCTGCTGTATGTTTATGCAAGACTCCTTTAATGTTTCCCCACAGCTTTGAATTGGGTTGTGGTCAGGACTTTGGCTGAGCCTCTGCAACACTTTTTTTTCTTTTCATTCTCCAGGTATTCTGTTGGAGATGTACTGCGGTGTTTTGGATCGTTTCCCATGTTGCATGACCCAAATTCTGCCAAGTTTTTTCTGTCTAACAGATGGCTTCACATATGATTAAAATGATTTAAGTAAAATAAGGACTTAATGGTTGGCTTAATAACTTCAGGGCAGCCAGCTTCTGTGGTTGGTCCAACTCCAAATTGTTTAAAAATGGATTTGAGTTGAACTGAAACAACGACACTTAACCGAACAGCTGATTTAAAGCTGCACTGTTAATAGAAGAACTCTAAGGTTCAGTAAATCTAACTAGGCCACACGAAAAATCCTTTTATTCATCTAAGTCACTGCCTGTTTTATTAATTCATTTTTATTCAACCATAGCCACAACGTCCTGTTACTTATCACATCTTACTGCAGTGTAACAACAAATGTGATAATAATGTGATAATTTCTGAAAGCCTCGACACAGCCCAAACAATTAAGCTGATTGTAGTGCTTATTTATTACCGTTATCTTTATTGTACATCCATTTTTCTGTATTTTGTAGTTACATGGAAAACTTTCTGATGGGCAAATGTTTTAAAAGAATAATTGATAGTTAAATGATTGGTGTTCCCCCCCTTCTTGTAGACAATAGCAGCATTAGCATATTACTGAACCAAATCAAGTGAAGAAGTCAAACAACAACAACAACAAAAAAGGGTTAAAGAAAAATAGCCACTGACTTCACTGATGGAAAGGTGAAACTAGAGGTGTTGTCAAAGTGTCCTAAAGTGTCCTGAAGTCCTAAAAAAATTTAAACAAGAGAAAAGCTGAGCTGAGAGAAAAACAGGATTAAGCAGTCATAAACAGGATTTTATTAAGTGCAAGTGAAAATCTAGAACGTTATATCCTGAAAGAGTTGAACAATAAGCAACCAATGTGCTGCTGAGTAACTCAAACCAGGTGTGTGGGGAAAATAGAAACCAAACCAGTGATACATTTTATTTCTTTTCCAAAGTCAGGGTTCCAACTTGACAAAATCAACTGGGACACCTCCAAATGCTGGATGCCTGATTCAGAAAGTCAGAAATGCAACAATAAAATCACGTTATAGCAACCTAACACAGAATCCCAGTGGCACAAAATCACCCAAAATGATTTTGTGAGAGCAAAATACTACCAAAGCACAACACAGTAAAATCATAGAGCATGGCATAAATGAGTTGTTATTCAGCGCACGGCTCAGTTGGTAGAAAGTAGGTTTTCAAATGGTGTTTAAATGAACAGCTAGAGGTCTTGAATTCACTCAGGCTTTCCTCTGTCCTCTATCCTCCTCCCTTCTCACCACCCTTTCAAAACCGTTGTCATGTTCACTCACAAACACCATCTGTGTTTCCATCATTGTGCTTGTGTGTAGGCAGCCCATTATGGAAAATCTGCATGAAAAGGTCATTTTTTAAGATAAGCAAGAGAGAGGAAAGCAACATGAACGTAGTTGGGCTAAATCGAAGCTCAGCTTGGTGTGGCCAGATTAATCATTTTAATATCTCTGACTGTAACTCTGATGCTAAGCTCTTTGGTGTAGATTCCCAGCTTGTGGCATGGCTGAGGAGGAAAAAGAAACAAACAAACAAACCAAAAAAAGTAAGCTCCTCTTACTCAGCTGCTATAATACTCCAGCATGGGCACTGAGAGTGAAAAAAGTTTGAATGTAAAAACAGTCCCAGCTTTTAAATAATTCAAACACTGGTAAAAAAAAAAATAATGTTTTTGGAGGCAGACGATACCTAGCAAGATTTTTTTCTCTTTATGTCCTGCAAGGAGCTGTGCTGAAAGTATATGAACAAATAAAGGAATCAGTACTGCAGGTCTGTGATCTCATCCTTCTAAGAATATCAGTGTCAATTTGGTTTCAACTTTCAACCAACTCTGTTAGCTCAAAGCTTTTCTCTGGCAGCAAGTGCCCAGTGTCTAACCATTTTACCTGATGACTTCAACTTGATTTCATTAAAGGCAACTAGACCAATTTATATTTTGAGTTACTGCAAGTTTACTTAATGCAATCATGTTCAGTCTGACCAATTTAGTTTGGCCTTTCAACGTGTAAAAATAATCTGGTTTTTCAAGGAACCTGATTTCATTCCACTGGCAGGCTTTAACGGTGATCTCTAGTTGTGATGTCACACATTTAATTTACAGTCACAGGGTATCTGCAGGTTTTAGCAAATCAAATTTAAAACCTTTTAAGATTGTTTAAATGCCACACTGAATGAAATTTAAGACAGAAAAAAAATTTATATAGGCGATGATTGAGGGATTCTGCTATATTACGTCTAAGCATCACGTATGTGTCACTCAGTGAAACACCTTATGACCCCCGCTCCACTTCGTGTGCAGAGGTCATAATAAGAACTAAAGCAGCAGTCGCAGTTTGTCAAGGGATGAGAAATATAGTCATACACCACCCAACATTTCAGTACAAATTATTTGCTGACTTATAAAATTTATAATGAAGTTTGAAGCTCCTTGTTTGTTGCTATTCGTTCTTTTAGAGGAACTCATAATGACTGTTACAGAGAAGTTGCGGGAGTTGCCAGGGCACAATCAAAAGGCTCCATTCATGATCTCTTTCCTTGCTGCACACACCTCAGCTATAAGCATCACATTCACTCAACTAATTACCCACCTGTGGGCATCCTAATTGGCTTGGCACATTGGGTTTAATCAGAAAAAGTACTGCAAAACAGAACATATGACCGCCTCTGTAAATTTAAGATGTGGCAAAAAAGTAGTACAGAGACAGAAAGAGGGACTTGCTGTATTATTAGAGTCAGAAATGACGGTTTAGTAAATGAAAATGAAATACTTGTGGCATTTTGAGCCACCTCCCATGCTAGAGAGTACCTAATGATGCGCTTTAAAGCAGAGATTTATTAAGGACTTTGTAGGAGGCTATTAGCTATGCCTTTGATTTATTCATTGGAGAACTGATGCAGCACAATAAATATGGAAATACCTCCTGGCCTTTTCAAACTACAGCTCTGGGGAAGAAAAAAAAATGATCTAAGGTTGTTATTATCTTGTTAGGAGATGAGCTCATGATAGCTAGTTAGAGGTCTTTGTCTATAGAGGCTTAATCACAGATGGCACAAGACCAAATACATTTACTCTGGTCTACTTTGTACATACAAATACTAATGGAAATCTGTATAATATCCCACAAGTTCACATTATTTCTGAAATAAACTCTTATTTTGCATCACAACAAAAAGTAATAATTTATTGTAATTTTCACCTCTACAAGGGCAAACTGCAAGCAAAATCTCTTTTTTTTTAATTATTATTGCATTTGCAACAGCTCTCATCACTCTGGTGGAAAAAGCAACCGAGGGGAAATTAACACATTTTCATGGTGTTGACATGAAATTTTAGCACCATAAGTGTCTTTAAGAGATTGTGGTCAACTGGTCACATGAAGTAAAAAGGGGAAAAATGAACTCCTAGCCATTAAGATGGCACTTGAGGAGTGTAGGCACTGGTTGGAGGGAGCTGAGGTTCCATTTGTTATTTTGACAGACCATAAGAACCTCATTTACCTCCAACAAGCTCGTCAGGCTCATTGGTCTCTGTTTTTCTCTTTTCAACTTCATCATCACCTATAAACCTGGTTCCAAGAATATTAAACCTGACTCATTGTCTCGACAGTTCTCATCCTCTAACAGCATCAAGTCCGACGAGACCATCCTTCCTACATCCATCATTGTGGGGGCCATGTCTTGGCAGATTGAGGACGAGATCCGTAAGGCCCAACAAACAGAACCTGACCCTGGTACTGGTCCTCCTAACCATTTGTTTGTTCCCTCATCTCTCAGATCTAAAGTTCTTACATGGCTCCATACTGCAAAATTCTCATGTCATCCTGGAATCAACAGAATGCTAACTCTAACCAAAAGACACTTCTGGTGGCCCACTCTCTACCGTGATGTTAAGGAATATGTGTCAGCTTGTTCTGTTTGTGCCAAGAATAAGAACCCTAACAGACCTCCTGCTGGACTCCTTCACCCTTTACCCACTCCTGGCAGACCATGGTCCCAAATCTCATTGTACTTCATCACAGGACTTCCATCATCTAAAGGTAACACAGTCATTTTCACCATTGTGGACCGTTTTTCAAAAGCTGCCCATTTCGTGCCACATACCAAACTCCCTACAGCCTCTGAGACAGCTCAATTGATGGTCAACCATGTTTTCCATCTCCATGGAATCCTCAGCAATGTGGCTTCTTACTGTGGCCCGCAGTTTATTTCCCAAGTCTGGAAATCATTTTGCCAAGCCCTTCGCGCAACCGTAAGTCTTTCAACTGGTTTTCATCCACAATCCAATGGACAATCTGAAAGAAGTAATCAGGAACTGGAAAAATATTCTTAGCTGTGTTATCAATCAGAACCCATTCTCCTGGTCTGAACATTTACCTTGGGTAGAATATGCACTTAACACTCATGTCTCTGCTGCCACAGGTCTCTCTCCTTTCGAAGCCTCAGTGGGTTATCTCCCCCCGTTATTTCCCAGCCAAGAATCTGAGATCATCGTTCCATCCGCCCAACATCATCTTCGTAGATGCCAACATGTCTGGAGACAAACAAAGGAAGCTCTACTACGGACCAAGGAGCAGAATAGGAGGCTGGCGGATAAATATTGGACCCTTGCTCCCCAATTCTCAGTGGGACAAAAGGTATGGCTCTCTACCCATAATATCTCCTTAAAGGAAACTAACAAGAAACTGGCACCCAGATTCATTGGTCCATACCCTATTATCAAGATCATCAACCCTACCTCTGTAAAACTCCAGCTGCCAAGGTCTGTGCGCATCCATCACACCTTTCATGTTTCTCAGCTTAAGGTTTTTGTTGAGAGTCCCTTGAACCCTCCCTCCAACCCTCCTCAACTTATCGAGGATCACCCGGCGTACACTGTTAGGCGTATCCTGATCGTACGTCGCAGAGGCCATGGACACCAGTTTTTGGTAGACTGGGACGGTTATGGGCCTGAAGAGAGGAGCTGGATTCCCAGGTCTTTCATCCTGGACCCTTCCTTAATTAGTAACTTTTATCGTGATCATCCAGAGAAACGTTCAAAGAGTGCCTGGAGGCGAATGTTGGGG
>NW_013952407.1:5047890-5050181 GCF_001266775.1 Austrofundulus limnaeus | reverse complement strand
CATTATTACAAGTAACTTCATTTCTGGACATTTATGGTTTGATTTCTTTGTATGTATGGATCACTTGGGTTGTTACCGACATCTGGTGAAKATTTCATGTCATTAGCACCTCTAGTAATATATTTACTGAGAAAAATGGTGACATGTTCAATACTTATTTTACCCACTGTATAAACATCCTGCTAACAAAATAAGAGCATCAGAGATATTCAGGAACCAATGATATAGTTACAAGTAAAATAGGCCATGAGATGAGGACAAGGTTGCAGGCATACAGCATGTTAGGAGAACAGATTATTACCCTGTGGCAGTTATCAGAGATACAGAACAGAACATGTCAAGGTAACTTAGCAGTCAGGGATGTTATAAAACATTCTTCCACCACAGTACTTACCTGTGTTCAGGTCAAGGTCCCAGGTCCTCCTTGTTTTTGGATCTCCTCAGAACTGTGTGTTCCACCTGACCTAATCCAAACCTGGATTCCTTGTTGTCCTCTGCCCTGCCTCTCTCCAACTCATCAACAAACTGCTAACACTCCTACAGAACAACTGTGAGAAAGGACTTACCTCAACCAAAGAAACCTCCATGAACCTCTTCTTCCATGCCAGCCTCCTCACCAGAATCTGTAAGAAAGAACAAATCAAACAATTTACAAAACTTAACAATCAACTCTCAGAACCAGATCCTAATCGTCTCCCTTTCCCTTTCAGCTTTGCCCTGGATGATTTTCAATTTAAATAAACTCACTTACCTTTTTTATCCATTGTTTGAGTCTCTTGTTTACCATCAATCTAACTTACTGGAGTGCTCTTTGAAAACTAAACCTCACAAATAATTGGTGCAAAATCACATGTAGTCGAACCAAATAAAACTCTAAGATTTGAATTAGAGGTGAGCATAAAAAGACTTTAGGCATGAAACAAAACAACAAATTGTAGTTTGAGGCAAAATGATTTTAGGAGATGTTATCTTGAAGGAGTAAGTTTAAACTATGTTGCATAGCTAAAATCAGAAAGAAGTTGGAAGTTTCTAAACTATGATATGTACCAAAAACTCATTGGAAGAGGACTAAGTTTTACCTTTAGCACCTAAGTCACCAGCGAGTTATGAAAATGGGTTTGTCCTACCACAGGCATTGTTTCCGGTACCGACCAGCAAGTAGTTGTGGCGCAGTTCTCGAGAGGAATTCATGATGAAGTGATTTTCCCCAACAGCTCCAGAGTCAACAGGCCCCCAATGGGTTTGGTCCAACAGTCAGCTGGCAGGATTGGAGGATTAGCTGGTAGTGCTCTAGTTCCAAGTATCTGAGTTCAATACATCATACTTTGCATTGGTAAATGCCACTTATTACAAAAATTCTATATAATGAAGCCAGCAAAATGACCCAAACCATCATCTTGGGATGACCCCATTCCAAGCAGAAGCATGTTAAAAAATGCTGAAAGGATGCTGCATGTACCTTTCAAACTTCAAACTGTTTGTTCAGTGTACTCAAACATTTTTTACATATACAAACAAGCATAAAGCCCACCTCATATTTATGCAAAGTTTCAATTTCCCTTTGCCTCTGAGAAAAATGAAAAAATTCTGTTTGTAATAAAGTCACTAATGCCAATCAGTATCAGTGTAAGCACATGGCATCCTGTGGGGAGCGCGTTGCCTTGCAAACACATCAAAGTCCAAACACAAAGAATGGCATCCGAGCAGGCTGCTGGGTTTTTCTTTATGTGTCTAAAGCCAATACTTAATTGGAACTCTACTTAGATGTAAATATAACTGTGCAACAATCCGTTGATTTACTTTAAATTCTGTTAAACATAATTTTATAGATTCAGTGTGTTGCAATAAACTGTAATTTATGAGGATTAAGAATCTGCACATAAAGAAAAATAAGTACAGCAAAATATGTTGTAGATTGTTTATAAAGGGGAACAAACTCTTTTTTTCCCCGCTAGATTTTAGAATATTTACAAGAGTGATCAGCCAGTTGAATACCAACAGAGAGCTTCAAAAGCAATTTAGTCCCAGAGCAAAAAATATCCACCCTCATGTGCCCAGAATGTACACAAACCCATGTGCACACAAACAAATATACACAACACAAAATAACTGATGCAACTATGCCTGATAGCTTTGTTCAGGCAAATTGCAATGGAAAGAAAAACAATAAGCTGAAGGACGTTGCAACCATGTTTACACAGAGCATGACTATTCCACATCCTGAAGCCACTCCTTGACAATGCAAACTAAATAAATACAAAAAAATGTGTGTGTGTGTGTGTGTGTGTGTG
>NW_013952407.1:5043583-5046060 GCF_001266775.1 Austrofundulus limnaeus | reverse complement strand
CGTGCACGTGCAGCTGGATACGAACAGGTGGAATTTACGCAGCTCATTTACACACTTTTCCTGAAGATAGAAGAATTTGTTGAATCTGACGTGGCATGTTCGTACGAACCCTTCATACGAACAAAAGTAAGAGAAATTTAGGATAAGAATAAACATGTTCTTGCATGAGGTCCATCGTTTTAAATTAAATAAATGTGTTCTGACTCAGTAAAGATTGGCATCGGGACACCCCTAATGTGAAAGGCATGAATGTATGAAAGAGCAAACAGCTGAGATCAACTCTTTCATCCTCCAATTTATTGCTCCAAGCACAGGAAGGCTAAAATAAATTCAGGGGAATTCACAACGGTGCCAAGTATTCGGTCTAATTTTGAAGCTCATAAAACATCAGCATGTATGAAGTATTGGAAAAATAATTTCACCTCACCAGAATGCTCAAATTGATTTCTGAAAATGGATTATAAACAACAGAATGTCTATTCTGTTCAAAAAGAACAAACCAATTGTTTGTTACATACAAACAAACCAATACATGAAAACCTGATATTATTCATTATAAATGCAGAAAAGTCTGTGTTTAGGGTTGTAATTTTTGGGGGTGGGGGGTGGGGGTTCTTTGTATTGGGTTTGAATTTTCTGGATTCTCTTTCTGGACTTGGTGCTCAAACTTTGTTTGAAGAGTTCCAATTTCATTCTAAGTTTACGTTGAGAGTCTGTTAGCAAAATGCCTCGGAAACCACTGGACGGATCTCTCACAGTAGCTGTACAACTGTATAACATTTTATGTCAACCAAGTTTCAGATGGTCACCACTGCTAAGCAGCATTAAATGGCTTTAACTTGGCCCATTTTACAGATACTGATTTAAAATATTGTGGCAGTTTAGAGTCATTCTCAGCACATACTCTCAGCATAATAATATATGATATTGTATGAGATTGCACAAAATGTTATTTTCAAAGCTTGACCAAAACAGTTCCAGCTGTCATTTCTCAACCGAAAATGAGCAGCAATCTGGATAACTCAAAATGTATTCCTTCACCGTGAGCTAGGCCTTTAATTGCAAAAGTATTTATAGTCTTTCCTTACCATTAGTTGTGTATACTGTTACATTTTCATGTTACCATTGTGTTTGCAAGCATTGGTCACAAAGAATACTCCAAGTCACCTTGGTTCTTTTTGCCATCATTAACTGAAGACCCCTGATTCATGTTCGGAGCTGTCAGAGTTAAAACGTCCTCGTTGCATGGAAGAAGTGGCTGACAGCAACACCATAATCTCCTCAGTAATTGCACTGAATTGCATCATGAGCCAGCTTTGTTGGACTCAGTTGGATTGCTGCAGAGTAGCAGATAAATTTGAACAGTTGAAATGAGATTTGTAGATTGATTGGTGATGGTTGAGTTGTTGATCCTGAAGATGTCTGTAAACACAAAGTTAGATGTTGACATATTAAAGCTGAGGCCAGGAGACCTTGTTTTATTACATTAATAAATGACAACAGAAGATCTGTTTTAGCAGCTCTGCTGCTATATGTGTGGTATAAAATAACACCGATCTGCAAACCATTCTTACTTTGGCTTTAGTCAAACCACTGGCTCTAGTTCTACCAGATATTTTTCTTAATAGGAAACATCCTGAGTTTTTACAAGAGCATTAATAGTTATTAGAAATTACATTTATTTTAATACTTGTGTCTTGCTGGTCAATTGTGCAGCACAATCACTCTGCACACGGTTCCTGCTCCTTCCTGTCTGTTGACCAATAGTAGAAGAACTGACCCAAGAAGGACCACCCATCTTATTTGTACAGTCATGTGAAAACGTTTGGGCACCCTTGTTAATTTTCTTGATTTACCTTTATAAATCATTGAGTCTTTGAATAAAAAAAATGAGTTAAATCATATAGGGGACAACACAGTGATATTTTGGGAAGCAAAATAAAGTTTATACGAATTACAGAAAGTGTGCAATAATTGTTTAAAAAAATTAGCCAGGTGCATAAATTTGGGTACCGTTTTCATTTTATTGATTTCAAAACCTTTAGAACTAATTACTGAAACTCAAATTTGGTTTGGTAAGTTCAGTGACCCTTGACCTCCATACACAGGTGACTCCAATTAAGAGAAATGGTATTTAAGGGAGGCAATAGTAAGTTTTTCTCCTCTTTGCATCTTCTCTGAAGAGTGGCAGCATGGGAGTCTGAAAACAACTTTCAAATGAGCTGAAAACAAATATTGTTCACCGTCATGGTTTAGGAGAAGGATACAGAAAGCTATCTCAGAGATTTGAGCTTTCAGTCTCCACTGTGAGAAACATTGTGAGAAAATGGAGGACCACGGGCACAGTTCAAGTCAAGGATTGAAGTGGAAGACCAAGAAAAATCTGGAATAAACAGAACTGAAGGATGTTGAGAACAGTCAGAGTCAACCCACAGACCAGCACCAAAGACCTACAACATCATCTTGCTGCTGATGGA
>NW_013952407.1:5040231-5042099 GCF_001266775.1 Austrofundulus limnaeus | reverse complement strand
GAGGTAAAGTTCTTTTTTTTAATTAAATGGTACATTTAAGTGTTTTTATGTATTTATTGGGCCATTTATATATTTATGCTTTTATTTATAACTATGTCAGTTTCAGTCCTCAATAAATCACAGCCTGATTTAATGTATCAGTTTTATGTTTGCTTATGCACTTTACAACRTATATCAGTTTTATTTTGAATTACCATAATTTATTTTTCAATTCAACAGATTTTGTCTTCAAGGTCAAGCCCAACATGTTTACAGATACCACTAACATCTCTGATTACCGGTATGTTCATTTTCTTTTTATATGATGAATATTTTGTACGTAAAAATATCTCTACTGGGGAGAAGGAAGCTGCTGTTTCAGCTCCCGGTCTTTTCTGAAAAGATTTAACRATCTCCACTGGAGGTGTCAGAGCCAACCTGTTTGTGTCAGGTGGGTRATATTTCACCAGTTAACCTGATAATCTGCCAACC
This sequence comes from Austrofundulus limnaeus, assembly GCF_001266775.1. Taxonomy (NCBI): domain Eukaryota; kingdom Metazoa; phylum Chordata; class Actinopteri; order Cyprinodontiformes; family Rivulidae; genus Austrofundulus; species Austrofundulus limnaeus. The sequence continues at coordinate 5,041,628 of NW_013952407.1, read as the reverse complement.
ACCCTCTCAGGATTCACTGTCACATTCAATTACCTTACCTGAGTGGCTGTGTTTATGTAAAAAGCTGCAGAYAGGAGGGAAAAAGAGAAAAAAAGTGAAAACCGAGAGGATACCGAACTGGAAGGCATGACATTGATGAGTGTTAGGAAGCTTGTGGGTCTGTTTTCTGTCATTTGCTATTCGTTTGTGTGAGTTAATTCATGTGCAGTCATGCTTCCATAAAGCTCAACCCAGCTGGGTGTAAAACACAGTCAAAAAGTTAAAGTGATTGCCACATGTGGCTTTGATACGAGTTGAGGTATTCTTGTCACTCTTGCCGTGATTCATTTTTATTCAGCCGAGTGTTTGACCTGTGATGGATCAAAAAACCACCTTCATCCTGTCACGTCTATTGTATCAAAGAGTTGTGCGTGAAAAACTGATCAGGAGCTCTTCTGATGGAGAGTGACAGTGAAGGATAACCACAAGCAGAAAGAACCACASTGCTTTTGTTTAGAAATTCTTTATAACTTTTACTTTGCATCTTGTTACAAACCTCTTAATGATTGAAGAGAATGCATCCAGTCTTGGTTATAAAAAGGCAGCTGTGATCTAAAATACGTTGTAGTCTCAGATCAGTCCTAATCCACACTGAGGTTGGTGTAGTCAGAATGGATAAAATTGTCTTTATTCCYTTCTGTTGCTGATGTTTAATTAGTGTGGGGAATGTTAAATATTGTTAATCAGGGCTGTCAGGTGCTGGTTGTCAAACCATTAAGTGTTGACAATTTTATTTAGTTAGTATTTCACCTGCTATAGAAATAGCTTTGTGACAATGAGTAGAGCTTTTGCCTCTCTATGAGAAAGTTGCAGGATTGCCTCTGAGCCTGAAGCTTTTCTGGATGGAGATTGCATTTTCACCCCATGAACACGTTTTTTTTTCCTTTTACTCCAGTTTCCTCCCATAAATACATTTTGCAAACTGAAAATTTTGAACTTCTATGATTTGGTTGACTATAAATTTTTACTGTTTATGTACAAGGCTCACAGAAACGTATTACCTTCCAACATTCAGGTAAACTTTGTTAAGAAAGACAGTTGTTATTACTTTAAGGGGATGGAAATATTTGTGAAGCCATATTTTCATACTTGCTTGAAAGAAAGATGTACTTCAATCCAGGGTAAAGGATTGTAGAACGGTCTGAGGGATGATCTTAAAAATCCCAGATCTTTGAATATATTTCAGAGACGGATAAAAGCTAGTTTTCTGCAGGTAAATGGAAAAGTAAAATGTGAAGCTATTTGAAATGTTGTTTGAGTGGATGTTTTTATGTTGTTGTTTTTATTTTATTTTAATTCTTATTTTTTATTTTATTTTGTATTGTTTTGTAAATTATGTTTCATTTTAATATATTCTG
>NW_013952407.1:5034098-5039079 GCF_001266775.1 Austrofundulus limnaeus | reverse complement strand
CATTCGTGTTAAGTTCATTGGTAACTCTAAATTGTCCCTTGGGTGAGTGAGAGTTTGAATGTTACTTGTCTCATATGTGACTGTGTACAGTGAGCATGTCCAACTGGGAGGAGACCCTGAGTAAGACCCAGGACTCAATGGAGAGACTATAGAGCTAATTTATTAAAGCTCTGCATATGTAAAAAGACACACAAACTTGATAACACACAAAGCTGCTTTATCAACTGTATGTACCGAGGACTGTGTCTGTCAATCCATTTAGCATGTTTGCCTTCATGAATATGCAGAATATATGATGATTATCAGAAAATGCAAAACACTTGGAGGAGGATAATCATTTAGCACCTGCAATGTGATTTATCAGACCTGCAACTGATTGAGATTGCTGATTTAGCATCTATATTTAACACATTTTAAAGACAGSTTCAATACTCCTTTTGCACATTTCGGTCATGACGCATGCTCACACATGGTTTTCGCGCATTCACCGGAAGTAAGAGTGATCATTCACCGTACYAGTCAAGTGTTTACATTTCTTCCAACAAAAGCAATGGGGAAAAGTAACTTTTGTATTGTTCGAGGCAACGTGACCGAGTAAAAGATAAAGGAGAAGCTTGCTCCTTTTATTAAATTCCTCTTGGAAAGTCAAGCAAAGCTGCTACAAGACSAAAGCTGTGGCTCAATWTGCTTCACCYTCACGACTTCACTCCAKTGAAAAACAGTAAAGTCTGTAATRMTCATTTTGRTCCTGGCATGGCAATTAATGATCCAAACTCTGTGGATTACGTTCCTACGCCACATCTTGGCAAAAGAGACAAAAGAGATAGAGGTTCTATGGCGTTGARGCTAATGTTTGATTCTGACGCTTGAGTCAAAAGTTTGATGAAAACAAAACAAGAACAACTAACTTACTCTGCTGGGCATTCACAAAAAGCCCGAAGGGTTTCACCACTTTCAATCAGTGCAATGAACACTCCATACTTCTGTGGCTTCATGCTTGTCTTTACTTTAGCATGTATGACAARGGTGCCAGCACAAAGGCTATCGTCAGCAGCGCCAKAAACYCCAGCAGTCTGAATGTGGCCATCTTTCGAAAACGTGATAGTTCTCGCCAACTTCAACGCCCTTGTTTGGGGGATTGTCTTCTTTGACACGGTATTTCACGACAGTTGCTTCACAATGACATCCTCTCAGATCTGCCGCACACTTTTATCCATTTAAAACATTCATTTCATGCGTGCTTTGTAATGTGCAAAAGGAGTAATTGTTTGTGGTCAGTAACTGTTCCCCCTCATTGCAATTATCTGCCCACCTCTGCTTTGCTGCAGTGTGTGAAATAAAAACTACCCCACTTTGATATAAATAAAATTGTAACTGCAGCTTAGAAGCTGTAAAACAGTTAACGTAAATAAGGAACGTTTGGCAAACAAGTCCAGGTCAGCTGTCTTTTTTTGTTTGTTTGTTTTTGAGCTGTGATGGTTTTTCTTTTTGGTCAYTCAGATAGAGGTACTCATTCGGCTCTGGAACTGCAGGTTGCAGACCCTTTTCCTTTGGAAAAACTCCTTGAAACATTGCATTTTCTTGCATCTGTATCAGTTGTCTCATTGGTGACATCCAGTATAGGTCACGCAAAAATTCTCATTTCAATAGAGCGGTTGCACCACTCTTGCAGCTGCTGACATTTGCACAGACAATTCTAATGAATTGTGTGAAACATGCCTACTAATAGCACAGCTATTTTCTTTAGTTTGCCCATCAAATTAGCACTCGTTATTTGAGACCTTGATAAATCAGTCTCTCAGCTGGCCTGGATAAACCTTGGAATCCTCCCAGAAGAGCTGGAAGAGGTGGCTGTGGAAAGAGACGTCTGTGGCTCCCTGCACAGCTCAAGCTGCTTCTCCTGTGTATGTATGTATGTATGTATGTATGTATGTATGTATGTATGTATGTATGTTTAGATATTTGGGACTTACTAAAAAAAAGATCAATAAAAGCTCAATTTTCTGAACACTTACTGTATTTTGGCATCTTCAGTCAATGAAACACCTCAGATTTTAGGTTCCATTGCTCTGCAAATGTTTGCCTGTATCCAAATAGCTGTTAGTGATATTTTTCATCCCACGTTGTTGCTTAATGATGTTTTTAACATCCTCCATTAGCCCTTCGATAGGTAGCTTAACAGACAAACAACAAAACTACATTCTCCTCCCCATTTTTATAGCCGGGGACTGACAAAATTTTCTGTGACACTGACATATGCTGCTGTTTTTCACCAGCTGGAAAACAAGGCTGTTATTTTCCCCCATCAGTCAAAGCATTATTGGCTGCAATTCATAAATCTTCACAGAAAAAAATAGAGATAATCTGCTTCTGAAGAACAGATGTAATACTTTTCTAGACTTACAACAATTTCTTGGACACTGAATGTGCACATTTGTGTGTGTGCTGATGAAAAATAACCACTAATTACTCCGAATAAACCCAGTCCTTATGGCATTTGCCTGAAAACTGTGAAAACGTGCATTGTAATCTTCTGCTGTTGACTTTTTTATTCTAACAGCATTCTGTGTTAAATGTTGATTGCTTTTGCAGTTGTGGTAATGAGACCTGTGACACGTATGTTGATGCACACACACTGTTCTGTTAGCAACTTAATGTGAAGCAAACAAGGTGCAACAGAAAAAGCACACCATCAAAGCAAGAACTTTATGAGGAATCCATTTTGTTTCTGCCGAATTAAAAGCGAAGAAACCTTCACATTTTCCCCACTGTCCACATGTTTTCAGCGATGTTCAACAATCATACAATCATCAAAGATAAGAGCTACTGATAGTACTTTCGAGAAAAGATAACTTGTGTAGTCAATCATCTAAGGGGCTCAACATTCTCAATCCATAGTTGAACAGTTGACTCCTGGTCWTGTGGTTGRCAGGTGTGTTTGTTGTTGCACACACCTTTCATAGCCCATGACACACAGCACATAGCTCCTGGGAAACCACTCCTGCTGCTGTATGTCCCAGCACAGGGTTCTTCTGGCTTTAAGACTCCAATCCAATAACCAGTAGATGGATTCCTCCATGCACAATATCTGTTGTCTCTGAGGTTTTGGCCAATTGAATATCTTTAAACACATTCTCAAGTCGGACTCGAAACATATTGACGCTTGGGTGCACTGCGCCCAAGCGTCTATATGTTGACCGCGTGTCCGTCCTTAACATGAGGAATCAGGATTAAAGTTTAACTTTAGGGTCTGAGGTTAACATGAGGGCTCACGATTAAAAGATAACTTTAGGGTCTGTGGTTAACATGAGAGATGTGGTTAACATGAGCGATCAGGGTTAATGGTTTACTTTAGAGTCTGTGGTCAGGTTTAGGCTCCATAAGGCTAGTAGAAGTTAAATTTAGGGTCTAGGATGGTTAGTTTTGCACAATTCTAGGCTTGTATAAACATACTGTCTTCCTCCGCCCCAACTCGTACAGAACGGATGCGCGGGGGGTACCCCGACGTCAACATAATGACGCTTGGTCGTGTGTCAATACCTTGACGTGGGGGCATGAGAATGGGCTCCTTTATAAGTGTCTGGAAAAGTCATATAGTTGAATGTACTTTCTGACTGCCTCGAACAACTGCTCAAAACAATCCATGTTGTTTGGATGCAGAACGAATGACTTCTGGAAGCAAATATTTGAAGCAAAATGCCACCTTTGTTGTCTGAGTGCTTTTTTTGCATTAACAAACACACCTGTGAACCAGGGGCACCAATTTATGTTTCTCCTGGTGGGTGCTCATCATGTTTGCATGACTCATTGCTATTTTGGTCATTAACAAAACAAGTGTAGGCGCTCGGAAATCTCCGTGGTTACTCCAACCCCGGAGCACCCACAGAATCGGCGCCTTTGCCCTGAACAAGGCCTCAGGTGGAATGGAGCAGGAGATTGATAGGTGGATTGGTGCTGTGRCTGCAGTGGTGTGGGTGCTGTACTGATCCATCATGGTGAAGCGGGATTTACCAGTCAGTCTGCGTTCCCTCATCTATGGTCATAAGATTGTGGATACGAGCAGCCAAAATGAGTTTCCTCCACAGGGTGTCTGGGCTCTCCCTTAGAGATAGAGTGGGAAACTTGGTCATCCAGGAGGGACTCAGAGTAGAGCCGCTGCTCCTCCACYTCGAGAGGAGCCAGTTGAGGTGGCTCAGGTATCTAGTTAGGATGCCTCCTGGACACCTCCCTGGTGAGGTGTTCCGGGCATGCCCCACTGGGAGGAAGACCCAGGACACGCTGGAGGGACTATGTTTCTCAGCTGGCCTGGGAACACCTTGGGAATCCCCCAGACAAGCTGGCCCAAGTGGCTGGGGAGAGGGAAGTCTGGGTCTCTGTGCTTAGGCTGCTTCCCCCGCGACCTGACCCCAGATAAATGGAAGAAAACGGATGAACAGACAAACACGCCCACAAACTTCTGACCAGTCACACAATACTCTGAGCAATAACCAGTGAGAAAAAATTCAGACCTGGCCTTGTGTAAAGAAGGGGTGGATGAAGCTGCGAACAAAATGATGCAATTTTAGTCACACAACTGCGACAATGAGAGCTGATTTCGCAACTTCAAATAGAGTATATAGAAACCTTAACTCGTAACAGTGAAGACAAAGCAGGTCAACGCAGAACGTCAACCCACATCGTTCCCACTTTTGTAATCAAGACTTATATGATGTATTTAATTAAGTATGCAAAACGTATGAGCTAGGTCAGGCAGACAACTCAAACTGCAGCGCTGCTTCACACACGATCACACACTCCTCAGAGCACATTAACCGTAGCTACCAATTTGGGCATTTTATTTATGCTGAACCTCCTGCTTCATTTTGCACCGCATTTCTACAATGTTGTTGCTGTAGTTTCTACAGTCTGTCTAAACACACACACACACACACACACACACACACACACACACACACACACACACACACACACACACACACAC
>NW_013952407.1:5031319-5032744 GCF_001266775.1 Austrofundulus limnaeus | reverse complement strand
TACAATGTAGCCACATCTGCCCTTAGTTTATAATCCTCTCTCTCTCAGTCTTTATTGTTAAGGTAAAAACTAATATAATTGTCAAAATGCATGCAATTTCACATTTTAAACCACAAATTAACAACTGAGATCAGAAGTACTGCAGAGCCAAACTCTTTTCATGTTATTTATTTTTATTTGCATAAAGCCCTGACTGCTTCAGTACCTCAATAAAATGCACACAAAACAAAAAAGGCAAAAGGGTTAGTTTAGAATATTTTTAGAGATTTTTAGAAAAAGCTTACTGATGAGCCAAACCTTGAGTTGGATTTTKAATGATTCCCTCTGAGCTCCTCAAACACAGATTAATTGCTTCACCATAACAGGACATCATCATTAGTCTGATGTTCACTATGTTTGTGAGTTATAATCAATCCAAAGGGTGACTAAAAGTTATAAATTTAAAATCCTCCTCCAGAAAATTAGAGGCTACAATCCTGAACCAGCAGGAAAAACTGCAGTTAGACCAAAGTTTGGAAGAATAATTTCAGCTTGTGTCTTCTAGTAACTCTTTACACCAGGTCATATCTGAACTTTAAATCATTGCTGGCAATTAAACTTCCAACAAATCTAAAATACATAGAATAACTTTTATGCCACTGTATTTGCAATGAGACAGACATACGAGGTCTGGCCTTACCAACTACAATTTGGTGGTCTTCATTCTCCTCTGGCTCTGGGTCAGACTAAGACTGGATGGACAAGTCTTGGCATCTTTTCATAATTTGTAAATAAAATGTTTCTACACCATAAGATAGAAGTAAACCCTTCTTTCAAACAGGATTGAACCAGTCTAAAGGCTGGAGGGGGCAGGGTGTGAAGGGCTCTATTTGGTTTTAAAGGAACAGTGTCAAAACAAGTTGCTTTGAGACACACCTCAGAAAAGAGGGGAAAGAGGGGCCTGTAAGTTTAACACAAGGGGGAATTCAGAACAAAGCATTGCAGTTCCACTTTATAAAAAACCCAACTGAATGATTTCAATGTGAATGTTTTTGTAATACTTATTAGCATATGTCACCTAAAATTCAGTTTTATTACTTGAATTTAAGTGATTAAATCGTGAACCCACCCTTTTAGTATGATGTACTCTTCCAATCTGGGAACTTATTCCAAGCTGCTGAATAAGTGTATTATCCAGGTGTGTGTTGTCATAGTAACAGATACAATATATGTGTTGGAGGAGAAGCAGAAGCAGAAGTGGCTCACTAGTAGGGTCACTTTAACAGCTGAGTGGGCTTTTCTGACAAGGAGGATTAAACAGCACAACAGTTAGTGTTACTTGCAATGTTTTTTATTATTATTTTTATTTTCTTATATAAATGAATATCATTATTTGGATAAAACCAAAGCCAATATTGTATTTTTTAAAACTAAAATCTCAAAGAG
>NW_013952407.1:5029696-5030825 GCF_001266775.1 Austrofundulus limnaeus | reverse complement strand
GGTTGTAATGTGACAAAATATGGAAAAGTTCAAGGGGTATGAATACTTTTGCAAACCACTGTAGTTGTAACTCAGTTAATTTTACAGATGTTGAACTAAATTTCAGTGTGCTAGTAGAGACTGATCCCTAACACACTACTAGGACAACACATTACATCAAGTCTTAGTCACTGTCTGATTTAGGTTTTGTTTCTCTCACTTCAAGTCTTTATTTTCAACATTTATTGCTTCCTTGATGATACAAATAAAGTTACTTTAATGTAAAAAAGAAATCCCCTTTAAAATCAGGAGATGCAAAGTATTTGTGACTTTTAATGGGACCATAATGAACACCAGTCGCGTCACTAGGCCTATTTTAGGGGGGCTGGAGCCCCCCTAAAATATTTTAAAGCCCCCCTAAAATATTTTGGTGTAAAAAAATATTTTTTTTTTTACAAAAATTCAATATGATGTGGTCAGAATAAATAACCATTTAATATTTCATAATTAACTAAAATATATGATCATAAATCTGTCAGATTCCCTTTAATTTATAGTGTAAGGTAGAGATCCTCTTTGGTGTGTCATTATCCAATCCATTCCATTTGTTCATAGAGTACTCCCCCACCACATGAAATCCAGTCCATGTTTTTCTACAAACTTTGTTATTCAATCCATTTCACTTGTTCATGGAGTACTCCCGCAACACATGAAATCAACTGCACATTTTTCCTGCAACCTTAATAGCAGCATGCTAGCAAGATTACACACACAGAGCCAGCTAAGTGCAGCATAAAGGCTCAGTGAGCAGACCAGGAGAATGCTCAGTGAAAAGTGGATGTACAAAAGTTTTTTCAAGAAAGTATTAATCATCACTGCTGGTAGTAACCATAAACATAAAGAGTAGATAGACAGACTGCTAATGCTGCTGTCGAGCCGTGGGCCACCATCTTGGAAAAGTCATTTGCTCAATGAAGTATCAGCCTGTTTAATCAATCATAACTCGCTGAAAACTAAACTGTTTTACACACTTTTTTTCCACTGGAAACCCCAAACCTACAGCTATCAAAGCTACATGTATAAGAAGAATACATAGTTCAACTTATTTAAATATTCTTAGTAGGGTTAACTGTAATACACTATCCAAATA
>NW_013952407.1:5021334-5028519 GCF_001266775.1 Austrofundulus limnaeus | reverse complement strand
GAGAGAGAGAGAGAGAGAGAGAGAGAGAGAGACACACACAGTACAAATATATAGTATACAAAAATTCTGTGCGTCTCCTGGGGGCTAAGCCCCCCTTGTCCTTAAAACTTAGTGACGCCCCTGATGAACACTATAATGAACTAGAAACTGGTGTTGGAGCTGAACTCTTCTATCTAAAATAATGTTGATTAGAACTGTGTTAACATGTCACCGTGACATTCCGAAATGCCATAGTGTAAAAAGGTGAATAATTACTTTGGCCATATATAGCTGCATCTATTCSAGAACAATCACAGCACAAGATGAAGGCAGCAATAATGCAGCACAATGTCTCACTGCAAAATTTCCAAAACTGAGTGAATTACAATTATGTTAGAAGGCTGCTTTAGAAAATTATGTTGAATATCTTTTTGAGGAGGTTTGTGCAGGATTTGTTGTGATGATCTATAAACCACAGATGATACAATCTGGGAAGTAACAACATTTTGTAGAGGATGAAATTCTGTTGCATCACTGCACAAATCAACCTATCTTTGCCCTCTGTCAACAAGTCTTTGACAGTGAYGCCAGTCACACACCAGTTAGGCCACTAAATGGCATTCACATTTCACTGACTGCAGAGACGAGCACTTTATCTTCCACTTCTGCTGCAGGTGCTGGCTCATTGCCCAGAGCTGGACAGAACAGTAAACCAGTGATTAGGTGAGTTTGTCTGTGAGAGAGTGAGAGAGTGAGAGAGTGAGAACAAGTGGATGATCGATAATACAGTATTAGTAAAGAAGTAATTGAACTGAGTTAATGAGAGCTTGTTCATTTAGTAGATATTTTGTCAAATGCTCCAGAAGCATAAAAAAACAGCAATTATTCCTTTGCAGATAATTGTTGTTTGGAAACAGGAAATGGATCTTAAACATCTACAATTAATCACCAGCAAGGAGTCTGATCTATGTCTGTAAGGGGGCTCTTTGTTTTTCTAACAACATAAAATTTTCAAGTTCTGAAARCCTTTTCAGCAGTGTCAGTGCTGCTACTCTCTGAAATTTCAGCATACATCAATGTTTTCAGTAGCCTCCAAAAATAAATTGAGACTTATTTCCAAAAAAATACTTCAGTAATAATATTCTGGCACCTTAGCTAGGCTCAGGACAAAATATAGACCGGACTGATTGATTTGAAATTGTTTRCTCTCATTAAATCACCTGTCAAGGTTTCCTTTGTCACACTCTCCTCCTCTCACTCATTCATGTCGTCTACCTTTACATTTTTCAGCACATGTTTCATTCATTACTATCATCACCTGTCAGTGGAAAATCCTCAGCCACTGGAGACACACAAACTTGTGTTGCCTGTCACCTGACCTTGTTATCAGCTCACACCCAGCTGCTRCCTATGACTAATTAGCTTCACTTTATTTAACAAACTGTTCACACATCCTTCCTGTCATATTAGTGGCCGGCTTTTCCTCTCACTGGATTTCCTTTAGGTGTCATTACTGATTGTAGATCTGCCTTTAGTATGATCTTTACAGATWGTTTCTATTGTCTGTTTTTAATGAGCACGTTGACACCTGTACAACTCCCYGTCATTGGTAACACAAGAAATAAATTGTGGCTGAATGAGAGGTGAAGTCAATCTTTCCTCTTAATCATCTAAATCTTTGACTTGACAGGATGAGGGGTCATTAAATCGTAAAAAAATTTTTTTGTTCTGCTCAGTTTTACAAACTCTAACTTGCTCGTAGTTTGACAGAGAACATAAATTAACACCCACCCCTCCAAAAAAAGAAACACACCCAGTTAGTCACATCCTTTATAGTTTTTCTAGCATATTAGATTGACTTAGAGGCATTATTCTTGTAAGCGATTTTTTGCCAAAATGGAAAGCAGAGCAACTGATGTCCAGTCTAATAAATAATTCTTTGTACTTTGTAACAGGCGTAATTGTGTGGTGTCTCTTTAGTTACAGATAATTGATGTCACAAGGATGTGTCACTATCTTAGGTAGAGTTATGGGAGAAGCATGRTTGCTGATGAACAGTGAGATGGATTTTATATTTTAGTTTCCCTAACCCAAAAATAACATTACAGGTTGTTTAGGCTCTGTTTCATTTATGATGAAAGCAGCTGTTCAACAGGGCATAGTAATGTTGTTGAAGAGTTGATTTAATTAAAGGACAAGCACTGTGGAATTCCAAGTACCAATGTGGTTATGAGTTTTTGATTATCCTACTGAATATGACTGCCACACCCACTCAACCATTATTTACAAATCCAACCCACATTACAACTTGTGGATATTTATCAGCCCAAACACATGTCAGAGCTGCACCTAAAGATCTACAAGTCTTCCACCCAAAAGTGTGTTTCATTCAAGTTATGTTAGCAGATGTGTATGCATTTACAAACTACAACAAAAATGTTTGGCAGGGAACTTGGACCCAAAGCATGGAAAAAAAGAAAAATAGACATTCACTGGGTTTTATACCAAAATAAGCAGATTCACGAGACAATTTTCTGATGCTACAGACAAAGAGACAGACAATTGCTTATCTCTACCTTTTGTGGTAGCAAACAAAAGCTTCAGCAGGTTAAAGATAAATGAGACGAAAGAAAACTGTAGAAGGTTAACATTGAACTACGGAAACTGGGGAGTGTATATATATCAGCTGGGAGGGGTGATTACTTAGTGTGAACATCAGAGTTGATGATGGATGGATAACAAGTGTGTGGAGCTGAGCAACAAGGCGATCTGAGGGAAACAATGGTTGAGACACAAGGAAAAACACACTAAGCAAACAAAAAACATACAAAATACAAGAAAATAACTACACAAAAATAATCTAGGAAGAGTAAACTGAAAACCAAAAACCTAACATCACGAAGAAGGCTATAACATTTCAATATACCACACCAGAATTATAAGAGCTTTTGATAAGAACACTTCAGACTTTTTATCTGTGAGATCCTTTGATTTCATCGAAGAGTGAAGAAACGTTTTCACTTCTCAGCAGTGGAGACCATCAGGAAACAATGGCAAAAACAGACTCTTTAATCTTCAAACCCAATTTCTCCACTGATCAGATACGTGTCCTGCTTTTTGTCTGCTGTACCAAACTTGGAGAGTGATTCTTTGTGTTGTTGGTCCTGCAGCATCTAATCTTTACATGGAGAAAATCCAAATACAGAACAACTTTAAAGGGCAAAACCTCAAGTCACATGTTCTCCATGCAGAGTATTTTTTGAAAACTATTCGTGTGTCTGCATTGGCTCAACACCCATGTGTGTACAAAGGGCTCTGTCACACTAGACAACTTATGCCAATTTATGAAACATACTTTATGTCTAAATTGCTAATAAAAGTTATATATTTAATCAATTTGTTCGAATTACATTATGTACACACCAAAAAGAAGCTTCCTGTTGATCTTTTCAATTCCATCTTCAATGTAGATGTCTTTAAAATGTTCATAAGTTGGCATAAGTTGTCTAGTGTGACAGGGCCTAAACCTGCGTAGCAGTCACTATTGGTATCAATCACAGTGTGCAGTTTAGCTGTGCTTAAGCTTAAATAAATTCAAGAAAATGGCATCAAATTTCACCTTGAGGACCACAAAACATTGTATGCTACTGTAGTTGTAACAGTGACTCAGGGTACAGCCATCATCCCCACATGGAAGGAGTTTTCTAATCACATTTCTAAAGTGGCTGGATTTGATTTAATGGATGAGCTGAATATCACAGAAGTACAACCATGGACTTACTGTATTTATTTGTGTATATGTGAGTCAGACTCTGGCTTGTACATGTAAGGCTGGATTGACAAGTCTACCGTTGTTGACATCCTTATACTTTCTTGCCATCTGCCATCACTAATATGCACCTTCATATACATTAATTTTTGTACTGTACTTTACGGTTTATATATGTATATAAACAAGCATATGTGTTTATGTATATGTGTATATGTGCATTGGTACATTACTATAAATCACATGTGTATATTGTGGGGTTTTGTTTGTTATCTTTTATTAATCTTTCATCATTCTTCTCAGCCTCTCTTGTATTAAGCTGCAGTAATGTGCAAATTTCCAGACTGTGGGATCAATAAAGTTTTATCTTATCTTATTTTATCTTAAAAACAGTTTTTAGTCGGTAGATAACTGTGTTGTTGCTATGAAACTACAAACATGGCCGAATGGGGTGGAGTCGAACGTTCAGCGACCTGGAGGGGGCGGGGTGTGAAATGTCTCATTTGTATTTAAAGAGACCGCACCAAATCAGCTTGCTCTGAGGAGCAACTCAGAACAGGGGTAAAGCAAGGAAAGCAAGGAGTCTGTGGAGCAACAAAAATGAGGAATTAAGACCAAAGCGTTGCAGTTTTATTTTAAATAGACCATGAGTGAATGATTTAGACATGAAAAAGAAGGATTTAAAAGCATGATATGATACCTTTAAAAAATAATAAAAAATAGTTTAAAATATCAATTAAATAAATAATTATTTTAGCACCTTTCTAACTAAACAGGATACTCTGTGCACTTAACTACTCAATCTGTGCACTCAGTATCCATCCACACACTCATAAAGCATTTACTGAGTGTTCTCAGTTAGCAGTAAACTATGGTAGATACACAATACATATTCTGCTTAGGGCCCCCAAATGTCTAGGGCCTGCCCTGGACTCCCCACACATACACACTCAATTTAACCCAATAAATCACCATCACTTGTCTGCAAAAACATTAATAACACCATTGCTACCTATGCTATAGTTTTAAAATACCAAACCTTTGAATATAACACTATATGAAGCCAAAAATCACCCATTCAAGCTTTAGTAGTTTTATCACTTTATGAGCTTTGCCTTGTGAATAATCACATTGTTATCACATTATATTTGAAAATTACAACTTATAAACTTGTCACTTGAACATTAAAAACCACTTGATTGGCAACAATACAGGTAAACTAGGACAGCAAAATCAATATGAAACTTGTCATATATAGACATTTGATCATTCAATACACTGAAGGCATGCCACAATATTGTTCTAAATTGAACAAATTTAGGTAATCTAAATCCCCTAAAATATGTAAGATTCCAATTTGCAGATAATTTATGATAAACTAGAAACCTTTGTTTTTTATAATTATACATGCATAAGTACAGTACCTCTGCTCCAAGCATTTTATAGGAGGTAGAAGACCAAAATAAAATCACTCTGCACTCTCAATCCCAAAGCAGGTACAAACCTTTTAAACCTTTTAATTTTCTTTGCAGTGCTGCTAGCTTTACTTCCGTAGCTCCATTCTAGTGTTACACATTCTATTTCAGGTAGAATTTATGTAAATTTTAAACATCACTTTTAGGTTTCTTTAAATGAAGCAGTAGAAGCAGTGGCTCGAGTGATACACACACTGGATAGGTGAGGCAAACAAAATCYAAAAGAGATCGGTAAGCACACCAATCTTTAACAACTCTGCATGCTTGCTTTCCAAGTCTGTTGAAAACCTCGACTCACTAGACCACAATTCAACTGAACATTCCTGTATTTCCTGAAGTCAGATGTGTCAAAAATCGCAGTAGGAATGTATCTGTTATGATAATAACACTGACTCTCCATTGAATCGATGCAGCTTGTRCACTCATTTGGGTTACACCAGAGATAGCAGGGGATTATCAATGCAAAAAAATATGCAAGACATCATGAGTGGAGATCATCATTCAAAAACTCAACTTTGTCTCAACAATTTAGTATAATAAAAACATTCAAAAACTAACACTTGATCTTTGACTCCACCCCGCTGAAACTGTTTTTGTACCCTTGAGCTGAAGACTACTCCCAAGCTGACTTAGGGATGGTTTCAGGTTAGCAAAAAGAAMAATAATGTGAGGATAGCTCACATGCATGTGAAGAATACATAAAACTTCTTCATTCAAGACCGAAAAGACAGGATGAGAAATAGGTAAAGCAAGCCATTTACAGTATGTTAAATTAGAGCAGCCATCACTAAACAGACATGCTTGCCTTTGGCATCACCTGTCATACACCTACAAAGCGACCTAGACATTCCTCCCCTGGCTGTTTTCACTTCAGTTCACACACATTGATTCGTCTAATCTCTCAGTACCTTACAGCAGCAGCTTTGATGAAATATAACACGCAAACAACTTTACAAGAGGTTGAAACTCTTAGAACTCCCCACAAGTCAGTTCCAACTAAATCAGCTGGATCTGATCTCATGTGAAACACCAAGAACTGAGAAAACTCATTTGCATTAAGCACCTAAGATTATTGATCCACCTCTATAATGTCCTGGTTTAAGTCACTGATGTTGTGGTTGAGTCTTTTTGGTATCTGTGAGCTAAAAATTAATCACATTAACATGTCAGGACATTTGACGTTTCAGTAATTAGAGTTGAAACTGGACTTTTGACCCAGCTTCCACAAATCCACTCAACGAATGACCTATCACAGAATGCTTCAATAGGTCTTCTCAGAGCAGAGACTTGAGTCTCTAAAGGGCCCAGCGTGCTCCACAGTGTTGCCAGATGGGAAGTGTTGAAGTACTGTCTCAGCAGCTTAAAATTATCGTATTTTGGGGAAAATTATTGTACACACACACTTTGTGTTCAAGATTGGTTTGGAATTACAAATACCTACTACCACAGCTCACAAAAGCTCTGTATTCTAAAAACTGCATGTTCTTTTGTTTATAATAAAGTTAAAGGGGCAATATTATGTGTTTGTCGGGCCTGTATTTAAATTCTATACCATATTAAAATATCTATGTAACCTTTAGTTGTTCTTAAAATGCTGTTTTTATGTTTAAATAAAAAAATAAAATTGTCATCATTTCCATCTTTTAAGCCACTTCAGTAGAAAGCAGAACTGAATATTAGTTTCTTAGTTTCTACATCATCAGTGACTTTTTTTATGAAGAAGAAAAAGAGAAGAAAAAAAGTGAAATGTAATGGGACAAAGTGAAAGAGAGATTAGAAGATATGTGAAATATGCATCGAGAAAACACAAGACAACACACCCAACATCTTGGTTGCACACCTACAGAAAAAAAGATAACAAAACCACAGCAACAAAAATGCGTATAATTATAATGATTATAGCCTTGTTGAAATGTATACATATGTGTGTGTGTGTGTGTGTGTGTGTGTGTGTGTGTGTGT
>NW_013952407.1:5019814-5021324 GCF_001266775.1 Austrofundulus limnaeus | reverse complement strand
TGCATATACATATATGCATTTACATTTATATATACATATACATATATATGCATATACCTATATATGCATTTACATATATATGCATATACATATATGCATTTACATTTATATATACATATACATATATATGCATATACCTATATATGCATTTACATATATATGCATATACATATATGCATTTACATTTATATATACATATACATATATATGCATATACCTATATATGCATTTACATATATATGCATATACATATATGCATTTACATTTATATATACATATACATATATATGCATATACCTATATATGCATTTACATATATATGCATATACATATATGCATTTACATTTATATATACATATACATATATATGCATATACATATATATGCATATACCTATATATGCATTTACATATATATGCATATACATATATGCATTTACATTTATATATACATATACATATATATGCATATACATATATATGCATATACATCAGTTGTGGATGCTGGTCTTTCAAAAAGAGGAAGCTCAATTTTAGCCTACATAATCAAATGTGTTGGTTTATAAATTCACATACCTAAATACATATATATGCATATACGCCAGTTGTGGATGCTGGTCTTTCAAAAAGAGGAAGCTCAATTTTAGCCTACATAATCAAATGTGTTGGTTTATAAATTCAAAACTCCGTTCCTTTTCAAGAAAATAGTTTATAGTATTTATTCATTTCATTTTAAAAAACAAAACAAAACATTACATAAAACAAAACAATACAAATTAAATTAAATTAAAGGCAGCAGAAGAAGAAAAATTACTTAGGATATCTGCTCCTGTTTACAAAAAATATTAATTTCAAACAATAAACCAAATAATAAAACAAAACAAAAAATTAAACTCCTCAAACAGTGACTCATACAAATACAAATTAAACAATTTCATGTTTCTTACAAATTTTTGCTCAGATCCTTTTTAAAAGGAATGAATTGATTCAGTGCTTTTGTAATCATTTTCCAGATTGTTGTTTTTACAGCAGCCAGCTCTGTTATACCAGGACAGCTGAAAAGACCTGTTATTTCGCCACTGTGGGATCAATAAAAAGTTTTTTTTATCTTACTTTTCCCCACCTTTTTGCACCAAATTAATCTGAGGAGTTGATCAGCCCTGCTGTTTATCTATAAGTTTTTCTGCGTGAAGATTACAAAATGGCTTCGCCAAAATCCGCTCCACAACATTCAAACTGACTGCCATGTGTGCAGCTTGCCACTGGTGTGAGGCTAATGTGAAGTGTGTTCCCCTGTGGGTGCTTTGTGACAGTGAAGGGGCTCAGCAGCACCCGCTGGACAGAAGAAGTCAGAAAGAGTGAAAGAAGTCCGTCTCCAAACAACAGCTACAAAACAACCACCAGAAATAGAAGCTCGATTTGTTGCTAGTTTTTAACAAATAAAATGCTGCTAAAAGGATTAATAAAGTCTCCAGTTCAACTCAGAACAGAAATGAAAGTAAAAACTGCTC
>NW_013952407.1:5013805-5019804 GCF_001266775.1 Austrofundulus limnaeus | reverse complement strand
GGGAATGTAAAAACAGAGGAGGCGGTCTTAAGAAAAGCATCACCGCCCCAGCTTCTCGCCTATTGGCCGAGGTCTAGTTTTTAATAGACCTATTAATTGATTTAATGGCAGAATAATTTATTTGTCAAACTTCTTTTTGACCCTATAATTTATTTTAATACGCCAGTTATATATTTATACATTTATTTCCAATAATGATAGGTTTGGTCCTCCATAAAGTAGATGTAACTGAGTAAATGTAARGAATTACTACCCAACTCTGCTCTCAAGACATTATTCCTCTCTGCCCAGTTACATATATTTTCAAGCAAAATATAAAAATAAGTTTATAGGAATTTGTTATCAATTTGATAATCGTCCAGGCCAAAAGATTTTTTGAGCTTCCTGCTTGAATTTACACAGTATATGCACCCAATTAATTTCTCCACTAATCAGAAGCACAAAAAACTACAATTACTTGTTCTCTTCCTGATTTCATTTTAACTTCATAACTTCAATCACTGCCTAAAAATGATAAACAGGTAAAACTGGAACACAATTTTCAACCTCCAAAGACATTTTTTAATTGATTAATGTACTATTTTTGCTACAGGTTTTTACAAAATTCAGTGTTCATGCCTACATGCCGAGCTGGAAAGAAGACAGGGTATTATTGTGAGCATCTGTCAGGTAATTGTTTAGGTTTTACTCTCTGTTCTTTTATTGTTTATAGTTCCTGCTTGTAGCTCTCGTTAATCTTGTTTTTTTGTGTGGAATTAATTAGGTATTTTTGTTTGTTTTGTACTTGATTAATGGTGCTCTGATTAAACCCACTGTTTTTGAATTATTGCTTCTCTGATGGATGAGTAGAGACTCTTTTATAGATAAATGAACAAAAAATAAATTAGAAACTAAACTAATGCCCAGGATATGATGATTATGCATGTTTGCTGGCAGTTAGTGAGTTAGGGTTATTATTACGCAAGTCCATCTGAATGACAGTAAAATCAGTTTAGGATTCTGATAATTGCCCACTTCCTCCATCATGTTTGAAAGAACTGAACAACTGAAGTGTTCCTATGATTTTATTGGATATAAGATATCCTTRAAGACAAAGTCAAATTTACAGCAGGAAATGGTGTTTGGACACCAAAGACACTTTGTAGTTTCAGTTTAATGACTTAAATATTGACATGCATCAGATATGAAACTTATTACTGGAAGAAAAAATTWGGGTCATGCTGTTAGAAAAGTGCATGACATAGTTGTGCAGAATGATTGTTTGTAGAGCTGAAAATAGGATGAAAAAATGAGGCAAAACCAAGGCCTCCKTTGAAAAAAGACATCCTGCTTAAATAAAGGTCAATCAATTAAACATGTAAGCTGTTAAATTATTTTTTTCTGTTTAATCAGTTGAACAGAATGTTGAATGAAGGCTGAGTACTGCCTGCTATAAATTATTACCAATGTCTCCTCCATTGCCATGTTGATGCTGATGTTTCAGACTTTTCTCTTGAAGGTCTGTTCTTCTGATATTTTTGATTCCTAATATTTTGGATAATTTAGTGGACTAAATCTTCTTTATTGTAATCTAAATCTATGTTAAAGGAAAAAAATAAAAGAAAAACACAAAAAATACCATGTTTGTATCATATGTCATCATGTAAAAACAAGTCAACCACTTTGACTGTCATTGAATAATAAGAATTTTTTAAACGGTGACTTGAAACTATTTATTGAACTCATCCTGTGAACGTATGAACTATTTTTGCTCCAGGGCTCCAGTAATCTCCATTGTTTTTAATTAATTGCATAAATCAAGCTGGCAAGAATAACGCTGCACGAGTTTCTTTTTTAGCATCTCTTGATTTAACGTATGCGTGCGAGGCAAAATGAACACAACAAGCTTTACAGCAGTTCGATATGATAAATATGATGAATAATGCAAAAACATTTACATGCTTGAGAGTACGGAAAAGTTGAAGTCGACAGAGAAGAAGAATGACTTTATTTCAATCTGTTCCTGGTTGRATGTGGGATATAAAGTATATGCAAGTTTATGCAATCCTTTGTAGCTCTGTCAGCTCAATATTCAAAGAAAACGAAAGATTTCTAATCACCAAATCCTTTTTTTTTTACTTTTATACACCTTCACACAATGTATTCTCCATGCAGGTGGTAAAAATAAAATAAGACCCCCTGGAAATATGACATAATTAGAAAGAGGTGAAAAGAATGGCATGTGTTATATCATGATGACATCCATCCGTCCATCTATTGCACTTGTCCTGACGTTGGGTCACAGGGGCAGCAGCTTGAGCCCTGTCCAGCCACCTCTTCCAGCTCTTCTGGGAGGATTCCAAGGTGTTCCCAGGCCCGACAAGAGACATAGTCCCCCCAGRGTGTTCCGAGTRTTCCCTGGGGTCTCCTCCCAGTTAMACATGCCCGAAGCACCTCCCTAGGGAGGCGTCCAGGAACCATCCTTACCAGATGCTTGGACCACCTCATCTTGCTCCTCTCAATGTGGAGGYGCAGCGGCTCTACTCTGACTCTTTCCAGGGTAACTGAACTTCTCACCRTGTCTCTAAAACAGGGGTGTCCAAACATTTTGTCACATGGGCCAAAATCATAGTCAGAAGGGCTTGAGGGCCAAAAACATTTTTCCTTTACCTGCTCAACAATGAACTAAACATTGAATACTGTAATTAAACAAATAAAGTAGTCAGATTTATTGCTGGAAATGGGTGTGTAAATTAATTTAGATCCAGAACTTTAAAATTGGAGGATTGCAGGATTCCCTTATTGAAAGAAATTTTGCAATTTTCTAGCTTTCAGTTGTGGAAAAAAATAAACCAATTTAGTCAATTCTGATCAATAAAATAAGGATTTAGGTCGCTCTTTTGTTGAAAATGCTTGCTGTATTCAGGTAAATTTAACAAAAGAATTAAAYGCAGATTGGAGTGCAGCAAAATTTGCTTCTGAGTAGAAGTCACTAAATAGATGTGGAAAAAGCTAAGAGTCTAGTTATTTAAAGACAAAAAAACTGTTTTGTTGCCAATATTTTTTATTATAAGATTTTACTTTGTGATAAATATGCCCTAATAATAAATAGAAAGTCTCCATCTACATCAAACACCTGTGCCGGGGGTACAAATTTGCAAGCAAATTAGTATAATTCTTGAACTGAAGTCAGGGGCCACACAAAATCAGTTCAGGGGCCACAAATGTCCCCCAGGCCAAACTTGGGACATCACTGCTCTAAAGGCTTCAGTTTGGGAAAGTAATGTTTGTCTGACAGGACTGAAGAGCTYATGACTATTCCACAGCCAAGACCAAAGTGGACCAACATCATCTTCAAACCAGCTTGATTCTCAAAACCTTTGTAATATTTGTGCAAAAACATTTTCATTGCAATCATTTTTTATCATACATTTTAGTTTTTGTTTTATTTTATAAATATCTGTCAGATGTGAACCTTGAATGGCCTGAATGTTCTACACCCCACTGTTGCTGTTGTCATTTAAGGCTTAAAAAATATTGCATGTAAATAATCGAAAAACTAACAATGATGTAAAGGTTATTGAAATAATGATTATTACATTAACTGCACTAAAGTTTTGAGGTTTGAGTTGTTTTAATCTGGCAGCAAATCCATCAGTGTCAGCTGTTTTCAGACTAGCCATTAGCTRATTAGTCTTTTTGGATGTAAACCTGAGGCCATTCAAGAAGCTGTTTACAACAGATATGTTATGCGTTCATGATGTTTACGCAGAAAACTACATCTAAATGGACGAAATTTTTCTTTAATAGGATGCATAATGAGGTGCTTGATGTGAGCGCAGCAGGAAAGCAGAGAAAAGGGAAATTAACGAGTGCAGGCCTCCATCGTAATTGATATTCTAGCCAAGGAGTTGGAATATTCAAATGCCAGTAAGCTCTGTTATCTCACCTGGGAGTCAGCAGAGATTAGGGGGTAGATGTAGAAGAAACGCTGGGAGGTGTCACACAGCCTGAAGTCAGAAGAACACAAGTTTGCACAGGAGAATTAATCCACAAAAGCACACAGAAACCAGATAGGCCATCCACCTCACTCCCACCAAAGGTTGTTTTATTAAATCTCTCTTTTTTTTTTTCTTCACAACATGAACACACTGTAACATAAATCCTCATTTATTTTCACAACTTGCAGGGAGGTCAGTAAATGAAGGTTATTAATTACAAAGTTCTTTCCACTTGTCACTTTTTCAATGCAGCACTTGTGCTGTTGGATATTTGTTGTAATAAACATTTTGTTTTCAACTTTTTTTGCTCGTTAGTTTTTGTGTATGATCTCAGACAGTTTACATTAAATAATTTTGTAACTATTGGATTTTTAACTAAATAAATCCTCTTTTTTTTCCCTGAGAGACAAAAAAACAAACAAACTGGAAGCAGCTTTCATCATCTCTATTGAACACTCACACACAAATAAACTGTAGGAAACTCAGCTTCTCTACAGGCCTTGATGCTGATCCAGCATAGCTCAGAGGTATTCAAARGTTTTTCCACTGAGACCAAATCACAAAACAATTAACGCAAATTACTACTCGCTGTATGCATTTCTTCATGCATTTACCAAAGCAAGTGCACAGTATATGCCACGGACAGTACCTTCTGCTTCCAGAACATCTTAAAACAAATTATAAAGGCTTTTCCACAAGTTTTTWAAATTATTTTTAGCAGGTTGYATAAACAAAAGCTACAATGAATTTAAAATAGTGATTACTTTAGTTTGAATCTTGCCTGTGCTTTTCTGTAAATAAAGATAAGATAATGTAGAAGACTAATGACTAACTTCTAACTATTTGGAGACACTTCATCTATTTAGAGACCATTTTTCACAGTCAGCATTGCAAATAAAGTGTAAACAAAAGAATTCTTCACATCATACTAGGGCGGCTGTGGTGGACTGGTTAGYGAAGTCGTCCTGGAACRGGAAYGTCACCGGTTCCATCCCCCGTCCAGCCGTTTTGTCTTTGGGCAAGACAATTCACCCGCCTTGCCTACTGATGGTGGTCAGAGGGTCCGTGGCACTGATGCATGGCAGCCCCACCTCTGTCAGTGTGTCCCAAGGAAGCTGTGCCAACAATGTAGTTTGCCATCATCAGTGTGTGAATGTCTGTAAGTGTAAAGCGCTTTGGGGTCCGGAGGGACTTAAGATATCTCAAGTTCAGTCCATTTAGTATTGATCTGATACAAAACTCATCTTAGTATCGATAGAGATTGATACACCTATGTAGCTGCATAAGTAAGGAATAGCTAAGGAAAACCAACTAACTAACTTTATTATTTATCAAAAAGAAAAGTCTTAAATGTACAGTAGATAGGGTGTCAGTCTCATGGACAGAAACTTGAAGTTGGTTGGACAAGAGAGGAGCCTGATYATTGAAAGCTCTGTCTCACATTCTGTTAGGTTTTGAGCAAGGCAAAGAGTACCCAGATACAGGCAAGAACTGAGCAGAGACTGAAAGTGTTTATTATTTACAGRGAGGTATCCAGGAAAATCCTTAAAGGGAAGGCGAGAGATGGTGAGTATTTTGTAGGTCCTTGAGAGAAGGTATTATWGTGATGATTTTTCTTACAGGTGGRGTRGAGGAGGCTGGCTTGGAGGAGGCGGCACAAACAATGCAGGAGGTAAGTTCCAGATGATGTTTGGTGTGTGTGTGTCCAGGTCTGAGAGAATGGCTGGGCAGAGAGAGAATCCTTCAGGACAGGTTGGGAGTCCTGGATGGGAAGATCAACACTGGTTTCAGCACGGGAGGATCCTTTAGACCCCAGAACAGGTGAGTCAAGCACTTCAATGGAGGGCTCCTCGTGAACATAAAAATCACAATAAACACAAGGAAGAATGAGAACTCAGAGGAGGCCTGAATAATCCGGAGAGGAATGGATCACTCCCAAGGTCTTAAGTATCCTCCAGACTCGTCAACCCAATCCAGGACAGGTGGTGATTAGGAAGCTCCACCCACACCACTCAGACT
>NW_013952407.1:5009502-5012461 GCF_001266775.1 Austrofundulus limnaeus | reverse complement strand
GCACAAATGCACCAGCACTCAGAAGTCTTTTTTCGTAATAAATGTCATGCTACTAGGTGCATCCCAAAATTGTAGTGGTTTGGGTGGGGGTCTTTTTTCTTTTAGGGTGGGCGTTGGACCTGACAGATAGCCCCTCATCAGAGCTAAACAACCAAAGAAATCTGAAGCTCTTGTATTTAATAGTTTTTGAGCTATAACCGTACCCCTTTTTCAGATAAATTGGGGGTCCAGGGGGTTGGGGGGGCACTGATCGGTGGGCCTGATGGATAGAGCTTCATCAGTGCTAAACAACAAAAGAAATCTGAAGCTTGTATGTTGAACAGTTTCTGAGTTATAAGCATTTTTGTATGTCCAGACCCCACTTTTTCAGTTAAATTGGGGGTCCGGGGGGTGGGGGGCACTGATTGGTGGGCCTGATGGATAGAGCTTCATCAGAGCTAAACAACAAAAGAAATTGGAAGCTTCCATGTTGAACACGTTGAGTTATAAGCAATTTTGCATGTCCTGACACCACCACTTCGAAAGGAGCCCCCTCCTCAAATATGGGTCTACCGTAAAACCGTTGGCTGGTGCAGTGCAGGTCAGACTCGTCTACAGCCCTGCCAAATTTCATGATGATCGGTGCAGCCGTTTTTGTGCTACGGATGACCAAAAATCACTGAAAAAAAGGAAAAAAATAAACACTACTAAAACAATATGACTCCTGCTTACGCTTCGCGTGCGGGGGTCATAGTAAGAATCTAGAATATAGAAATTCAACCCCTCCAACCTGTTGTACCTCTTTTGGTAGGGTTCAAGGGTTGTTGAGGTGGGGGGCAATGTCAAATCTTTCCCTTTTCCCCCTCGTAATTTAAACCATGTTTTAAAACCTTAAAAGATCTCAGAGGATCTCGTTCTCAGCTCTAAAGTGGGGAAACCAGGTAGGGAAAAAAGTCAACAATGGAGCACAAAAAAGGAACGAAGGTAAGAAAAAAAAACCTAAAGAGTAAAATGCAAGGAAACTGTGAGAGAATAAAAGCTCTTTACAATGGGAGTAAGATTGGAATAGAGCTGTTCCCAGTCTTTAGGCAAAGCAACTGTTGACTTGCTGTGTACTTTCTGAGCTGCCTTATGAAAGCCCTGACTCAAACGAATCTGCTGAGTAACTTTTTTTGAGATGAGGTTACAGTAAACTAAATTCTCCCATGCAGCCGAGAACCATCCAGCATAAACAAGGCAGAGATAAGGGGAGATGATGAGCCCTGAGCTCACTTCTCTGCCTCAAAGAACCTATTTTCTCTTCCTRATCCCCAACCCCCACCCCAATATTTCTAATTCCCAACCAGTTTTTCCCTTTTTTATCTTATCCTCTTACAATCTCTCCCTCTTGCCTCATTTCTCCCTCCATCCCCACCTTTTTTCACAGTTGTTGCCTTGGTAACATTACAAAGAAATTTTCTTCACAGCTCTGTCACCGTGGCAACGCTTGGCTTTCCTCCAGGCCGTTGTTAGAAGCAAGCCACTCTCCAGTCCACTCCAGCTGGCTTGCACTGTTCGTGTCTGTCCTGATGGATGCATCAACACTTGAGTGATTGCTATCTTCGTACTGACTGCGAAGTGTCAGTGGCTGTGAAACTGCTAGTGATGAAGAGTATTGATTGGCTGAAGCACTTAAGGTTTGTTTATTTCTAGCAGTGACCAGGCTGTAGTGATTAAAAGG
The DNA here is from genome assembly GCF_001266775.1 of Austrofundulus limnaeus. NCBI lineage: Eukaryota > Metazoa > Chordata > Actinopteri > Cyprinodontiformes > Rivulidae > Austrofundulus > Austrofundulus limnaeus. The sequence continues at coordinate 5,010,762 of NW_013952407.1, read as the reverse complement.
TCTAAACCAGAAAGAGATCCGTGGCTTTCGATTATTTTTTCAGAATTCCACACTGGTTTTAAAGACAGAGCTCTTCAGACGTTGATCAAAAGGGGTGGCGGTCAGTTCCGTCACTCCTCTTTAACAGGAAGAAACCTCCAGAAGAACAAGGCTCAGGACAAGAAGGTCCTTCCTCCTTTATCATTTAATACAAAGCTAGCATGTYCAAATCAATCTATGAAGACTAATCAGTGCTTTAAATCACATACACTGATGTGACACACATCAGAGGMAGTGGGGGTTCAGTGTCCTGCCCAGGGAGACTTTGATGTGACGGAATAGTGGGAAATTGAGCTGCCAACTCCCGCATTAGAGGAATGGCTCCCCTAARGACTTTGCCACAGCCTCCCCCYATATTAAAAAGGTAAAAGAATACTGTTTCAAAAGTTGAGTCAAGCATGTACACCTTGTTACCCCCTACTGGTGTAAAATTGATACTGCTGCTCAGGGACACAGCTTGTGTCAAGGCTGAGCACCCCTTCCAAGGCTCACCATTCAGTCAYCTGCTGATAGGCTTTTCACAACACTAACAGGAGACTTGACATTTTGAATGTATTGTACAAATGAACGAAAATGCACATGCATATGGGATTGGGTTTGGCAGGCTGATAGGGGGCTAAGAATTTATTCAWTTATCAGAGCAAATGCTAGCTTTAGTGCTTTGGCAACTGATTAGAGCTTTGGAAGAGTGTTAGTGCATTGTTTCAGTAATTTTGTCTAAATGTCAAGAATTTTTTAAGCACCATTATATGTTGGCTATTYCAAAGATATATCTGGGCATTATAGAAACACAAAAGTCATCCTTACTCTCAGGGCAAAATGTCAACATCACTTTTATTATAAAAGTCCATTAAATAATAAACAGAACTAAAATGATTTATTTATTTAAATCTGTAGYAAATTCTTTGATGCTCATGAAACAGTGGAGAAAAATAAAAGCCTCGAGAAGAAACAAAAGTTAGCTTTGTAAATGTTTTTTTTTAATTTGAACTAGTTAGTTTGAAAGGTTCATTGAACACATAACATTAGTCAAAAATTGCAAATTAGATACAATCCAGTTGTTCAAGTTTGATGAGCAACAAACATGTCTTTACTTGGTCACTTCAACACAGTGACGGCTGATATACAGTAAGTGAGCTAGTAGGGCTAAGCCCTCCCTGGTGTTCACAATGAAAAATGTTAAAATAAACAATATTATAAAAACATAATATAATTATATAC
>NW_013952407.1:4993473-5008088 GCF_001266775.1 Austrofundulus limnaeus | reverse complement strand
ATCTTGGTCTGTGTGGGTGGGCTTCCGATATACGCCAGTTTCCAACCGTCCTCCATCCGAAACCGATCATTAAACAGAGGTGGAGGCCTCCATTTTCAGTTGTCCCCCTCCTACAGCACTGCCATTGGCAGGATCACTCCACCCCCTGTTAACAATAGGTGTTAATTAGGTGTGAACGATAGCCATGTGATMTGAGTATCAGTCACCTGGAGGCAGGACTCAAAAGCCTGAATTTTGCCTGAAACTCTCAGACTGAAGAAGTCTCTTGGAAGAGAGACGAAACGTTTCATTAGAGAAGAGCCCGTCCAGAGGACCTATACAATTTTTTTCCTTTTAACTTAGTACATGTTTGATTGCTTTTTGGGATACGTCTATTTTGGAGTTGTAGCCCCACCTGGAGAAAATTCCACCAGCCGCCACTGCTTCAATAACATCTAAGGTAGATTTATATATATAAATTACTGTAGGGGGTGATTTGTCAAGGCTTTGCATGAGTAAAAACATTCAAACTTGATAGAGCACAAATCTGATTTATTAAAAGCAGGCGCAATCCATTTAGCATTTGTCTTCATTAATATGCAGAATATATAATTATCAGAATGTGCAAAATACTGGGAGCTGGAGATGCAGATATAATCGTTTAGCACTGAAATGTGATTTCTCAAACCTGAAACTCCTTGTGGTTGCTGTTTTTGCATTCATTGTGCTCTGCCTGAGATGCTGCTCATTATCTGTTCTGCTACAGTTTGTAAAAGTAATAAAATAAAAATGAACCCACTTTAATATATGTAAAACAACTGCAGCTTAACTGTTTTAAAAATTGGGAATGTTTGAGAAACAAGTTAATTTCAGTGTCATTCTTTTATTTCTCAGCCACATAAAACAATCATTGAAATTAAGATAAACAAAACAAAACCACATCAGCTCAAAGACTAAAATTCTTTATTTTTAAGATGCAGGCTGGAGCAATATTTGGACTTTATGAAGTTTGTGCTCCCAAAAACCTGATTATGTAAGTACGTTGAGCCAAAGATAGACAGGACTTTTTCATGTTAAAACCCACAAGGCTGGAATGTCCTTCCATGTTTCAAAGACTAACTTGGACACCCATAAATCTTTGTCTGCCACATCAGCCAATACGATTTCAAGATCAGCCAGACACAGGGGTGGAGTGTTTTTTTTTTCTTTTTCTTTCTGAATCTTCCTCCAAATAAAACTTGCATTACAGTTTCTGAATGCTGGCAATATTTACAAATAATGTCCGTCCATCTGTACGTTTTCTTCCACTTATTCAGGGTCGGGTCATGGGGGCAGCAACCTAAGCAGAGAGACCCAGACTTCCCTCTCCCCAGTCACTTGGGCCAGCTCATCTGCGGGGATCCCAAGGCTTTCCCAGGCCAGCCAAGAAACAGTCCCTCCAGTGTGTCCTGGGTCTTCCTCTGGGCCTCCTCCCAGTGGGACATGCTTGGAACACCTCACCAGGGAGGCTTCCAGGAGGCATCCTAACCAGACAACTGAGACACCTCAACTAGCTCCTCTCAATGTGGAGGAGCAGCAGCTCTACTCTGATGCCAGGTGCCCACCAAACGCATTTTGAGCAGCCGAAGCAGCCAGTTTACATGCAAAGTCAATGGTGGATGCACATCTAGGAGCAGCGCAGTGTGTTGCAGCGCATTTTGGCAGTTTAGAACAGCGCGCAAGGTAGCGGTAGGATGCGGCAGAGCATTTTCCGTGCATGTGGCACTTCCAAAGCATTAGCTGCTGGAGTTAAACAAATTGAACTTTGGCTGCTCGACGCGCAGCAGCAACCAATCGGGAGAGGTTTTTTTTCACGTGACGGTTTCATGAGCCCGACAGAGACGGACAGGAGTCATTTTAGCTGAAACCGACCGTCTACAATTGGTGTTCTGGCTGGAGATATCAGCACCGATGTGATGAGACAGCAGCTCACTGAGCTCGGGACAAAAAATAGTCCCTCAGCTCGCAGCTCCTGGAGTGGTGGAACTAAACCGGCTCTAAATTATCTGGTGAATTAATTATCTGCTGTGCGCAATGTTCGCTTGCTCTTTAGTAAACAAAACAAAGCCATATTCTTTATTTTATCTTTATTTCACCCATCATTAAAGACAGACCGCAAAAAAAAAAAAAAAACAAGACCCTCCTCCCTCAACACGTCTGGTCCCGGTCTGAAAAAAAAGTCTGTCAGCTCGCAGATCAGAGCGCCTCTTATCTGGTGAATAAATTATCTTCTGTGCACAACGTTCGCTTACTCTTTATTAAATAAAGCAAAGCCATTTTATTTATTTTATCTTTATTTCAACCGTCAACAGACTGGAGAACGAACAAAGACGCTCTTCCCATTGCGCGTCATCAGACGTGTTCAGTGTGAACAGACATCTGTTGACAAGCAGCCAAAACCGCTCGTCAGGAGCGTTTTTGCTGCTCAAGATGCGTTTGGTGGGAACCCTGCTTGAGTCCCTCCCAGATGGCTAAGCTTCTCACCCTATCTCTAAAGGAGAGCCCAGGTACCCTATGGAGGAAACTCATTTTGGCCGCTTGTCTCCACGATCTTGTTCTTTCGGTCACTACCCAAAGTTTGTGACCATAGATGAGAGTTGGAATGTAAACCGACTGGTAAATTGACAGCTTCGCCTTTTGGCTCAGCTCTCACTTCACCATGACGGATTGGTACAGCGCTCGCATCATTGCAGATGCAGCACCAATCCACAAGTCAATCTCCCGCTTTGTTCTTTCATCATTTGTGAACAAGACCCCAAGATACTTAAACTCCTCCACTTGGGGCAGGACCTCTTCCCCYACCCCGAGAAGGCACCCTACCAATTTCTGTCTCAAGACCATGGTCTCAGATTTGGAGGCACTGATCCTCATCCCAGCTGCTTCACACTCGGCTGCGAACCACTCCAGTGAGAGATGAAGATCACAATCTGATGAAGACAATAGGACCGTGTCATCTGCAAAAAGCAGAGGTGCGATCCTAAGGTTACCAAAACAGATCCCCTCAACACCTTGGCTGCAACTACAAATTCTGTCCATAAAAGTTATGAACAGAATRGGTGACAAAGGGCAACCTTGGTGGAGTCCAACTCTCCCCAGAAACGAGTCTGACTTACTACCAGCAATGCGGACCAAACTCTGACACCGGTCGTACAAGGACCTAACTGCCTGTATCAAAGGGTTTGGTACCCCATACTACCAGAGTACCCCCACAGAAGTCCCAGAGGGACATGGTTGGACACCTTCTCCAAGTCCACAAAACACATATAGACTGGTTGGACGAACTCCCTTGCACCCTCCAGGACCGTACTGAGTGTGTAGAGCTGGTCCACTGTTTCATGACCAGGACAAAAACCACACTGTTCTTCCTGAATCTGAGATTGGACTATCCGATGGACCCTCCTCTCCAGAACTCCTGAATAAACCTTACCAGGGAGGCTTTGACATGTGATCCCCCTATAGTTGGAACACACTTGACAGGTCTCCCTTTTTAAATAGGAGGACCACTACCTCAGTCTGCCAATCCAGGGGAACTGCCCCTGATATCCACGCAATATTGAATYAATGAATTTATTTATTTAGTCGGGARAGTGTGCAATTAAAACATAAACATAAAAACATTTGTTACATTGCACCAGGTTTAGCCTAAGGCTAATTTACATCTGTAGTCCCTCCAGACAGTAAAAGCAAAACAACATCAAACAGTAATAGAAATCAGAAAAAAAAGCTGAAAAATAAAAATAAAATAAAATAAAACATTTTGCAATTAATAATTAAAATACAAAAACACCCCACCCCACTCTCCAAACAGAATTAAAAAGTTATATCACTGAACATCCAATAAAAAAAATTGTGATTGCAGTATTAAAGGGGCAAAATCATGTAAAATCAACTTTTTGAGTTTTATATCATGTTATAATTTTATACTCTCATAAAAACATGCCCAAAGCCTTGCTTTGACTCATTCATGCATGTCTGAGAAATCCTGCAGCGTTTTTAGGCAGCCATGCTGAGGAGCAAAATGAGAGGTGGGGACCAGAAACGCCTCTGGGGCAAGTCTTTAAGCCGAGCTTCCTCACCACGGAGCACACATCCCCACCCCCCACCCAACACACCCTGCCCATGACTCCTGCAGGCTCTCGGCAGAAACTGAAAGTGAAACAAACTGTCTGCTGAGCTGCTAACTACTTCTCACTCAGTGAAGCTCTTTTCAGATTCTAAATACCTTTGAGGAAATGTATTTTCAGATGCCAAGTAAACTGCGTCATAGCGCAAGTGCAACCCCCCGCCCCAGCACTAAAATGGACGGGACAGAAGCAGAAGACGGTTCTTGAAGAGACAGAGGCCAATATCAAGGCGCTTAGAAGAGGAAGTGATGAGAAAATAAGTTTATTTCCTATTTAAACATAAAAACAGCATTTTAATAACAACAAAAGGTGACATAGATACTTTATTATGGTATAGTATTTAAATATATGCCTGAGAAACACATAATATTGTCTCTTTAAGTAGATTTGAGATAATCCGCATAATCACCCCAGAAACCAACCAAAGAACTGCAGGTCTCCACTTCCCCACCTGAAAAACATCTGGCACATTGCACCCAATTCAGCGATAGGGCAATCCAGCATCTGCATTTCCACCATATTGTAGAGTTGCATCAACGAACACAACCCCACAACATCCAGAGCCTTAAGGAACTCCGGGCGAATCTCARCCACCCCCGGTGCCTTGCCACCAAGGAGCTTTTTAACCACCTTGGTGACCTCGGCACCAGAGATCGGAGAGTACAACCCAGGGTCCCCGGGCTTCCACATGGGAAGATGTGCTGGTGGGATTTAGGAGATCTTCGAACTATTCTGCCCACCGACCCACAATGTCCCGAGTTGAGGTCAGCAGCACACCATCCCCACCATAAACAGTGTTGGTGGTGAACCACTTTCTCTCAAGATCCTGGATGGTGGACCAGAATCACCTCAAAGCCGTATGGAAGTCTTTTTCCATGGCCTCTCCGAGCTCCTCCAACGCCCGAGTATTTGCCTCAGTGACCACCCGAGCCTCAATCCGCTTGGACTGCCGATACTTATTGGTTGCTTCCGGAGTCCCACAGACCAAAAAGACCCGATAGTACTCCTTCTWCAGCCTGACAGCATCCCTCACCMCCGGTGTCCACTAGCAGGTTTGAGGGTTGCTGCCAAGACAGGCACTGACAACCTTGCGGCTCAGCTCAGGTAAGCTGCCTCGACAATGGAGGCACGGAACATAGCCCACTCAGACTCAATGTACCCAACCTCTCTAGGAACATATTCAGAGTTCTCCCGGAGGTGTGAGTTGAAGTGCTGTCTGACGGGAGACTCTGCCAGACATTCCCAGCAAACCCTCACTATACGTTTGGGCCTGCCAGGTCTAACCAGCATCCTCGCCCACCATCGGAGCCAACTCTGCCCCTCTCTTCACCCGAGTGTCCAAAACATGCGGCCGCAGATCAGGTGAAATGACAACAAAGTCAGTAATCGAACTGTGGCCTAGGGTGTCCAGGTGCCAAGAGCACATATGACACCCTTATGCTTGAACATGGTGTTTGTTATGGACAATCCATGATGAGCACAGAGGTCCAATAACAAAACACTGCTCGGGTTCAGATGGGGGGTGGGGGGCATTCTTCCCAACCACACCCCTCCAGGTCACACTGTCATTGACCATGTGAGTGTTGAAGTCCTCCAGCAAGACAAGGGAGTCTCCATCCYGTGTACTCTCCAGCACCCCCTCCAAGGACTCCAAAAAGGATGGGTAATCTGAACTGCTCTTAGTTGCATAGGCACAAACAACAGTCAAGATCCGTCCCCCCATACGCAGGCAGAGGGAGGCTACCCTCTCGTTTACCAGGGTGAACCCCTACATAGCAGCACCAAGATGGGGGGCATTAAGTATGCCTACTCCAGCTCGGCGCCTCTCAGCATAGACAACTCCGGAGTGAAAGAGTGTCCAACTCCTCTCGAGGAGACTGGTTCCAGAGCCAGAGTGGTGCATCAAGGTGAGTCCAACTATACCTGTATCTAGTCGGAACCTCTCAACCTCACACACCAGCTCAGGCTCCTTCCCCACCAGAGAGGTGACATTCCACATCCCTAGAACCAGCTTCTGTAGCCGAGGATCAGACCGCCAGGATCCTTGCCTTCGACCACAATTAATGTGACAAACATTACTCATAGCAAAGTTTAAAACAATAAGCTTGTGTGATCAGTTAGCACTCAGAGTACAAGCTGGGGATCAGTCCCAACTACTAACACCAATTTTACCTCAATAATAGTAAAACTGACTGAATTTTAGCCACTTGTGTCAAAAGTTTGATAATGTTGTACAGCTGTGGCAGCCATCTTGAATGGGGCTGACTTCAATGATAATCAGTTGTAGGCCTATAAATGCATTCAACGATTACTTTCTGATGGGGTCATTGAATCTATACAATTGTTCATGCAATTTTTTGCTAATAGACAAATGAATGCATACAGATTTAAGCAAAAACACGGTTGGCCACCTACAGCCATGGGCAATAAAACTACTTTCTTTGGATCTTGTGCTTTGATGTGTGTCATTGTGAATACACACTTATGCAGTAACTTCCAGTCTGTAAATGGGGCTGTCAGACTGTGCACGTGTGTGTGTGTGRYRYRGRGRGRGRGRGTGTGTGTGTGTGTGCGCTGGCAGGGCACACTGGGAAAATTGGAAGTAAAGAGCCATCTGACAGCTCTGTGCTGAAATGCACTCTGGGATAAGGAAGAAGTGAAAGCAAGAGCAATGCCCATTTGACAGCCAGTGCACCACCTGTTGTGTGTGTATGTATATATTATTGCCTCGCTGTACATTTGCATTAGCATGGCTCATATGCAACAACACATASACATGCAGACAAAGCTTTGGAAAACCATTTCTGTGGTTGTAAGTTTGTTTACATGCAGTGCACTTGTGTCGTGTTGTCCTGCAGTAATTAGGTAACAGTCTGGCCCTCAGCAATCCATTTCCTGTCAGCGAGGACAAAAAGAYACCTGCTGATGAACCATCTGCTGTCCAGGAGCATTAGCAGTTCCTGTTCGCTTTAGGACATCTGTCCGTCCTACTTACCCCTGCTGCACCCCTGGGGAGCAGCTTGACGCTCAGCGGCATCTTGTTCTCGTCTCCTTCGTAGAATCCATCTTATCTGCAGGAACGTATTTAGGCCTGGTTGGAGTTCTCATGTATAATGTTTGTATTACCTCAAATATATTTCAAACAAGAGCCATGTTTTAACTGAAATGCTCCTTTGCTAAGAGAGAGGATAAAGAGGTGAAAAGAAATGTTTCCAAGAAAGTCTGCTTGCTGATGTTGGTGATGCTGTTTCCATAAGACACTGAGGCTTAGGAAAACATCAGTCATGGCAAGAAGTACCCAGTGTTCAAACTAAAATAATGTGTCAGGAGAAACATGTTCCTCTGAGCGAGCCATACAAAAGATCATTTCTGCTCAGTTAACCTTTAACCTACATGCTGTATTATGATAGAGACACAAGTGAGGGGTAATAACAACTCATAGAGCTTCCAGCTCAACCAGTGAATATCTGGATATCAGAATACGGGGTCAGAACCTCCATACATTGTGCAATAGYCTTTGTAATGTACATTAGACTGATATGTTGACAGCCAACAGGCAGCAACATATTCTGKTGTTTTTGTGCTTTTTGCTTTGTTAGCATGAAACCATTGAAAGTCCAAAGATGATTGGCTAAACAATCTTTGAATTAGCACCCCATCCCCAAAACCATCCCAAAAAAGAAGAAAATAAACATTAGGTAAAAATTATATTGAGAAAATATTTTCCTTTGTCTCCAGAGTCAGCATTTTTCAGTAAAAATCTATTCATAAAGCTCATGCAGTGAAGTCATCAAAACAGTTTATTCTGTTGTGATGGACAATAATTTGCCATGCATTATTATTATTGTACGTTGACATGATTTTAGAGCACATGTCCAACTTTAGATCCTAAATGTGGCCGACCACAGAATTTCACGTGACCTGCGAGGGCTTCATGGATGTATTAATGTCTTAAAATAAGCATATGCTGCCTTAAAGCCAGCCTTGACCATAATGCATGTTGATTATTTTACCTGTGAAATGATGGCATCCCACCAAAGTGCACAGGGTTCAATAGCAGCAAAATTTGCCATGTAAAATCTAAATTTTGCTGCCTTTTTTTGCTGCAGCCCAGCTGTATTGGGAATTTCCCACTTCAACTGGAACATACTGTAATTCTCTGTTGGAAGGTGAAAGATTATAAAAATTAAGACAGTGACTGCTCACTACAACTCAATAGAGTAAAACGCTCTTACTTTTAATAGTAATGCTGTATGATTAATTTCCCATTTAGCCTGTCGTGCATGTAGTTCTTTTCAGTGTTTAAAAAAGGACATGCTAAAACTCTGTTTCTTTGCAGGAKATACCACACAGAGTTCAGTTATTGTTAGTGGTGCCCTTTGATGGGATGAGGTACGTCACATTTTGTGTTTAGTTGGAGTTAARCACAAAACATCAAAGGTAATTATGACCGAGGATCGCCGTAATGCCTATGTGTCCTTCGCTGAAAAGTCTGACACCCCTGATGAGTATTATCTTTTTGTTTTTTAGAAATTTATTCATTTCATTTGTAACGCAAAATAACACAGAACAAAAAACATGCAATCAAAATAAAATCAAATAAAATGAAAGGCAGCAGAAGAAGAATAAATCTTATAATATCTACCCCTTTTTCATACCCAAAATATGTTCAAAAGAAAAGTAAATTACAACAAAAATCAAAACAACTGAAAACACACAAAAAAACAAACTAAAAACAAAATGTAAGAGTATTAGTGCACATAGTTGGTCATATTTTTGACATTTGAACCTGAACTGTGAGTCAGTGACACACTGTACCGTGCTGCTCAAGTCGTCAAAGCAGGATACCAGGAATTTTCACAGGCAGTCAGGGATGAGCAGAGACACATTTGGACAGCTGGGCCTAAACTAGAGTCTTAATAATTCAGGCAGCAGTATGACCCACATTAAAAAGGCAATTCATCATTTTATTGGGTACTGGGTGACAAGCTACCCAGGTGACTGGAAGGTAAAAGATAAGAAAGCAGGTGGCCAGGAACCTTAGGCTAAGTTCACACTGCAGGTGAAAGTGGCCCTAATCTGTTTTTCTTTCTTTCTTTTTTCYCCAATAGGTGACCCCTATCTGATTTTATTATGAAAGTCTGAAAGTCACACGTCCAAATATTTCAAATCTGAAGCAGGGTACTGTCGTATGCTGTACTAAGTACACATCTAATGTTTTTTCTAAGCTACTTCAAATCTGTGACCTTTAATTTGAGTTTTACATTTTTGAAGTAGGGGTGCATTGTATGGCTCCATTATTAATGTATGCGGTTTAAAGRTTYGAACTCCACAGATCTTCAGCTATGGGACATAAGTCTAGTTGCTTTATTTATTGTTCTAATTTACCAMGTCCTGGATGACTGAGAATCTACACCAACAGTGATGTCCGCTTGCATCAATACTAGCATTACAGGCTTGATACTTGATTTCGTGTTTTACGCTCAGTAAGTTGTTGCCATTCCAGAAGTGCAACTAAATGTAAACACTGTAAAAAAAACAAGTATGATAAAAATTTACTCAGGTCTGATTGCACAACAACGATAGAATCAATACACACATGCTAACATGTTTAGAATCCACATTTATTTCTGTAAATATGGGGTTAGACAGAAAACCCAGGAAACCCTTATGATTCAGCAACAAAAAGGAAAATGAAATACGTATATTAATACTCCAGCAGGTAATGGGTGAGGGGGTCTATCTTTTGAGCTATGTCCAGTACATCGCCTAAAAGATCATGTTCATCACCAGGGACAACACATCAAATAACTGGCARTTGTTGTTGCAGATTTCTGTGTTGATAACTTMTGAACCACAAAAGATATCTGATTGTGGCAAATGATTCATGAGACAATTCCAGTCTTCTTTGAAATGCTAAATGCCCACATTCCCATTGGAAAAACTTGACTTTTATCCAAAATGGTAGCTTTCAAGACAGCAGCCATGTTTCAGACAAAACCTAAAAAGATATGTCTCTTCACCCACTTGCTGGATTTATCTGATATTTAATTTTCCCATTTGTTTCTAAAATAAAAGGCTGTCCTGAGGCTTTTGGCTCACCCTGTACAGTGTATGTATGATGTTACGTTTTCTTTTGCTCATCATGGGGGTTGCTTCAGGGCCGTGGATTGATAACAATGGAATCTGATGATAAATGGACTGTACTTATATAGTGCTTTTCTATCCATCCAGGACACTCAAAGTGCTTCATACTACAATCTGTGTCCTCATTTACCCATTCACACAGCACTCTACTGGATCTTCTACAAAACTAACATATATAATCATCTATAGAGACTAATCTGTGCCAGTCACATTCATACACTGATGGGACACACGTCAGAGGCATTAGCGGTGAAGTGTCTTGCCCAAGGACACAACAACTGAGACAGCTGGACAGGGGATCAAACTGGTGACCTTCCGGTTTCAGGACAACTCCTTTAATCACTCTGCCACAGCCGCAGTTCTATTTAAATAATAACATAAACCATGCCCCTCCCTCCCAAAAAATAAATGATCAGAGCAAAAATTAAATAACTGTGGATGTTAGTTTGTTCACACGCAGTGTAACAGGAAAAATCAGAGTTGAGCATCAAGGCCTTCAGTGTGAACAACATCTCAAACTGTGCCAGAAACATTTTTTTTACTATTTATAGTTTACTTCCTGTATATGGTCAGGCTTTTATGATCTTGGTGCACCACCAGGGCCTCAGCAACCCTAATTTTAGTACCTCACTAAACAATTCAATCTGCTTAGATTTCTTTCTTTCTTTTTTTTTTTTTTTTCAAACAAAGAACTCTCTCCCTGAAATTTTGTACAGGTGACTTCTGATGGTTTTTAGGGGAAGATTTGCTTATTTGCTATGTTACATACCAGTTTTAGAGGGATGGAGAAGACTCCGTCTTAGCATATGTTATCTCTCATACTAGCCCTCTCTGCCACTCTGTTTTTGAATACTGTATTATTTCGTCACATAGAGAGTCTCCAGAGAGATTGGACTCAGTCCTTTTGACAAGATGACTCACTGAACGTGGAGGGTAGTCTTGCAGTACACTTCTTTTTTCCTGCATGTGATATTTAGCTCTAGAGTTTTGGCTAAATAAAGACCCTCTGGTGTGTATTTATGTAAAGCTGAGCAGCATAGCTTTAGCTACGCTACTTGGCTTTACATTCACTTTGACTTGTCAAAATGACATTGATGTCTATATATTTATAGTTTTATTTTTTACCAGCATAAATGCATGATAATGAAAGGAAGAGGATAAAGATTGGAGGTACAGCACTGTAGATTGCTCTGCTGATGCTTGTGGGAGAAATGCCAGCAAAGCAGAATCAGAGCTGTAGTGAAAATGTAAAAAGGATTTTTACGCTGCTCGAGGTCATGATTCTTAACTTGCATGAAACGGGATTTGGTTAAGTGTGCCAGCCTGGCATGTACAGTATTAGTGGTGTACTTTGAGGGTTATTTGTGTTCAGTAAAAACAATCTGTGATTATAAAAGGCTAAAAAATCTAGAGAAAAAAAAAGGCTTAATAGAACCAATCATGATAAATTCACACTAATAGTGCACATTTCAAATGGATGCCATTATTGTCCWCTGAGAAGACGCCCCCTTGGATCTGAATTCAAACAAAAAGTGGAAAAGATGAGAAAGTGAGTCGCGGTGTCACTGTCAGTGGTTTACCTCCAGGCTATACATCGCTTTTTTTCCCCCACAGATTACAGTCTGACTCCGCTTTGGGAGCGAATGGTTCATTTTCTGCAGAAACTGATTTTAGCTGCAGTGGGCCACAGGAGTAACACATGCCATTTCTGAAAAACTGAATACTGTTTTCACTGTGTAATTGATTGTGCTGTGCAACACCGGCAGAAAAACAATGAGAATGACTCTTACAGATCAACACATGACTCTAGATAACAGATGTCTGTGTTTGTCTATTGTTAGAATCTGTTTAAGAAAAGAAAATACTAAGGAAAATAATGCCACATAAGTGTTACGGTTTGTATTCTGAGCTCTGAATAAAGGCCGAACAAAGTCAAGGTTTTAACAAGTTTAATGTTAGTAATTTTGGCTGGAAGGTTGGGACCGGACTCCGGGGTTGTCAGTTCTGGACACAGAAGCTTTGGGTTAGGTTGAGTCGTGAACACGATATTATTTGTAAAAATAAAGAGAGTCACCAACCTTTCCTGCTGAGTTGAAGTCCGGGTTGAAACAACAGCTGATGTGTTTTGGTTCCGGGCTGTGTTGTCAAGAGGAGCGATAATATCACTGGACTTACTCGAGGTCAGAAACGGGGCAAGGGTCATACACAGGTGGTCAGAGGAAGTTACCAGGTTTGAAGGAGATGACTGAGTCGTTGGTCCAGAGYTGCGTTCAGGMGTCGAGATCCAGGAGGTCRGATGTGCAGCGGTTCCGTTCAGGGAGCAGGTGAGTGACAATAATCCAAGAGACAGAAAAAAGGTCATTACCGTGAGAGCAGATGGCAGGCGGGATCTGACGGGCTGAGGCAGAAGACGTTAAATCAGGAGACATGAGCAAGGTCGGGGACATGAGGCAAGAGCAGGACAAGGGACAAGAATGCTGGAAGATCATAGGTGAGGCTGATGATAATCTGGCAGTGAACTGGAGAGTGAGACTGGATTATAAACTGCAGGAAACAGGTGAGTGAAATGWGCTTGATTAGGGTTTCTATGATGGGAGGCGCGAGAGCAATGAGCAGGAGCTGGATGTGAGCTGCAAGGCTGAGAACAAGACTATGAGGAGAAACTGGAACATGAAATAAGATAATAAAACTAAACTGGGACAAGATCTGGGCAGACAGTGACTGAATCGTAACAGAACACCCCCTCAAGGTCCGGCTCCTGACMGACCTCTTGCTGGAGCTGGCTGACTGGGGTTGCATCTGTGGAAGTCCCTGATGAGGGCTTTATCAAGGACATGARGAGCCAGTCCCAATCGATGAGGTACTGGATGCCTCGACCCCAATGACGGGACTTGAGGATGTGGTGAACCGTGTACACCAGGCCACCATCGATGAGTCGGGTGAGAGGAGGGGGTCTGGAGGAGGGCAAAAATCTGGATAGTTGGACGGGCTTGACCTGGGACACATGAAACTTGGGATGAACACGCATGGAGCCTGGGAGCCTGAGTCTGACAGCCGCCAGGTTGATCACCTTGGAGATAGGGAAGGGGCCCACGAAACYAGGAGCCAGCTTACAGCAGTCTACCCTCCGTGGTAAGTCCTTAGTGGAGAGACATACTCGATTGCCAACCTGGTACTGGAGGGCAGGAATCCTTCTCCTGTTGTCAGTTCTAGTGGCTACGATGGTTGACTTAACCAGTTCCTTCTTGGCAGCTCTCCACACTCTGACATCGAAGGGCTGCTTGACGGGCTGAAGGAACCTAGGCTGCTCGTTCGTGGGCAGAGAACACCGGCGGCTGGAATCCGTAGACCACGTAGAAGGGTGACAACCTCGTGGCACTTGATGGCAGACAGTTATGGGCATGTTCGACCAGGGAGAGATTCATAACCCACTTGGTGGCGTTGCCGCACAGGATCTTTAGACGGGTCTCCAGTTCTTGATTGGCTCTCTCTGTCTGACCGTCAATCTGAGGGTGATGTCCTGAAGAGAAACTCAGTGAAATATTGAGCATGGCACAAAACTCTTACCAAAAACCTGAGATAATTTGAGGACCCCGGTCTGACACTATATTGCTTGGCAATCCATGAAGCCTTAAAACATTGTCCATAAAGACCTGAGCCATTTCCTTGACTGTGGGCAGACCGAGGAGAGCGATAAGGTGTACCATTTTAGAAAAACGATCCACAAACGTAAGGATCACAGTCTTACCCTCAGACTGCGGCAGACCAGTCACAAAATCCATAGAAATGTGAGACCAGGGGCATGATGGTGTAGGGAGAGGCCTGAGGAGACCTGCCGGTGGCCGTCGAGAGGATTTAGCCAGGGCACACTGAATACAACATCCAATGAAGTGTCCTGATGCATCTCAGTAATCCAGGTTAAAAATCAAAAAGAAAAAAATTGTATAGGTCTTCTGGACGGGTTCTTCTCTAATGAAACGTTTTGTCTCTCCTCCAAGAGACTTCTTCAGTCTGAGAGTTTCAGGCAAAATTCAGGCTTTTAAGCACTGCCTCCATGTGACTGATACTCACATCACATGGCTATCGTTGACACCTAATTAACACCTATTGTTAACAGGTTCACTCCACCCCCTGTTAACAATAGGTGTTAATTAGGTGTCAACGATAGCCATGTGATGTGAGTATCAGTCACATGGAGGCAGTGCTTAAAAGCCTGAATTTTGCCTGAAACTCTCAGACTGAAGAAGTCTCTTGGAGGAGAGACAAAACGTTTCATTAGAGAAGAACCCGTCCAGAAGACCTATACAATTTTTTTTCTTTTTGATG
>NW_013952407.1:4988298-4991982 GCF_001266775.1 Austrofundulus limnaeus | reverse complement strand
TTTAGTTACAGTCAATGCAGCGTTTATGCTAACGCCAACAAATTCAAGCCTACCGCCCTTGTCAAATCTGCCACGTCAACAGCGTTCCGTCCCCTTCTCTCCTCGGCAGCCTCTCCGGAAGAGGAACTGCGGTCACTCCCTCTCCTTGTCTGCAACCAACTCTGGCAGTGAACTGGAGAGTGAGATTGGATTATAAACTGCAGGAAACAGGTGAGTGAAATGAGCTTGATTAGGGTTTCTATGACTGGAGGGGCGAGAGCAATGAGCAGGAGCTGGATGTGAGCTGCAAGGCTGGGAACAAGACTATGAGGAGAAACTGGAACATGAAATAAGATGATAAAACWAAACTGGGACAAGATCTGGGCAGACAGGGACAGAATCATAACAATAAGCTCTTTTTTTCATAATTGTCAAAGAACAAAAATCTCCAAACACAAATGCTATGATGTGCAAATCAATACTGATGGATTAATGTCACCAATAATAGAGRTTTAAGCTCTAAAATAGATTCTAAAATACAAATATTGGAAATTTGATGTTTCGGTCTTTCACATAATTTGTATAATTAACAGGAACACAGTGGGAATAAATTTAACTAGTGAAATCTTGTTTAAATCATGTGTGGTTGGTGGGAACTATTTTTTCTTCCACCAGGGTAATGCTACAGCCCCTGACAAAAATTATGGAATCACCGGCCTCCGATGATGTTTATTCACTTGTTTAATTTTGTAGAAAAAAAGCAGATGACAGACATGACACAAAACTAAAGTCATTTCAAATGGAAACTTTCTGGCTTTAAGAAACACTGAAAGAAGTCAAGAAAAAAATGTGGCAGTCAGTAACAGTGAATTTTTTGGCCAAGCAGAGGAAAAAATTATGGAATCATGACAAACAAACAAACGAAAGAACACTCCAACACATCACTAGTATTTTGTTGCACCACCTCTGGCTTTTATAACAGTTTGCAGTCTCTGAGGCATGGACTTAATGAGTGACAAACAGTACTCTTCATCAATTTTGCTCCAATTTTCTCTGATTGCTGTCGCCAGATCAGCTTTGCAGGTTGGAGTATTGTCATGGACAATTTTCTTCAACGTCCACCAAAGATTTTCAATTGGACTGAGATCTGGACTATTTGCAGACCATGACATTGACCTTGTGTGTCTTTTTGCAAGGAATGTTTTCACAGTTTTTGCTCTATGACAGGATGCATTATCATCTTGAAAGATGATTTCATCATCCCCAAACATCATTTCAATTGTTGGGATAAGAAAASTATCCTAAATATCAATGTAAACTTGTGCAGTTATTGAAGATGTAATGACAGCCATCTCCCCAGTGCCTGTACCTGACATGCAGCCCCATATCATCAAGGACTGGAAATGTGCATGTTGTCTTTCAGTAGTCATCTTTATAAATCTCATTGGAACGGCACCAAACAAACATTCCAGCATCATCAAAAAGAAAAAATAAGTAGGTCTTCTGGATGGATTCTTCTTTAGAGAAACGTTTCGTCTCTCCTCCAAGAGACTTCTTCAGTCTGATGCCTAGCAGTTGGGTGATGTTCCTCTTTTGCATGTGACTAATCTGCTTGTCAACGTGGAGGCAGTGCTTCTACAGCTGAGTTCACCTGAAACTCATCAGACTGAAGAAGTCTCTTGGAGGAGAGACGAAACGTTTCARTAAAGAAGAACCCATCCAGAGGACCTACTTATTTTTTCTTTTTGATTTTTTTCTACTTGGATTACTGAGATGCATCAGGACATTCCAGCATCATCACCTTGCCCAGTGCAGATTCACGATTCATCAKTGAATATGACTGTCATCCAGTCATCCATAGTCCACGACTGCTTCTCCTTAGCCCATTGTAACCTTGTTTTTTTCTGTTTAGGTGTTAATGATGGCTTTCATTTAGCTTTTCTGTATGTAAATCCCATTTCCTTTAGGTGTTTTCTTACAGTTCTATCGCAGACGTTGACTCCAGTTTCCTCCCATTCATTCCTGTGAACAACCAACATCTTTTGAAACATTGTGTGATGATTTACCCTCTTAAGAGTTTATAATCCTCTCCTTTGTTTCAATTGACATCTCTCGTGTNCTGGATCTCTCTTCAGCGGCTCGTATGTGGTCGTGTCACTAAGGAGTGTCATGATCTTATCTTCATAGTCCTTCTGGTTCAGAATAACTGTGCACCTTCCTTCCCCTCCTACAGTGCTGCAATTGCCAGTATCACTCCACCCCCTGTTAACAATAGGTGTTAACTAGGTGTCAATGATTGACATGTGATGTGAGTATCAGTCACATGGAGGCAGTGCTTAAAAGCCTGAATTTTGCCTGAAACTCTCAGACTGAAGAAGTCTCTTGGAGGAGAGATGAAACGTTTCATTAGAGAAGAACCCGTCCAGAAGACCTATACAATTTTTTTTCTTTAAGATCCAATGAACTTTCTAACATCCCTTTCTAGGGATCCCCACRAGAACTGAGACCTGACTATACTTAAGGTCTTGGTGATACCCGGATGGCAGTAAAGGCGAGAAGAATGCTCTTATTTTTCTATCAGTGAAGAAACTTGATATCCAATCATATACCCTCCCTACTATTCCCATTTGTTCTAATTTAATGAGCAACCCTTCTCTCCACATTGAGTCATAGGCTTTTTCTATATCAAGGAATACAATTACTATTATTTCTTTCATTTTTAGTGCTTTTCTATATCATTACTAACTCTAACTAATGCATCAGTTGTTGATCGACCTGTTCTAAATCCACATTGATAATTGCTAATGAGTTCTCTTTGCTCTAAGATATACATTATTCTGCCAACTAATATTTTCTCCATCCATTTACCGTACACATGTGAGATGTTAATGCTATCGGTCTGTAATTAGTGGGATGTGATGGATCTTTTCCTGGCTTATGAAATGGAAGAATTGTTGCTCTTTTCCAACTGTTTGGAATTGTTCCATCTTTCCATATATTATTAAACAGTTTTAGAACTAATTATAATGTTACTTCTGGAAGTTTACGGAACATAACATAAATTATCTTCTCCTGGAGCTGAGAATTTTGTGTCATTTAAAACTGATTTTAGTTCGTTCATTTGTATGTCTTTATCTAATGTAGACAAGGAATCTTCTTTCTTTTTTCCTACATCAATAAATTCTTTGAGTTTCTGTTCCTTCTGTTGTTTAAGTAAGTTTCCTAGATGTTCCCCACTGTGTACTGCAGCAAACGCTTCACCCAGTACATCAGCCTTCCCAGATAGCAAAATGTATATGGCCCGGATCTGGCCCGGATCCATCATAACCTCTGGCCCGGAACCGCTCAACAGATCTGGCCCGGTGTCTTTTAGCACAACGGCCCAATGTCGGTACTGATCCGTTTTACTGATGTGGGCCAGCTGCGGGCCAGATCTGTCCCAGATGAGAAATTTGATTGTCCTGATCCGCCCCAAATCTGGGCCGAATCTGGACTTCATCTTCTGATTCTGCACCGGATGAGGAGTCCCTGATGTGGCCCGAATTTAAGCTGAGCCTGCATCTTATCTACTTTCTTATACATTGGGAGATATATACTGTACTCATTTTATAAGACACACTAAATATTTAATATTAATAAAAAACAGAAGTTAAGTACCTTTAGAGAATTTTCATTTGTTCTTCAAATCAAGTTATTGTAACTGAC
>NW_013952407.1:4983455-4988288 GCF_001266775.1 Austrofundulus limnaeus | reverse complement strand
CTCCTTTTAGATGCAGACTAATGAGCGGATCTAATTTGATGCAGGTGTTAGTTTTGGGAATTAAAATTTACAGGGTGAATCCAAAGTTTTTTTCCTCAGAATTGAGATTCCACAATTTTCTCCCTCTGCTTGGCCTAAAAAAATTAACCATTACTACCACCTTTTTTCTTGATTTCTTTTAGTGTTTCTTAAAGCCAGAAAGTTGCCAATTGAAATGACTTTAGTTTTGTGTCATGTCTGTGATCTGCTTTTTTTCTACAAAATTAAACAACTGAATTAACATCCTCTGAGGCTGGTGATTCCATAGGATTTGCCAGGGGTTGTAGAGCAGCACATGCTCAGTCAGTCACTCAGTCTGTAGCTGTTGCATGTTCAGTGTTTCCATGTTAATATATTCATGCAACAAAAAATATGATGCGAGTTTTAATTGTTATAGTAGTTCTTGATAAATAAACAATGATTTATTTTATTGGTTTTCTTATTTTACTCATTTGTTTACAGTTTAAAACACCAGTTTTGCATATTTTGTGTGATTGTGTCCTCTTTTTTCTGTTATAATAGCCCTGCTATACTGTAAATGAGTTTAGCATACATCAGTATGACTCTGAGTTTAAAATGAATACAGTAAATAAATTAGTCTGATGTATTATTTATGAAACTGTTATTTGAAACTACTTTTATTCAATTTACCAGACATCTTMTGTATTTGCACAGTGTATCAGTATCAGATCAGTGTCACCGATACCAGCATGACTTTTACTCTGTATCAGAATTAGAAAGGCAATCTGCTGTATTGAACATTACTAAAATGCAGACTCAGAGACTCGGTGGAAGTTGAGGTTAAAGCTCAGATGGATGTGATCCAGGTAACAAAAAAAATGTAACAAATTATGGCAGCAGATGGGGGTTATAGATCTGGAGAACAAGAGGAAAAGCACTTGATTCAGACAATGGATTCATTTTTTTTAAAAGTGGCTTAAGTCTAACTCTTCAGATCATGGGATGCATCGTGATGGCATCTGGCTTATATGAATACAGGTATTGTGATGATGGCTGGTACTGCTCTTCACATGGACAAAAAACTTGTGACACATTTTGAGCTGAAAAAATGACAGTTGGTTAACAAGAGTTTTCACATCTGTAACTTTTGCTAACTAGATTTTCTGTTCCACTAAGGGGAATGCAGCCCTTTTTGATATATCTTTGATTTTCATGGCACAAATGAACTATGCCTTGAGAAAGGAAGGGAGAGGAAGAAAACAATMAGGAGAACTGGACTGTGACAATAACACATTAATTAGTGGAAACATTTTCTTTATGTTTGCATGTTCACATTATAAATATCCTTTACAGCTATGCTCATCATAAATCACCAATARATTTGCAGAGAACACTTTAGGCTGTTTTTGGAAGAGCAATCTTAAAAAGCCAACACATATAGTTTATTGTCAGTGAAACTTTGAATTTCACATTTGCACAAGCTCTCATTCAAACCCAGGTCTGTTTAATAAAAGCAAAAGAAGAAAGGAACGGATACATAATTCAACATTCCTTCTTCAGACTTGTTTTACCAAGTAAATCAACTTTATTTCAACTAACATGGTTATAACCAAAGGGTGAGAAACCTGTCAGTGGGAGTGACTGAATATGGTTGATAGTGGTGTTGTAGTACTCGAAACACTGTAATAAATAAATAAATAAATAAATAAATAAACAAGAATAAATATAATATGATTGTTATGATGGCAGTGGTTCCCCGTAGACTGAAGCGGAAATTTGTGCCAGATGGCTTTAAGCGCACAGAGCACTCCACTCTGCTGAGCAGGATTCAGGGAGTTAGAGAGGGATTGGCAGGGGAGCTGAAGAAAAAAGCAGATTTTTCTTTGTTTTATGTTAAATTCCCTGGATTGTTGAGCTTGCTGCCAGCAGCACCYGCAGCCTGAGTAATTACAGTAAAATCGCTTTTTGTGAAAGGGTGTGTCAGTTCAGGTTTGGATAGGTGAGAGAGTAGTGTTTGTGCAGGGTTAAAGGTTGCTCTCCCTCACCACCACCACCTCTCCGTTGTTATTAGCTTGATAACTGAGAAAAGGAGGACGTTACAACTAAACCAGTAGGTGGGATTTTTGCTAACAGTGATGCTTCAATTAACGTTCAAGGCACTTTACGTTTTTCTGCTTGGGGTTGGCAAATTCATAAAAACTAAAAAGGTTATAAAAATCTAGTTTGTCTTTCTTTAATGTGATCATACAGTAGAAGGGGAAATATTTTTATTTTAAATCAGTTTTAGTCCTACATTCAAAACAACAGGCTCTGTTTTCTGCTAAATAATAAAACATACTCTACATCAGTGGTTCCTAAAGTTGGGGTCGGGACCCACAATGGGGTCCCAAAATATCAAGGTGGGGTCCTGAAATTTTTTTTGAATTAATTATATTAGAAAATTACAACTTGTTGTTACAAAAGAGTAAGGCTAGTGTATGTAAAATGGACAAAAATAGCATAATGACTATTGTTATTACGCTCTTATTTTTTTGATGTGAAAACAATGTTTATGATCCAACAACAGTTGGGGGCTCAGGTCTCTGCTGCTGGTATTTTGAGGGTCAAAGGCTGAAAAGTTTGGGAACCACTGCTCTGCATCATACTATACCAGTGGTTCCCAAGCTTGGGGTTGGGACTCTACTGTAGGTCCAGAAACATCAAGTTGGGGTCTTGAAAACATTTTTAGAATTATTACATTTAAAATGACAACTAAAATTTTTCTTAGTTGTTAAAAAGGAGTGTGATCAGTGCACTTAAAAATGGATAAAAATAACTTAATGAATTTTGTTACCATGGCCTTGTTTATTTGACCGGCTGATTACAATGTTTATTACCCAAAAATTGCTGGGGGCACAGYTCWCTGCTGCTATTATTATGCAGGTCAAAAGCTGAAAAGTTTCGAAACTATTATATACAGTCTAAAATGCTGGAAAATGTGGATACACAAGCTAAAGATATAAGAGTAAAAAAAAGAAAAGAAAATGCTGAGGGACTATGCAGGATTGCTTTCTGTGAATGAAGGGCAATTAGATACAATCTTTAAGTAATAATTTACTGGGTTGCGACTGTTTGACTTAAAACTGTAAGACAATGCATGGCTTTTCTCTTTAAATCACACTGAAGGACACATTTGAAAAACTGCTGATCAATTCTGGTCCAAATCTTGCTGGGAGCAAGTGTGTTATCACCATCTCAAAGGTCTATTGAGTGATTTATCATCTTTTAGTGGCTAAAAGCATATAGTGACCCATCACATCAAACRGAGGATCAAACAAAAAAATTGGTCAAAAGGAGCTAAGCACATTTTCAAATTTCTGGCTTTTTAAACCACATTTTGATACCTGGATCACCTGATATCATGAGCAGTTCCAGATAGACCTAACTTGACTTGTTAATCACATAATCTATTAATAATTGGTCTGAATCATATTTTCAGGCTATTCTAATGAAGTTTTTTTAAAGTTATTTAAAAGAGGAAACCTCAAATAGTATTTGGAAATTAAAATTAGTTGAAAAGAAAAAACACTTTGCCAGCTCACAGGAAAACTATCAAAAATCTAAAGCATTTTTGCTCAAAATCATGTTTTTATAGCTACAGTTTAAAATAATGCTTTATTTAATTTTATTTAAATGATACATTGATAAGGCATTTATTCATTGTATTTTTACAAAATGCAATTATTGCAAGTGTTCAAATCAAAACAGTACATCTTCCTATTTCTCTACATACCACTTTAAGATTTAATCCTCAGTTTGATGTAATGGGTCACATWTAATCAGTAACTCCATTAGGTCCATTTAGTGGACATATTATGATGTTATTGTTTTTTTTTTCCTCATCTATCCTTATGTGGTATTTATTTTTTTCCTTTTAAGGGTAGCGCCTCCTCATGATGTCTTTCATGATGATGATCCTTGCTCTGTGCAGGGGTCTATGGCTGTAYGATCTGAGGGCACCTATTGTCCTATGTTTGTTTATGTTCTGTCTTCTTATGAATGGGTGTTCTGAACTGTAATTTCATTGTGCTCTGTACAWTYACAATAAAGAGTTTATCTTAACTACCACAGTACAGCACCAGGGGACCAACTTRYGTTCTTTAAARTATTTACTWACAAAATCTAAAGTTTTAACTGCCAAACTCTGGTTGAGTTGACACAATAACCCTCCAACATCTAAGGGGTAAGTAGCAGTGGCAGGCCGTGCATTTTACACCTCTGCCGGCAGCATAGATGTGAAGATAATGGGGTCAGGATGGTGGAGACTTCAGTCTGCAGCAGCAGAAAAAGCAGGGAGGGCATGACGAGGACAGACTGTCAGCTCTGAAACTTCCTAAAGTTGAAGCAAACTTTTTGGCAAAATCTTTTAGATTGTCCTGTACGTTTGTATCCATGCAAAATGGGAAAAATTTGTATAATTTATAGATAATCTGTTTGCTACAAGATGACATGCTGCTACAGCTACAAAAAAACACCAATAATACATAGAAATGCAGAATAATATGCTGCTGCACCACAGATGTCTCAGCTTCACCACAGACAGGTGTCTCATGAAGTCAGAATAAAAGTTATTACTGAAGCGACACATTTAACAAACTTTTCCAGCTGCAATCACAGCTGAGCCATACATTAACAATAGCATCAATATGGACATACAGTAATAAACTGACAAATATGTAAAACATTTAAATGAAATATATTTTACTCACCAAAACTTTTACAAACTCCATCCTCCTTTTTTTTCCCTAAAGAAGAGTTCACTCCTCCTGTCACACAGGTCCTCGTGGCGTTTCT
>NW_013952407.1:4980625-4983445 GCF_001266775.1 Austrofundulus limnaeus | reverse complement strand
CACACACACCTAGGTTTGGTACACAAAAACAAAATAAAATAACAAAAGAAATCTTATAAAAATTTCTACAAAATATCATATATATTTTTTCTAATAAGCAAAATAAATAATTTATGGTTATTGATGTGTAAACTTCCATTTTACTCATGAGCGTTTTCGTGTTGAGTCACTTCTGGGTCACGCTGTGTTCGCCGCTACAGATTCCCATAGACAACTCGTGAAGATTTTGGTCATGCGCAGTAAGTCCTCAGTGCAAAACAATAGGGTGACCTGTGTTCGCAGCTGACCTCCGAACACACCAGTAGTGGGTGGGTCCACCTGTGTTGACGACTCGACATCATAAGGCGGTAGCCGGCAGGGCAATACGAGGCGGATTTTGGAGAACAACAAATGAGAAATGAAGGCGAAAACAACACTGTAAGTAGGGATGGGTACCTTTGACGTTGACCTGGGAATCGATACCGATACTTAACGGTACCAATTTTCGGTACTTTGTGTGTGTTGTTTTTTCAATAATAAACTTTTTTTTTATTTATTTATTTTTATTTAATATATTTCTCAATATATAAAATTAACAAATATCAAGACAACATCCAACTCTATGTATTGCAACATCGGTTGTGTAACTTATGTTTTTAAAGTGCAAACTCTTGAAAACAACAAGACTGTTTTGTCTTATTGCACAAACTAAAATCCAGCTCGATGTATTTCTATTGATGTCATTTCCCCGCTAGAAAAACTGTGTGATAGAGGTCCATGGAAGGCAYATAAGTTTAAATCAAATAAGCAAAAGAGGACTGAGTTAAAATAAATAAAAGGTATTCAAGCAACGTTTTGAACATCCAAAACGCTCCAACACTTCAAGCTGGCTGCTTGTTATCTTTCAGATCAGGCTCGTTCGGACTGTCGGGAAGCACCTCTGTTGTTTTCCTCTGCCGGTCTCTGTTTAATAGCGGATGAAATAAAGAAAGTGGCTGTACTTTATTTACTTTGAGCAAGCGAACGTCGTGCTCACAAGATAATAAATCCACCAGATAATTCAGAGGTGGTCTGTTCGGCAAGTTTTACTCCAGGAGCTGCGAGGCTTTCATGCTATGTTCAGACCGAGCTCTGCCTCTGTTTACCAGCGGCTGCTGCTGACGTCATTACACTTTTGCGTGATGCTGTGTTCAGGACAAGCATGGAAAACTCACCACTCTTATGCCAAACCGGTCGCAATGATGCGTTTAGGTACCGAAACATGGTACCGTTTGATGTTACATGAATAGATACTCGGTAGTACAGACAGAATTCAGTCTGTGCATAAAAAAGTCCAACTCTGGAGCCAGGCCTAGAGGTGGGGCAAGTTGGCGAGCGCCTAGTGGCCAGGCTTTCACCCATGGAGCCCAGCCTGAAGAGTAGATATGAGTCCCCTTTCCCATGGGCTACCCACCTGTGGGAGGGGCCGGAGGGGTTGGGCACAGTGTGTGATGGGCAGTGGTCAAWGGCGAGGACCTTGGCGGTCTGATCCTCGGCTACAGAAGCTGGCTCTGGGGACATGGAATGTCACCCTTTGGTAGGGAAGGAGCCTGAGCTGGTGTGTGAGGTTGACCAAAAAACGGCCCTAGCATTTTTTGGTCCTGGCGGCCCACCATCATTATTTATATAATATACAAATGGACACAACATACCAGAGGATGTGTTTGCATGTTGTGTTTCATAAGTTAAAGTGCAGTAGCCTACAAGGAAGAGAGTAACCATGTTAAAAAACCTGATGAGCTCTTCACTCAGAGACTTTAATGTTCGTGAGTTTCTGATGCTCAGACAGTGGATCAGAGAGTGGATACAAACTGAAGAGAACACATCAGACAACTGCTAAACTTAAGTTTTCAGAGTCACAATAAAGGATTTCTTTAGGCCTGGTTAGGTCACCATGGTAACAGAGACTGGGTCTCAACCTAGTTAAATCACCATGGTAACAGAGACTGAACTCAGTTTTATCTTAACCTGTCAGTATGAAGCTCTTTCTTTACCTGGTGAGACTGAAAATATTACAATGTGACTGAAACAGTATTTATGTCATCATAGTTCTACCTGCTGCTGTAAGATTTTAAACAGATTATCAAATGAAACAAAACTAAAATTTCCACCTTCCTAAAAGTCAAATTTAGAGCTCTGATACACATCTAAAGGTTTCGTTTTTAAATTCAATATACTACAGTGTTGATGTATAGCCTATTGTTATGAATCTCATCTGTTCTCTGCCCAAGTCATGTCACAGTTAATTTCTTTGGCTAATTGTTTTGCCCCTCCGGTCACAGAAGTTCCAATCAAGCTCATGGTACACACCTGTTTTCCCCAGTATTTATTCCAGTCCTCTCCTGCAGTTCCTTGCCAGTTTATCTCAGCCTCATCTAGATTTACCAGCGTTTCTCTTCATGCCTCGTTTTGCCTACTACGTCTTGACCCTCGCCTGGATTCTTGGTACTACGTCTTTTGCCTCTGCCCTTGCCGGATTTGTTTGCTCCTCGGTACCCGACCACTGCATCGCCTCAACGAACCACGTCTCTTGCTTGCCCCTCTGGACACCTTCGCCTCATGTCTCCCAGGTACTGGACCCAAGCACTGAATAATGACCAACGAGAAAAGCCTAACCCCCCTAAGCGATAAGCTAAAGAGTTAGGTTGTTTACCCAAGTCCGACGAATTATGGACATCACTTTCGGGATTCCCCAGTGATGTCATCAGGACTCCCAGACACCAAACAGTCCAGATTTCTCATTGGACCTCCCAACAAACCTCCAGGTTAGTGGCTGTTAATCACTCTTCTCTGAATCAATAT
>NW_013952407.1:4975614-4980365 GCF_001266775.1 Austrofundulus limnaeus | reverse complement strand
CCCCTTCCAGCAACCTTCCAGTTTAACAATAAAATTGTTCAATCTTCTCTGGTGTTCGGTGTAATTTTAGAACTCATAAAACATACTGTAACAGATAAACTGGCCACTAACATGAGTTCTAATCAGACACCAGAGTGGAAAGCTGGAATTGAACACTCTATAGTGAGTTTAGAGAGAACTCTTAATGAACTTTATGGGGCCATAAAGGATTTGACCTTCACAGATCGCCCAGGTGGTCCTTCAGCTCCACCTCCTGGGACATAAACCACAGCACATCCTGGATTAACTGCCAAACCACATCAAAATGAACCAAGGCTAACTCCTCCAGAGGTTTTTCGGGGAGAACCAGGTCAGTGCAGACCCTTTCTCACACAATGTGAGA
The DNA here is from genome assembly GCF_001266775.1 of Austrofundulus limnaeus. Lineage (NCBI taxonomy): Eukaryota > Metazoa > Chordata > Actinopteri > Cyprinodontiformes > Rivulidae > Austrofundulus > Austrofundulus limnaeus. Next base: position 4,979,983 of record NW_013952407.1, on the reverse strand, counting down.
TTCAATTTTAGTTACAACCATCAAGTTTTCCTACAGAACTTTCCAAAGTGGCTTATGTGATATCTCTTCTATCTGGCAAACCTAAACAATGGGGGACTGCAGAATGGCAAAGGGATTCATTGATCTGTTATAACTATAAGATTTTTTCTCATGAACTGAAACGTGTCTTTAATCCTGTTCTTCCCAAACATGAAGCAACCAGAGGTCTCCTAAGATTAAAACAAAGAAACAGAAGAGTAACAGATCTCATTAAAGATTTTCACACCCTGGCGGCTGATACTTGGTGGAATGAAGAGGCTTTGATGGATGCTTTCATGCAGGCTTTGAGTGATGATTTAAAGGACAAATTGGCAACCCGGTAACCACCACAGTCATTGAAGGAATTGGAGGATCTGGCAAATAGATCTGAGGCACTTCGAGAGGCACAGTGAGGTAAGGCAGAAGTCTTCAAAATGTTTTTTTCCACAGACTCCATCTTCAAACAGATCCCAAAGACCACCAACACCACCTGCCCAGGAGCACAATGTCGAGGAACCCATGCAGATCGGTCGCTCCAAACTTACCAACCAGGAGCGACAAAGACGGGTAAAGGAGGGACTTTGTTTCTACTGCGGAGGCTCGGGTGATCAGATGTCTCAATGTCCCGTTAGGCCAAAACCAAGTAATCAGACAACTCACCGAGTCAACCAAGTCACTCCACCCAAAGAACCATGCATGCTTCAACACCCTGCAGACATCACAGTGTATGGTAAGAAGACTTTAATTAACGTTTTCTTTGACTCTGGAGCAGACACTGAACTCATTGATTTAAAATTTGCATTACCTCTTGGCGTGCAGATTAACAAATCCACCGAGCGTCACCGCGTGCTGGCCCTGGATGGACACCCCCTCAGTGATTCATGTCAAGAGACCCAACCTGTCCAGTTATGTATTGGTGGAAATCATCTTGAAACTGTTTCCTTTTTGGTCATTAATTCACCCCAATTACCAGTTGTTTTAGGGGCCGCCTGGTTACGTCGTCACAATCCCCACATTGACTGGCGCAATAATAATATTTTGGGGGTGGTCTGAGCAGTGTTTAGCTGATTGTTTGCTTAATGCTGTACCTAAATTAACCTCATGAGGAATAAAGGAGGATTTTCCTGATCTAACTAAAGTCCCAGAGTGTTATCATGATCTTAAAGAGGTGTTTAAAATGTCTCGGGCTACTTCGTTGCCCTCTCATTGTCCTTATGACTGCCCTATTGACCTGCTACCGGGTACCATGCCCCCTAGGGGTAAGWTCTACTCATTGTCTCAACCAGAAAGTACAGCTATGGACTATATTTCTGAGTCTTTAAAGTCGGGTATCATTAGACCTTCCTCATCCCCTGCTGATGCTGGTTTTTTCTTTGTGGGCAAAAAGGATGGTTCTCTCCACCCTTGCATAGACTACAGGGGACTCAGTGAAATCACTGTTAAAAACAAATATCCTCTCCCACTAATGAGTTCTGCCTTTGATATTATCCAGGGAGGAAAAATTTTCACCAAATTAGATTTACGCAATGCCTACCATTTGGTTAGAATTCGCAAAGGGGACGAATGGAAGACTGCATTTAATACCGCTACAGACCACTGTGAATATTTAGTGATGCCTTTTTGTCTAACTAATGCTCCAGCTGTGTTCTAAGCCTTGGTTAATGATGTTTTACGTGACCATATTAACATTAATGCTTTTATCTATTTAGATGACATCCTGATTTTTTCCAAAGACCTGCCTAGCCACATCAATTATGTTTGAACTATTCTACTCCARCTATTTCAAACTAACCTTTTTGTTAAAGCTGAAAAATGTGAATTTCATACCACCGAAACCACTTCTCTTGGTTACACCATAACACCAAATCAAATCACCATGGACACTTCCAAAGTCACTGCAGTTCGAGACTGGCCCACTGCTCTTAACCGCAAACAACTACAACGTTTTCTAGGCTTTGCTAACTTCTACAGAAAGTTCATAAGGAACTACAGCTCCATTGCTTCACCATTACATGCCCTCACGTCTACTAACACTAAGTTTACATGGGATCAAAAGGCTGAAGACACATTCTCCAAACTAAAAACTATGTTCATCTCGGCACCTGTCCTCAAGTTTCCAGATCCTGAAAGACAATTTATTGTTGAAGTTGACACCTCTGACACTGGAGTTGGTGCGGTACTCAGTCAGAGACATCAAGATGAAAAGATTCATCCTTGTGCTTTCTTTTCTAAATTCCTCACCCCAGCAGAGAGAAACTACGACATAGGAGATCGAGAACAATTGGCTGTCAAGTTGGCCCTGGAGGAATGGCGTCACTGGTTGGAGGGGGCTAAGCACCAGTTCTTTGTTCTTACTGATCATAAGAATCTTGAATACCTTAAAGCAGCTAAAAGACTGAATCCACGCCAAGCGAGGTGGGCTCTATTCTTCTGCAGATTTAACTTTGCTTTATCTTACAGACCCAGGACTAAGAACTTAAAGCCTGATGCTCTATCGAGGATCATGGAGAAAGACCAGACCAACGAGGAACTGTGGTTCATTCTACCCAGATAGGTCCGTCTGGCAGTTACACAGGTCGAGAGTGAGGTCAGGGAGGCCCATCAGAAATATCCACCTCCCAAGGAGTGTCCAAATGGTTTCCTGTTTTTTCCTGATCATCTGGTGGCCAAGGTACTCAAATTCTGCCATTAATCATCACTTTTCTGTCATCCAGGAATTACTAAAACCCTAAGTTTAGTCAAGTCACAGTTCTGGTGGGGTTCCTTAAATAAGGACGTTAGAGACTTTGTTGGGGCATGTCCCCAATGCTCCCTGGCCAAGACCTCTCGACATCCTCCGGCGGTTCTCCTCAGACCGCTTCCCTTCCCAGCTCGATCCTGGTCACACATTGCCATGGATTTCAACACCGGTCTGCCTCAGTCTGAGAGTAAGTCAGTCATCCTCACTATCATCGACAGATTCTCTAAAATGGTCCACCTGGTGGCGCTGGAGAGACTTCCTACATCCAAAGAACTCAGCCAAGTCATGCTGAAAGAAGTTTTCAGACCTCATGGACTTCCTAAGGATATTGTCTCAGATCGTGGACCTCAGTTCATATCAAAGTTTTGGAATAAGTTTTGTAATCTTCTGGACATTAACATCAGTCTCTCCTCAGGTTTTCACCCTCAGACTGATGGTCAAACCGAACGGGCTAATCAGGAGCTGGAGACCCGCCTTCGTATCCTGTGTGGTGAGCATGCCGCCGGATGGTTCAAGAACCTACCACTTATGGAACACGCCATGAACTCCATGATTTCTTCAGCCACTGGTCTTTCTCCATTCTACGTGGTCTATGGATACCAGCCACCGGTGTTCACCATCCAGGACTGGGCTGCTCAAGGTGGGACAGAAGGTTTGGCTCTCCACTAGGGATTTACCCCTGAGGGTTGAATGCAAGAAGTTGGCTCCCCGTTTTGTTGGTCCTTTCCCAATTTCCAAGGTGGTGAATCCGGTGGCGGTCAGGCTGACTTTACCAAGGTCCATGAGAGTTCACCCCACTTTTCAAGTGTCCCGGGTCAAACCATACCTGCAGTCTTGATTGGAGCCCACTTCCAGGCCCCCTCCTCCTTCCCGTCTGATAGATGGCGGTCCTGCCTACACTGTGAGATGACTACTGAAGTCTCGATGTTGGGGAAGAGGTCTACAATACCTAGTTGACTGGGAAGGTTATGGCCCAGGGGAAGGGTCAGTAGCCGGACCTTAGGAGGAGGTTACTGTCATGAATTTCATGTGTTCTCTGCCCAAGTCATGTCACAGTTAATTTCTTTTGCTAATTGTTTTGCCCCTCCCATCACAGAAGTTCCAATCAAGCTCATGCTACTCACCTGATTTTCCCAGTATTTATTCCAGTCCTCTCCTGCAGTTCATTGCCAATCTCAGCCTCGTCTAGATTTACCAGCGTTTCTCTTCATGCCTCGTTTTGCCTACCACGTCTTGACCCTCGCCTGGATTCTTGGTACTACGTCTTTTGCCTCTGCCCTTGCCGGATTTGTTTGCTCCTCGGTACCCGACCACCGCATCGCCTCAACGAACCACGTCTCTTGCTTGCCCCTCTGGACACCTTCGCCTCATGTCTCCCAGGTACTGGACCCAAGCACTGAATAATGACCAACGAGAAAAGCCTAACCCCCCTAAGCGATAAGCTAAAGAGTTAGGTTGTTTACCCAAGTCCGACGAATTATGGACATCACTTTCGGGATTCCCCAGTGATGTCATCAGGACTCCCAGACACCAAACAGTCCAGATTTCTCATTGGACCTCCCAACAAACCTCCAGGTTAGTGGCTGTTAATCACTCTTCTCTGAATCAATA
>NW_013952407.1:4974636-4975604 GCF_001266775.1 Austrofundulus limnaeus | reverse complement strand
TCACCAGAGAGACTAGAACAGATCAGACAACTGCTAAACTTGAAGTTTTCAGAGTCACAAAGAAGGATTTCTTTAGGTCTGGTTAGATCACCATGGTAACAGAGACTGAACTCAGTTACTGTCAGTCTCTTTACCTGGTGACACTGAAAATATTACAATGTGACTGAAACAGTATTTATGTATCATAGTTCTGCTGCTGTAATATTTTTAACAGATCATCAAATGTAACAAAACTAAAACTTCCACCTTCCTAAAAGTCAAACATAGAGCACTGATTCACATCTAAAGGTTTCATTTTTAAACATAATATACTACAGTGTTTATTTAGGGACATATAGCCTATTTAGTTTTACATTTAGTATAATAAACAAAACCCATGGATTCTAATTTTAGGTCAAATTATTTCATTTGACACAAACCTATTCATTTATTTCTTATATTTCAACATAAGAAATGTAAAAATTTGCTGTAAAACATGAACACATTCACAGACCAGCTTTTATCACATTTTATCTTCAGAGGCTGCAGTTATGTTTTATTTAAAAAAACAAATCTGTTCATTTTAATAATCAGAACCATAAATGAACCTGAACAACTGAACCATCAGTCTAACATTTATACAGCTGCTGATTCATTCAGAGTGTTAATAATTGCTGTTCAAACTGTTCAACAAGATGATCATTTCAAACATAACTTGGACACCATGGAGAGAATAATTAGCTGATATATCTATGGATCTARCTGCTGWCAGAGCCAAACAYTTTATTACTAGTTTTCACAAACAAAGTTTGACAAAGTCTTAATTAAACTATGCACACCTTGGACATTCAGAACAATGGGCCTCATGCAAGAACCGTTCGTATGCACAGATTTGTTCTTAAGTTGTGCGTACGAGTGAATTAGGAGAATTTGTGGCATTCACCAATGTTTTTGTATTCTAAGATTTTTTTTCAGATACGAACAAAATT